>NC_053494.1:44115980-44458165 GCF_905171775.1 Rana temporaria
TCCACTTGATTTATCTTCTGTTAATATATTGTTGTATGCATTGATGGGTTATAGCCCATAAAATCCACTCAAATTGGTTTACAAGGCAAAAATTGTTATAGGGAGCGCACACCCAATTGTGTCTCTGTACTGTAATGTTGCCTTAATGGAAATTCCCCATATGTATAGATCGCATGGCCACCAAATAATATTCCAGTGACTATTATGAGGCAATTGCAATATAAATTCTGCAATCAAGTAAGACTTGCATTATACTCCATAAATTGGTTTACAACTGAGACCAAACTAACAAATAGAAATATCCTCCCTGATTTATCTTCTCCATCATTACTTTCATACATGGGTACTGATGTTGTTGCATATTGCCCCCTTAAAATGTTTGACCATATGTGTGGCTATTGGCATATATTAACTGAATTTTTGTGCCCAGAGTTCATCTTTAGGGCTACATTCAAACATGGTATAAAAGCAGAATTAAACCTAAAAAAAAAATGCTGACAGGTAGGGTTAGTACCCTATTGGACAAACACTGACTGCCAGGGAAAATTAATTGACAGAAGAGACCCTTTTGGTCTCTTCTGTTGTAAATACATCTCCCTGCCTGTCGTTGTTTGGCTTTGATGATGCTACTACATTCAGAAAAACAATCAAGCAGCTGATGAGGCCACACATGGAAGGGATACTGGGAGAAGATGTAAGCACCCATGGGTGCTGACACTGAATGCTGAAGGGCTTCATGTGTTTACTTTCCATAGCTAGCTAGACTAATACAGCTGTAGCACTTTCATCTACACATGTACAGTAAAACCTTGGATTGGGAGCATAATTCGTTCCGGAAACATGCTTGTAATCCAAAGCACTCATATATCAAAGCAAATTTCCCCATAAGAAATAATGGAAACTGAGATGATTTGTTCCACAACCATTTATTCATAATTCCTTCAGTTTATAGTCCATATAAAAAGATTATAGCAAGGTTGTGTAACCACATCCACAAATGGATGCCTCCACAATGGGATTAGAAGCAAAATCCAGCAGGGGCTACAGAGTATAAAAGAGAAGAGAAGCGCCTCTAAGTGTAGCAATATGGTTACATTTAATGAAGGTACAACATTTAGCAACTTGCATGGTTGATGATTAAAACAGGGACATCTAAGTATACAGGGATCCAGGGTAAAGCTGTCCACATAGACCGTCCTCCACCGCCTGCTCTCACCACTGTTAGTCGGCAATTATGACCGGGAAGACTACCCTACAGTAGTGTGATCTGAAAGCGAGGCGTGGAAGGGATGACGTCAGTGGCGGTGCAGGGGATGGTCTATGTGGACAGCTTTTCCCCCGGATGCTTGCATATTTTGATGTGCTTGTTTTAATCGTCAACCATGTGATCTGCTCAATGTTGTACCCTTAGTAAATGTAACCATATTGCTAAACTTGGAGGCGCCTCTCTTCTCTTTTATACTTGGTTGTTACTTGACGCTACTTGTATAACAAGACATTGCTCGTTTATCAAGTCAAACTTTATTTTAAATTGCTCATCTTGAAAAAACACTTGCAGACCAAGTTGCTTGCTGTCCAAGGTTTTGCTGTATCTGTAAACCCAATCATAGACTATTATCATCATTGTATACTAGTAATCTCCCCTATTTCAATGTTTTTCCTATCTTGCATGTTTTCTCTTTTCACTTACTCTTTTGTTTTTCATTCCTTTTCTTTGCACATGCATGCTGCATGCTGATACAGAGTGAGGATGAAGAGACGGATTACGATATGAATGACTCAGATTAAGTTTTATTTGCTGGTGAGCACTGGCTTTCCTGAAAACCCCACTTATGTCCTCAGAGCTGCTCCTGACCCATCTCCATCCCGTATTTTGTCACTAGCTCCCTCTAGAATACATTTTTGACTTCACCTGTTCAAGATTTTATATTTGAAATCCTCCCAATTCATGTTATAAAATGTAGCATCTGTCTGAATTGCATGTTGAATTGGTTGAGCTGGTAATGAAAAACAAAAAAATGCACCAATAGCAGGACGTGGTACTTCTGAGATGCTCAACATAATACAAGTCTTCAATTATCTGCCCTTCTGTTTCCTTTTATGTTAATGTCCCAGTGCTAAACCAAGCTCCTTCCTGCCCATGTCTTTGGAGTATGTTTATAGAAATGCTCTTTATTCCTATACTGTGTAGTAAATTTGTTCTGCCAGGTAAACTACTGTCTTCGGTTTTGTGCCAAAAGATGTATTGGCATATTCCATACAGGGTTCATTAGAGATTGTCAGGTAAGTTGTACTTTTTCCTGGAGTAAAGACAGTGAATCAAGTGTAATTCCTTGTGAACTGTGGCCCTGGAAATAAACACTTGTGTCATTGAACTTTGGGCATGTCAGTGGCATCAGTTGGCTATCCTTTTGCAATGCTTCTCCGGTCGTTCAGAATTCATTGACCAGTGTTTTAGAACTGTTATGCCTTGTACACACGACTGTTTTTCCTATCTGGAAAACTGCCATGAGAGCTTTTGGCCGGGAAAACCAACCGTGTATGCTCCATCGCAGTTTTTCCAACGAGAAAACTGCCGCAAAAAAAAGAGAACCAGCTTTCTTTCTTCCCCTTGGGCTTCTCGGCGGACTTTTTCCCATCGGGAAAACTGGTCGTGTGTATGCTTTTCCGAGGGGGGAAAAAACACGCATGCTCAGAATCAAGTATGAGATGGGAGCTCTTTCTGGTAAAACTAGCGTTCGTAATGGAGATATCGCATTCGTCACGCTGAAAATGATTGCATCGTTTAATGCAGTGCATGAAAAGCGCGAATCGTCTCTCACCAAACTTTTCCATCCCATATACTTGTATGAAAATGCAAACTCATCCGACAAAAAAAAAAAGGCCATTAACACTTCCCCCTGTAGCACTCCCAATACATAAGATACTATATGAGCATTGAGCACCATTGTGCATTCAGTCTGTGGTGACCGTCACTGTACACAACACCAGAACCAAGCCCTGTTCATAGATCATTGGGGGATTTTTGGCTTAATTGTGGGTCCCAAATGGGTTGGGTAAGCGAATGCATTGCCACAAATGTTAAAAGGAAGTCCTTCTACAGAACTGCTATTTTTGTTTGATTCAGGAAACACTTTGCTTGGAACCTGGTGGAAAGAGGGTCCATGCAAGACTCAGAAGTGCTCCACTCGTCCCCCTCTTTCCCCACCCTCGAGGGCGGGGGGGGGGGGTGTAGCTCTTGTCCATCTCTGGGCCCCTAGTTTTTTTTTCTTCTTTATTTTCTAGGAAAATATCTGGCTGTGCTCCCTTTTCAGTGCTTGGAGAATACCAGTACTGTGAGGTGACATATCCTTTGGACTGACTGGCCTGGGTTAGATCATTCTTGTAAGCTGTGCTGGGGTAGCGAATGGACAATTATGCTTTGGGATGAGCAAAGCGAATTTCACTTGACCAGTGTGGGTGTCTCTTCTGGGTGGTGTTCCTGCCTTGGCTTCTTGTTCCTAAGGTGAACAAGGAGAGTGGCCAAAGCATGCTGGTGCATTGTCTGGCCATAGCTCCTGATGGTGGCATGAATACCAGAAGATCTTTTTGGAGCTTTCCTTCACTGTGCAATCTTCTATATTCAACGGGCACACAAAACTTGGTGAGGACAGGCATCTTTAGAATCAGTGGAACGCAGACAAGTCTGAAGTCAGGATCATGTCTACCTACTGCCTGGTTTTGTGCTCTTACTGTTTCTGCACATTTTACCCTCGGAGTCCTCTGGGCCTGTCTGTGACGAGAGGTCTTTTTGGTCTGTACATACGTCCAGGGTGGGAGGTGTTTATAACAAGCTCCCTGCTGCGGTAGCGGCCAAGAGTTTGTTACTGTTTTGTTCATCTGGCTTTTGGTTGTAATATAAAAGTCATCTGAGTTGCTATACAGATATTGAGTCACTTTTACAGTGCAGGTGTTGTGCCACCCCCCCTCCTGGCAGCCCAGGTCTTGGGATGTAGTGTGGGAGGAGATTGAGGACAGAAGCGTTCAGCTTTAGAGCTGTAATTTTCCTGGTTGCTACAGCTAGGAAAGCAGCTAATCAAGTACAGTATGTGCTTGATTAGCTGCTGTTAAAGAGGAAGTTAAAGCCTCGGTAGAAAAAAAATACACCCTGCAAGACAAAGGCATAATGAGCTAGTATACATAGCATACTGGCTCATTATGAAGTACTTACCTGAGATCGAAGCCCCCGCAGCCGTCCTTGTTCACCTCCTCCATCGCTGCCATCTCTCCGGGTTTTGTGGCTCCGGCGCTGTGACTGGCCGGAGCTGCGACAACGTCACTCACGGGCGGGTGCCGCCACTAACCGCATGATCGATATTGGAAACGGCACGCTCAGTGCGCCTGTGCCAGTGTAGGTTTAGGAGACATTTCTTGCACCTACAGGTAAACCTTATTTTTTACTGAGTACCTGTCAATTGCCCAATGCTATCACATAGGGGACCTGTTAACCCCCTTCTGATGGCAATAAAGTTAAAATGAAAAAATTTAAAAGAAAATGATAAAAATAAAATAAATTTGAAAAATGTAACTTCGTCCCATTGCCCTGCAAACACGAGCCTTGTACAAAATGTATTTAAACTGCCATTGTACCACACGTGAGGTATTGATACAATAGTGTGTGAGAGCAATAAGTCTAGAGACACAATTCTGATGAGCTTTAAAGGCTTTTAACTTACTGTGTATAATTTTGGGTACCAATCTTTTTGTGGTATCTTGGGCGCATGCAATTTTAACACTTGCCATGTTTGGTAGCTGTTTACTCAACGCAACCCCCATCTTTTATCATTTACAAAAAAATGGGTATTATTGTATGTTTGCACTATTATTCATTTTAGTATATTTTTTCCTGGAAATCTGTTTTGATAGACAGTTGCAAAAATCAACATATTTTTATTCTACAAGGCCTTTGTTTTCAGAAAACAAGGTTCTGAGGGTTTAAGTAATTTTATATTACTTAAATTTGATTTGTGCACAGTCATGTTGGAACAGGAAGGGGCCATCCCCAAACTGTTCCTACAAAGTTGGGAGCATGAAATTGTCCAAAATGTCTTGGTATGCTTGCTGATGCCTTATGTATTTCCTTCACTGGAACTAAGTTTAAGGCCAAGCCCAACCCTTGGAAAAACAACTCCACACCATAATCCCCCTCCACCAAATTATTTCTGGTGGTGCCTATGTACTGTGTGGAAGACTATTGGAAATGATTACCTGTAAGCAACTCTGGTTTTCATGGCAGATGTACAATAAATTATAACTAACGAGGCTACGCTCCTCTCTCCTACTGGCCTGGCGGCCGGAGGAGGGGGGAGCCCAGGCGGAGACGTCAATACCTGCGGCTGAGGCCCCCGGAAGTGGGAACAGGATACCTGTGGAAAAAAAGGTACTCTGTCCCCCCTCTCCCCAAAAGGTGCCAAATGTAGCACCGGAGGGGGGGGGGGTACAATGAGCTGAAGTTCCACTTTTGGGTGGAACACCGCTTTAACTTTAGTGCTGACAACAGGATAACTGTTGTGTGTTTTGGTGTTTGAATGAGCAAGCCATTGTCGGCTAGTGACATACTGAAGTGTTTCCTTTTGATGTTTGTTCGTTCATCTGGACAGCTAGGAAGTGATGCACTGACAGAAAGAGAGACGCTGTACACTTGGTTCAGTAAATTTGTTTTCATCGTTAAAATCCACACAGCTTATCCCGCCTCAATGACTAAACATTTAAGGGTGGAAAATGTCAGAGAGTCATTCTCCAGGCAGGGTGAGTTGTGTTGCTTTTACTGAAAAATAAATTTACTGAGCCAAGAGAGGTCATCGCTGTACGGCTTCTCCTGTCAGTGCATCTTCACGGAGTGAGAAAGGGCTCCTCAAACCAGTACCTGTTTGGCTCTGCAGTGGTGGAGGCTTGAAGTGGTAACTCTTGCATGACTACTCAACTGGCATTAAGGGAGCGATGGTATTTTTTTCTGCTCTGCACATCAACCCTTTGTTCACAAGTTAAGTGTGCTGTGGCCTCAAGGCTTTAAACAAATAGGCTTTGGATTTTTTATTTAAGGAATTTTTAACTCAAATTCTAATGGGCCTGATGAGTTTTAAATATTCAGTTTCCAGGTTTCAGGTTCTGCACTACGTGAAAGCCCTGCTAGCAGCTTATTTATCAAGACAGCCAGCATTCCCTTAATGAGCCGTTTAACACCTCCAAACCAGAGCAAAAGGTTGCATTTAAAGGCTTAAAAAGCTTTACAATAGCTTGCTGTACACATATGGGGCTCAGCTTACATGAGTGCAAAGCCCAAAAGATCTCTGGCTTTAAGAGACTTTCACCATTTTTAAATCTGAAACCAAAGCCCTAATATTGGAAAGCTTGACGCATGTCCAGTAGTGATCTATGCGCTGATAGAAGGAATTCCATCTGGAAGCGTAGAATGTTTGTTTGTAGCGGTTGGTGAGTGGAGTTGCTGTGACTTTCTGAAACATGAGCTGCTGAAAAGGTAAGTATATTAGTGTGCTTTTTTTTAGGTGACCTATTGGGTTAAAATGATCTTCTCCTGACGTGGTCGCTTTAAAGTTCACCTTTCGAAGCAGAATTTCAGTTTTCATAATAAATAGAAGCCTTTTCTAAAATCTTTTCTGCCCATGCCATCCCATTGAGCTTCTCTCACTTAACTAGTCAACAGCAGCCTTGAGTCTGCACCCTCTTATTTCAAAAGTTGCACTTGAGCACCTGACTTCCTGTAGCATTGTAACAAAAAGGAAACTTCATATCCCATCATACACTGCCTTACTGCATCACAGAATAGGGTGTGTTTCTGTGGTCCACACCTCCCTCATCACTCTACCCAATCTTCTTTTTTTTTTATTTCCATCCACCTTTTCTACTTCCTTTTAAGGTCACCATATACTGTATGATCTTATAGTAGCTCTAAAGGAGATTGTACAATCAACTATGTTGTGTAAGGGCCTGCCTATTTGATGCAAATTGAATACACTGTACTAGTGGGTCCTCCTATGATATAAAAGGGCAAAAGCAAGTAGCGGGTTCAGTGAGCTCCGCAGCTCTTCCTCAATCTGCTAAAGACTGCCAGATACCAGGAAGTCTTATGCCACGTACACACGACCGTTTTTCATGATTTTTTTTAAATGGTCATTAAAAACGATCGTGTGTAGGCTCCAGAGCATTTTTCTCGACGAGAAAAATTTAAAACCTGCTCCTATTTTTTCTCGTAGTTTTTCACACGTTTGTTTTTCTCGTCATAAAAAGCGGTCGTGTGTAGGCTTTAACGACGGGGGGCGGGAGGGAGAACGCGCATTCTCAGAAGCAAGTTATGAGAAGGAAAATTTGCATAATCGGCCCAAAGTGTGGCGCCATTCGAATAGAACTTCCCCTTTATAGTGCCATTGTACGTCACCACGCTTTCCTCGAGCATTTTTTTTTCACGATCGTGTGTATGCAAGGCAGGCTTGACAAGAATCGCGAAAAACGTTTTTTTTCCATGACATGAAAAACGGTCGTGTGTACGTGGCATGAGAGGAGTTTTCTTTAGAAGAAAGTAAGAGGCTGAGGTGAGGCCTGCTCCAAAACGTAGGAACATAGTTTTTTTTCTTTTCTGCAACAGGGGTACATAAAAGGTATACTGGTCCTTGGGTAATGGTGAACGTGGCCTTTTAAAAGGGCACTGATACACGGTTGCTTTAACTAATGGGCTACTGACAAGAAAGAAGTATGAAGACTAGGAGTTCTGACTTCACTACCTATAAAATTGTTTCAAGTTTATAATCTTTCTAAAGGATCAACATGAAAGCCAGACAATTGGCTACTTCTGACAGTTCTCACAATGCCTGTGGTTTGAGCCAGAAAAAAAAGGCAAAAATGGGACGCTTTTTAGTAATTTAGCCATGTGGTAGCCTTTTTTTAAACCATATGGCTTGAAATGCAAGTAGATGATGTGTAACCACTACCAGTCATCACACTAACATTCAGTTTTATTATCTTTCAGATTTTGCAAGAACGAGGCTCCAGAATGTGAAGTGTCCCTTTTCCCCTCCATACAATTTTATTGCAAGCAAAGAAATCACCTTTGGAAAGCCACCACAAGAAGCCTGCTTTAGATCCTAGAATTATATTTTGTTTTTCAAAAGTTGAAAAGTTGCATTTTTGGGTGGAAGCTTCAGTGTTTAATGGGAAATGTGTATTGAACAGGAACTTCTATTAAGTGGGTCTATTGCCTATTTTCCCTCCCAGCCCCTAACTTGTTTGTTCTCTCTACAATATAATTTTTTGTACAGCATTGATACAGAAAAGTGGTAAACTGACAGTCTGTACATTCAATGCGCTGCACTTGGTCGCGACTTATCAGGCATACTGTGACACTACACACGACCCACGATTGTTCAGAAAATTTCAATCTGGTCATCATGGGGGCTGTTGCTGCTCTACATTGAACCTCTAGTAGGCAGCCATACCCTGCAAACCGAAACATCTGAAGCAGTTTCAACCAAGGTGGGTCCCCGAAACGTATCAGCAAAGGGAACGCGGAGCATGTCTCTATGTAATCTGCACTTGTCTATTGCTGCAAATGGTTTCTTCCAGAGAAACCCTTCTTCCTTGACAGAAACTGAAACAAATTTTTTTTTATTTTATATATTTTTTTAAGAAACTTTTTTTGTGATGTAAATGTATCCTATTATCTTCTAACAGATCAATATAAACTTGGCAAATTGTATGTACGGTAGGCAAATTCTCATCATCCACCTACAGGCTGAATTTGCTAAGCAATTTCTTTTTAACATTTTCCTAAAGAGCAAGAATTAGAAAATTAAGCCGTGCAAAGGGCAGTTGTGTGCCAAATTCATTAACCTATAGCAACCTAATTCCAATTTACTGAAATGGTCAGTATGAGATGATGAATTTATGGGCTACGGCAGCCTTGCACATACATGTTTGGCTTCTTTTAATATGTTTTCTTGCCTCACTTGCTGCAACAATCCAAGTCACCTTACCCCCCCCCCCCCCCATTATATGAAATGAAGCCTGGAGCATGATGAAATGCAAAACAACCTGTCTCTTTGTATGGTAGAAATTAAAGAACTCCTGCTCCACTAAGTGCTGTCATCAGCTAAAGTAATCCCAAAAGAGAACCATATAATTGAAGGGCCCTTCATACCAATTCACTGTGACACATGTGTTGCTGCACCATATGATTATGAACATTAGGTATCTTGAATAGAAACCCCAAAGCATCTGCTTTGTAATGCAGTGAAAGTCAACACGCTGTGATTTGGTACACTATTAAATGCAGAATTTGTGATTGGTTGTGGTGCGTTAAGCAGCTGATTCAAAAATGAAGCAGATGCTTGGAGCAACACAGTAACAGGCTGGTATAAATGTGATCTCAGAATTTTTTATTTTTCCCCCTGTTTGGTTTCTTGATTTACTAAAAGGATAGCTATATACCAGATAAGTAATTTAAAAAATAAAATAAACTTTTCCTGGGATTAAAGGTGAGTTTTTTTAAACAGTCATACAATTCTTCAAAAGACTCCAAATACCAGGCTAACAACTCTTGCTAAAATGCTACACTTTAGTATTCTATGTGAATAAAGAGTTTCCGGTGTCTGCTGCTTTTATATGCAGCAGAGATAATATAAGTATACTGCATTTTTGCATAGACTGTTTCTAATTGATTTTGTGCCTTTTTGCTTAAAATGCACGTCTAACTCGTAGCGGGATGTCGCACGTAGTAACCAGGCTTTAATGCATTGCGTTTTTCCCCATTAGAAAACATACACTGCTGCTCTTAGATCTGAGGTACCATGTTTTGTTTTTAGGGACATGTGGCTTGTTTAGGCCTCATTCACACTGGTGGTAAAAACAAGTAGATCAGCTGCATTTTTACTGCCCATGGAAAACCTAAATAAGGCAACGGAAGCAGGTCACACAATCCTTTGCAGCCATGGCAAATTTAACTTAACTTGGCTGTTTTATAGGTGGGAGGGTTGAAGTCTGAGACTGCTTCACAACCATGAGTCAAACAACTTGGGTTGTGGTTGCAGCATGTTGGTTTAATGTAAAATTTGCATTTGGCACATAAAAAAAAACAGATAAACAGAATCACCTCCTCATTGCCTGGAAGCTGCTACTCTACCGATCTCTAAAAAATTGATCTTCAGAGAGTGGTAGAAGCTGTTCCCTGTATGAATCTAGCCTTAATCAGTTTCCATATTCTATACAAATATTAGGAACTCCTCTATAAACGGTTCTACTCCTTGCTTCCAGCCTGTTGTCTGTTGAAAAGGTTTAATAGTTAAGTTCACCTTTGGGAACATGTTGCATGTTCCACCTGTTTTTAGGTAGTTCATTGAGTCTTCCTGTCAGTGGAAAACTGCCAGGCTGTACGATGTACGGGGCAGACCGCTCACACTGACAGTCTGCAGGAGACCTGCAAGGCATCAGCGATCTGATCGCTTGTGCAATGCTTTTCCAGGCTTCTAGAAAAAATTTAATTGTAAATGCACATTTTTTTACCTGCAAAAAATAAATAAATATGCATTTATTTATTTTTTTAAAGTGAACTCGTCCTTTTAAGTTGGCACTTGATTTTCATTCATGTTGTGCAGTTGACAGGTACTCCTTCCTATTCCTCCCTATTTAGTGATCGACCAACTTTTTTTTATTTATTTTTTCGTGTGTGTCTCAGAAGGAAACCCAGGTGGAAGCAACTTCACAATCAGTTTAGCTAGTTACAAGTCTCCTAACACAACCTAAATTGACTATAGGTTTTCAGGCCTTCTTAAAGTGGTTGTAAACCTGCATGAAATGTATTTTTTTTTTTCTCCTGTAAGGGAAAAGTCATAATGAGCTAATATGCACCGCATATTAGCTCATTATGAAATACTTACCTCGGAACGAGGTGCGTAGCACTTACCTGGTTCACGCCGAGCGAGATTTCATCTTGCCTCGGCGTGTCTTCCGGGTATCGCCGCTCCAGCGCTGTGATTGGCTGGAGCGGCGATGACGTCACTCCCGCGCGTGTGCGCGGGAGATTTTAAATTTGGCAAGGTCCGGCAGCCGCCGGTCCTTTCGCCGTAGATCACCCCTGCGCATGCGCAGCGGCGCATTGCGAGGGGAATATCTCCTAAACCATGCAGGTTTAGGAGATATTCTCCTTACCTACAGGTAAGCCTTGTTATAGGCTTACCTGTAGGTAAAAGTACAAAAAGTGGGTTTACAACCACTTTAAAGAAACCTGTCATGAGAAAACATGCAGGCTACTAGTTATAACCTCCATAATCTAGTTATGATATGCTATTTTCCATGCTGTCACTCTGATACTTTCTTTAAAATATTGTACGCAGAGCAAGTATGCTGAAAATTTTTTTTCTGACTTTCCTGTTCATGTATTTGTTCCAGGTCAGTGATTAGAGTATTGACACCAAAGAGTCAACTTTTCAGGAAGAGCACAGCACTAGCAGCCCCCATTTTCTGTCATCCTCAAGTTACTTTAAAGTGCTATCCTTCATCTCCAGATTTCCATATAGTCTCCTTAAAACGCTGCTCTTTTATATACCCAGAACATTACAAAGATATACCCCTGAAAATCAAACCCAGCTGGGCATTATTTTAGTGACAGGTTTAACTGGCGTGCCTTGGTAATGGTGCCGATTCCCAGTGCTTTCATGAACGTTTGTGTAAACGGTGTGGTGGCCTCGGCTGTGTGGCATTTTGGGGGATATTTGATAATACTCAGTTGGCTAGACCAGTGTTTCTCAACTCCAGTCCTCAAGGCGCACCAACAGGTCATGTTTTCAGGATTTCCCTCAGATGAAATGGCTGTGGTAATTACTAAGGCAGTGAAACTGATTAAATCCCCTGTGCAAAATAATGGAAAGCCTGAAAACATGACCTGTTGGGGCGCCTTGAGGACTGGAGTTGAGAAACACTGGGCTAGACTGCCCAGGTTCCCGAAGGCTAAAGTAAAAGTGTAAAGACTTTGCCCTTGCTATCTGCTCAGTTGGGCACTTGGAATAATAAGTGCACTTTTATAGAGGAAGAAAAATCAAGCAAATTTGAACAACGTATTTCCTTGCTTTTGTAATGGAATCCTTATCAGTTCAGTTTAAAATGTTCTTGATTTTAAATTTTATTTTTATTAAATAACAAACACATGTCACACTTACCTGCACTGTGCTGTTGTTTTTTCAGCACATCCTTTTCTGGGGTCCCCCGCTTGTGCTTTGCACTCCTTCTCCATCTGCCCCCATACCAAGCTACTTGCTATGGGAACAGACATGTGGCCTGGATCCCAAGCTGGGTTGTGTGTGTCCATAGACGCACATAGCCTGGCTCAGCCCTGCCCCCCCCCCCACCCGCTCCCTTCTCTCAGAATTTGACTGACGGCAGCATGAGCCAATGGCTCTCACTGCTGCCAAGTCTCCCATGAGAGGGCAGAGCAGCTGCTGCATATGGGCACAGTGCTGGATCGAGTTTGGGCTCAGGTAAATGTGTTTTTAAGGGGGGAGCAACATTTAAACGTGTTTTTTTTTTTTTTTTTTTTTAACCTTCATTCTGAAAATGCATTAAGGTAAAAAATCTTTTTACCTTATAAACACTTTAAATGTTCTGTTGATGACTCATCGTAACCTACTAAAATAGTCGAGTTATGCGTGGGGGAGTTAAGGATGCATCTTTGAAACAATATTCATCTATACACTGTAGAGGCCAAACACTAAATGCAGCTTCCCAAAAGCAAGTATATTACCAGGCTTCATTATCTAAAAAAAAAAACAGGGCATTTCTGAGGGCCTATAATCTACATCTTAAAACTGCACCCTAAAGTGGAAGTCAATGGAAAAACTAAAATTCCTGCATCTATAGCCACCAACATTTGAACACTAACCTCACTAGCCCTGAAAAGAAAAAAAACGAGTATACATACCTTTTCTACAAGCGGTCCGACCCGATCTCCGGCATCGGAAGCTCTGATCCCACGCTGAGCTGTCGGCTGCGGCTTCGCTGTGGCGTTTGGTGCGTAGGACATGTCCGTCAACGGAAGCCCCATAGTAACTCTATGGGAGACTTGATTTCCAAAATCATTTCACAGCAGTTGTCGGACGTGTACTCAGCAGAGCTTCTGCCGCTGGAAATCGGGTCGAATCGCCTGCAGAAAAGGTTATATAAACTATTTTTTTCTTTACAGGGCTAGAGAGGTTAGTGTTAGAATGTTGGTGGCTATAGATGCAGGGATTTTAGTTTTTGCATGGACATCCCCTTTAATTATTGGGGGCAGTTGGAAAATCCTATAGCAGTGAAGGCGAACCATGGCACTCCAGATGTTTTGGAACTACATTTCCCATGAGCAACTACACTGCAGAGTGCATGAGCATCATGGTAAATGTAGTTCCAAAACATCTGTGGTGTCATGGTTTCGCCATCACTGGCCTATGGGAATGGCCAAGAAGCATATATTTTTTAAAGAGATGCAGTTTCATATGAAAACTGGCCAAGTCTTCTTCTAGGGTACATGGTTTTTCACACCTTGATTTTGTTCATGAAAAGTGTGTGCATTTATATTCTATTATAGGAAAATGTTCATGGATTGTGATGAGGAAAGTTGGCTGGTAATTTGTCATGCAAATGCGTTTAGCTCCTCACTCTACCAAGTTCTTCCTCTTCCACGCATTGCTGTGTACACTGTAGTCCTTGTACTAGAGGGTTCCATAAAGCTGTAGAGGGAAATCCTTTTTTAAATAATAGTAGAACTTGGAGAGCAGAATGACTGTCCTATGACCTATTGGTTTACCAGGGTTTGTAGTGAGTGATGTTCAGGCCACATTTTCCTCCCGTGACTCTCAATAGATTGAGTTCTAGTAAACTGCTGTATACAGCAGTTCAGCACAATGGATCTCATTTATCATTTTTTGTGATTTGAAGAATTATTTCAGACAGTCTGTTACTGAGTGCAATCAGATTTTCCATTAGGCCTCGTACACACGACCGTTTTCCTTGACAGAATCCATCAAGAAACTTGGTGGCAGAGCTTTTTTGCAGAGGAAAACAGTCGTGTGTATGTTTTTCATCGAGAAAATTGTTGTGGAACTCGACGAGAAAAAAAGAGAACAAGTTCTCTTTTTCCTCGTCGGGAGTCTCAATTTCCTTGTCGTGTTTCTTGTCGGGCTGGTTTACGTCGAGAAACACGATCGTGTGTATGCTAAGAAACCCACGCATGCTCAGAATAAAGTATGAGACGGGAGCGCACCTTCGGTAAAAGTAGCGTTTGTAATGGAGATAGCACATTTGTCACGCTGTAACAGACTGAAAAGTGCAAATCGTCTCCTACCAAACTTTTACTTAACACGCAGTAACATGAGATTAGCAAAAGCAGCCCCAAGGGTTGTGCCAGTGGAATCGAACTTCCCCTGCCTTCGTATGTGTTGTATGTCACCGCGTTTGAGAACGACGAGATTTTGTCTTGACAGTGTGTACGCAAAGAAAGCTTGTCAAGTTTCTTGACAAGCCTAACAAGGAACTCGTGGAGGAAAACGATGTTTCATATACGACGAGTTCCTCGGTCGTGTGTACGAGGCCTTACTCCCAGAAAGAAAAAAAATGAATTTGTTGCCAAGAACAACATTATCTGTGGCGATTCTTCCAACAGACCCCGTGATAAGTCTCAACTACAGTATTATGATTTCCAGACTTTGATTTAGTTATGCCAGTTTGACATTAGCCTTGAGCTATATGCAAGTTGTGAGACCCCATTACTAAGGTGTTGAAGGCAACAGGCTCAAAAACAACAATAATAATGAGCTGCAGGCTTTGGCCCTCTTTCTTCATCAGCTCTGCCCTATTTTTTTTTTTTAGCCTAGGAACTGTAAGTTGATTGGTTGCTTTGGCCAACACTGTGCTAAATATATTCTATCACAGCCTTAAAATGTTTGTTAAATACAAATGTGTAAAACTGAACATAGCAATATTTTTCCTAATAAAAGCTTGTGTAGTTTTTGGGTGAGCTGGTGTAGATTTTTTTCTTATTGCTTTTATGGCAATAGTTTTTTTATTGCTATGTTGCTATTTTATTTGGCGGGGGGGGGGGGGGGGGTTAAACCCATGTATAGGTAGGATGCCAGTCAGCAGCAGTAAAAGATAAAAAAATCCATTCCCTGCTTTATCCAGAAGTAAAAAATCATTAGCATTCCACCGAAGACTTTTTCAATACAGATGTAAATTTGCTGTAGTTGAACTAAGAAATGTAAATATGTATACTAGCAGTGCAGGCAGAGGAGGTTGTGTTGACATGACTAAAATAATTACACAAAAAAAGTTTCTAGAAACACAATCACCACTGGCATGCAAGTCAGCTGTTAAAAAAAGTAAGGTTGTGAATTGAAAGTATTTGTAATTTTGATGAAAATGGCTTTGGTAGCAGTAATCCATATTTATTATTATTATTATTATTTTTTTTTTAAATTCCAAGCACTATTAACTAGCCACATACAATAACCCCAGCCATACATTAGTGGAGGAATTGAGGTACATCTTTACTTAAAGGGCAACTGCAGTCTGCTCACATAATTTGTAATAAAAACATCTTTGCCATTCTGAAGCTTCCCTCCAACCACTTTGCATATTATTTCATATATATACTGTGATTCAGTACTTGCCAAATATGCTGCAGAAATCTCCCTCCACCAAGTCTGGCTGTAGTCATTTTAACTGTGGGCAGATCAAGCAGTTTCCTGTTCACTTCCTGGATTTACACAGACACAGAGGCACGCCTCCAGCTCTGCAGCTCTCATTGGCTCACGTATGACCCATCCCCCCTCACTTTCTGGCAAACTCTCACAAGAGTAAGAGCGAGAGCTGTGCATGATGTCATAAGCCTAGATTAATGACCAGACAAGAAACAGTAAGTGGGGTGTATAAGGTATTTACTAGCAGCGAAAAAAACGTTCTACTATCCAAAGGTAAAACAACAATAGTAGATGGATTAATAGATGGAAAGTTGGAAAAAATCACTGAAGTTCCGCTTTAACATCATGCCTCTATGTTGTATAGCAGGTAACCTCTGGTTCCTTAACCCACCTACCCCATCCCTTGTGGCAGCCACCCAAAAAATCTTTGTGCTTCTGCATATAAGGGAACATTTGACACTCCTGTTAAACTCCCACAATTTAGGTCTGAGCAGGGGGCTTACCTTGTACTGGGTGTATACAGACCTTCAGGGTACTTGTTTTGAATCTGAAGGCTTCCTTGGTGATGAAGTTGATAGTGGTGGGAAAAGATACAGTTGTATTAAAATGTATGTGAACCCTTTTGGAATGATATGGATTTCTGCACAAATTGGTCTTCGATGAAGATCAGATCACATTTTAAGTCACAATAGACAATCGCAGTCTGTTTAAACTAATAACACAAAAATAATTAAATGTTACCATGTTTTTATTGAACACACGATGTAAACATTCACAGTGCGGGTGGAAAAAGTATGTGAACCCTTGGATTTAATAAATGGTTGAACCTCTTTTAGCAGCAATAACTTCAACCAAACGTTTCCTATAGTTGCAGATCAGACGTGCACAACGGTCAGGTGTAATTCTTGACAATTCCTCTTTACAGAACTGTTTCTGTTCAGCAATATTCTTGGGATGTCTGGTGTGAATCGCTTTCTCTAGGTCATGCCACAGCATCTCAGTCGGGTTGAGGTCAGGACTCTGACTGGGCCACTACAGAAGGCGTATTTTCTTCTGTTTAATTACTTCTATGCTTTGGGTCGTTGTCCTGTTGCAACACCCATCTTCTGTTGAGCTTCAGCTGGTGGACAGATGGCCTTAAGCTCTCCTGCAAAATGTCTTGATAAACTTGAATTAATTTTTCCTTCGATGATGGCAATCCGTCTAATACCTGACGCAGCAAAGCAGCCCCAAACAATGATGCCCCCACCACCATACTTCACAGTTGGGATGAGGTTTTGATGTTGGTGTGCTGTGCCTCTTTTTCTCCGCACATAGTGTTGTGTGTTTCTTCCAAACAACTCAACTTTGGTTTCATCTGTCCATGGAATATTTTGCCAGTACTGCTGTGGAACATCCAGGTGCTCTTGTGTAAACGTGCAGCAATGTTTTATTTGGACAGCAGTGGCTTCCTCTGTGGTATCCTCCCACGAAATCCATTCTTGTTTAGTGTTTTACGTATCGTAGATTCACTAACAGTGATGTTGGCATATGCCAGAGACTTTTGTAAGTCTTTAGCTGACACTCTAGGATTCTTCTTCACCTCATTGAGCAGTCTGCGCTGTGCTCTTGCAGTCATCTTTACAGGACAGCCACTCCTAGGGAGAGTAGCAGCAGTGCTGAACTTTCTCTATTTATAGACAATTTGTCTTACCGTGGACTGATGAACAGCAAGGCTTTTGGAGTTACTTTTATAACCCTTTCCAGCTTTATGCAAGTCAACAATTCTTAATCGTAGGTCTTCTGAGAGCTCTTTTGTGCGAGGCATCATTCACATTAGGCAATGCTTCTTGTGAAAAGCAAACCCAGAACTGGTGTTTCTTTTTTTATAGGGCAGGGCAGCTGTAACCAACACCTCCAATCTCATCTCATTGATTGGACTCCAGTTGGCTGACACCTCACTCCAATTAGCTCTTGGAGATGTCATTAGTCTAGGGGTTCGCACTGTGAATGTTTACATAGTGTGTTCAATAAAAACATGGCAACATTTAATTCTTTGTGTGTTATTAGTTTAAGCAGACTGTGATTGTCTTTTGTTGTGACTTAGATGAAGATCAGATCACATTTTAAGACCAATTTGTGCAGAAATCCATATTATTCCAAAAGGGTTCACATACATTTTATATTGCAACTGTATGTTAAAGTGGAGGTTCACCCTAAATATTAAATACAGCTTATCGAGACCAGCTCATTATATACATGAACATTTGGCTATTAAAAAATGTATAGTGCATTCAAATACCTTGAATCTGTTGTCTTCAGAAGACACTTCCTGGTCTCCCTCCCGCGGGAGTGGGCATGTCTCCTCTCTTCCCCAGCGCCCCAGTGTTTACTGGGAGTTGATCGCAATTTCTCCTGGGAGCACAGTGTCGTGCTTTCCCGGAGACAATTCATAACGCTGAATGACGAATTCTTGCGGGATTTCACTCGTCACGTGACTCAAGAAGCAGGTCACGTGACGAGGGCGGATCTAATTCCGCCATTTTAATTAATGGCAAATGGGTAAATCTGTCAACACTGCTCATGCGCGGGATAGAGCGGTGAATGCTGGGATATCAGCATTCACTGCTTCCCGGAAATATTTGCTTGTGGGCTTCACAATGCCCACAAGCAAGATGGAACATTCCAGGAGGAATTTTTATAAAGTATTATCTACGGCCGCTTGACAGTGCGGGGGAATAGAAACTTAAGACAAGTGAGTACAAGCTTGACAAACCTAAATCCCGTAGATGCACAGCAAAAAAAAACGATGTCCCGCAGAACCCCCGCTTTAAGGAATCAGATAGTACCTACTGTACACTTTGGGGTATTTGATGTTTTATTTGAATCCAGTTGTGTGTGGCTTCCTCCTTGCACAGATCCCAAAGAGTAGAGTATGTACAGCTGACGTAATATTGGCTCATTACATCAGGTAATTGTAACTTCTAACGAACCTTGAAAACTGAGTAAACAATTTGATTAATAAAAATAGTAAACCTTAGCAACTGATTAAATTTTTTTAGTAG
This sequence comes from Rana temporaria, assembly GCF_905171775.1. Lineage (NCBI taxonomy): Eukaryota > Metazoa > Chordata > Amphibia > Anura > Ranidae > Rana > Rana temporaria. The sequence goes on from NC_053494.1 coordinate 44,134,741, forward strand.
TAGTGTAACCTACACTGGGCAGCTATTACATTATGACCACCCACCATAACCTATTGAAGTATGGACTCAACCCCTGAAGGTACTGTATGCTTTTAGTATCTGGTAGCAAGCTGTTCCTTTTTAAGTCCTGTAAATTGCAAGGTAGGGATAGATTGGACTTGTTTTAACAGCACATTCCATCCCACAGATGCTCAATTAAATTATGATCTGGAGAACTTGGAGGCCAAGTAAATGGCTTAAACTTGTGTTCCTCAAACCATTCTTGAACCATTTTTCCAGTGTGCAAGGGCACATTATCCTGCCGGAGAAGACTAATGCCATCGGGGCATACTGTTTAAATGAAGAGGTGTACTAGGTCAACAACAATATTTAGGCATGTTCTTCATGTCAAATTCACATTCAGATGATTGACAGGACCCAAGGTTTCCTAGTAGAAAACTTGTCTTCTTTCCATAGTGTATGATGGTGCCATCTGTTCCCCAGGTAAGCAATGTACACGCACCTGGCCACCCTCCTGATGTGAAATTAAATGTAATTAATCAGACCTGGCCACCTTTTCCATTGCTCCGTAGTCTGATGCTCAAGTGCCCACTTTTGGCTGTGGACATGGGTCAGCATGGGCACCCTAACCAGTCCATGGATAAACGGCCTCATATGCAACATGCACTTTGTTCTGACACCTTTAAATCAGAACCAGAATGAATTATTTCAGAAATTTGAGCTACTGTAGCTCCTCTGTTGTATAGGACTACACCAGCCAGCCTTCACTCTCCACATGAGTCAATGAGCCTTGGCTGTTCATGACTCTGTCACTGGTTTTCCTTCCTTGGACCAATTTTGGTAGATCCTGACCATTGCAGACCAGGAAAGTCAAACAAAAAAAACTGTTTTGAAGTTGTTCTGACCCAGTTGTCTAGCCATTACAGTTTGGCTCTTGACAAAGTCACTCAGATCCTTATACTTGTGTTTTTTTCTGCTTTAAAAACCTCTGCTTCAGGGATAACGTGTTCATTTGCTGCCTAATATATCCCACCCACTATATATATATCCCATGCCATTCTAATGAGATGTTGTTCACTGTACCTGTCAGTGGTCATAATGTGGTGGCTGATCGGTGTAGGTTTATCAGATATTTTTTGTACATAGATGTATCCTTTTTTTGGGTAGGGGCAGTACTTGCAGCAATGATGCGTTTTAAAGTGAACCTATCACAAAGCTTGTTCTATTGCTTTTTATTTATAACAATAAGCCAAAGCTGAAAATTGGTGATGCGCACTCCCTGCCCTCGCCTTGACAACAAACACGTTGGTCAATTCTTCCCTATATGTATATAGGCTCCTTAAATGTGACACCTTTTATGGTGGGCACACAGTCTTGTTGTGGTGCCTATTTATATCTGACAGAATGCTGTGGGTGTATAAAATATATATTATAAAAAATCTTTAAACCTGCTTTCCACTTTCAGATTTCATCTGCCAGATATGTAGTATGAGGGTCTGCCTAACTGAATCTATTTTAAATGGAATATGTAACTGGGCCCTCACCAAAAAATAATCTGAAAATGTAAATGTTTTTTTTACACCATTTTGCACTTGACTGATAAACTCGTAAAACAGCTGGGGTGCTAGCGTTAAACTACAGGTTAACATCTTTATTATCCAGTTCTGAAGTTTGTGTTCTGTTGCAGAATTTGTCTGGGTTCTACATTCCTGACCTTTTGTGTTTGATTAAATTCTTCTATACACACCCACATATTTGTAGTGTGGCCTAACACTGTTCTGTTTTGATTGAATACACTTGCTCCACAATTTGACATTTTACAGACTTTTGAATTTTATGTGACTTGTATTTTACAAATCTTCAAAAAAACAAAAAAGGGCTATACAATCTGTATGAGTTACTAAAAATAAAACTTTGTAATGCAGTAAGAAAAAAGGGCTAATCTGTATAAATGTGCTTTATTTTGGTTGGTGATCCATCGCAAGAAACGTGTGTTTAATTGCAAAATACTAGAAATAGCAAAGTAGTTTATAGCTATTGTGGATATTTGTGCTGCTACCTTGCAGGGTTTGGCTTGGCATGTAAACACTGAGAAAAATCAACAGTAATGTATACTATGTAATTCCCTATTTAAACCTCCAATTAACCATGCTGGAATGTTTCCAGTGACACAGGATCCAGTTTGTTTAGGACCCCTCCACCACCAAGGAAACCTCATCACGTTTTACCTAAACTCCAGGTTATAAATTGCAGATTGTACCTTGGTAACCACGGAATCTTTTTATGATCTGTCCACCATGAACTGCAATTCGGTCGGCAGTCTTGTTGGACTTTGGGAGACTTAAGGCAACTATATATAGATCAAAGTTCGATACATTAATGGGCAGGCTGGTTGTTTCCCTGAATGATCAGTGCCACTGACTATAGCTGTCAACACGATAAATGCTGGCGGGAAAGGCCCTGGGAGTGATTCCTCCATCAACTTTATGGGGGAGTCGCATCTTTCTTTTTTTATTCAACCTGCTGGTTGAACAAAAGAAAAAACTGATTAATGCATTGCCTGCCTAAGATTCACTATAGAATTATTTTTTTTGAGAGAGAAAACAAAGGACTCCTGTTTTACTTGATGCTCCCTCTAATCATGCAGTGTCTCATATGGGGACAGTTAAGTCTAATTTTCACCCAAGATTTATACAACTTTACCCCGAGATTCTGTAATATGAAAATGGGTAAAAACATTGATAAATAGGCCCCTTAGTTTTATAGGCACCCTGATCGCAAAAATAAACAGTCCAAAACCAGTAAATGCAATTTTGGAAAATTTGATCGTCTGTACGAGGCTGTAGTCCTAATTCACATGGTATTTTAATTCCAGCTTCAGCAAGAATCTAGCAGAGTCTTGGATCTGGATTTACAGGTGGATGTGGAAATTTGTGGCCACTCAGCCTGTACAAAGCAATGGCTGGCTGACAGCAGCTACAACTGTCTTCTGGTATTCAGATGTATATCGCACATGGAGCATTTATTTGCAGTTGGGGACAGATCTTTTCCCCTAGACGCAAGCTGTTTGTGGTCAGGGGTGAACATCTGTCCCTAAATGCAGGTAATAAACCTCATGCCTCATATGCCCTGTACACACGGTCGGGATTCCCGGCGGGTCAAGGTCTGTCGGAAATCCCGACGGGAAAATCGAGAACTGCTTTCCTGTACACATGAGTGGGTTTTCCGAAAGGAAAACTCAGATGAGAGCTTTTGGCCAGGAATCCCGGCCATGTGTATGCTCCATCAGGGTTTTTCTGACGGGAAAACTGCCAAAAACTTCCGGTTTTCTCGTACACACTGTCGGGTTTTCCGGTTCGAAAAAGTCCAGTGGAAAAAGAGCCCTTTTTTTTTTTTTTTTTTTTTGTGTCTGGTGGTTTTTAGGCAGTTTTCCCATCTGAAAAACTGTGAGGAGCATACACACGGCCCGAATTCCCGGCCAAAAGCTCTCCTCGCAGTTTTCCCGTCGGGAAACCCGGTCATGTGTACGGGCTAGAGATGTGAATGTTTTTGAAATCACAAATTTCCCCAAAATGGCTCAAGACTTGGTGCCCCACGTATAGGAATACATAGCATGTGATCTCTGTAGCAATTTCTTTTAGAAGTTGTGTTTGCAGCAAACATATATTTACATCTTCACATTCTTTAGTGGCTCTAAAGAAGGGAAAACATTTCCCCAAGGAAAACTGATAATCTCGTGACATTTTTTCCACCATAACTGCCAAAACGATTGCAGCAGCTTTTATAAATCTCACTGGTAGCATGCACAAATGTCTATATTGCTGAAATTAATTTTTATTAAAGTGGACCTGCTGTGCAATCAAAAAGCAGAATATATGGGTAGATACGTTTTGTATAACCTGTGACATCAGCAAACCGTGCCAGTAGTATGCCTCGTAAACAAATTGGTTGCAGTCTCAAATTTCAGTAGCTCATAACAGATTGCTTATGTTGTGTGCATGACAGGTCTTCTCTAATTCTCTGAAGTGCTTTGTGAAGAACCCAAATAGGGTTTTGTGTAAATTTTGTAATATTGTTTTAATTTCCAGCTCCATTGACAATCTTACACTGAAGTTAATGTTCTAGGTCTTGTCATCCATTGATGCATTTGGTGAAATTTTTAAAATCGATCCAATGTACTATAGTTGAGTTGGTTAACACTATTCTGTGAGTGTATGTTTTCAGGCATGTTCTGAAAGCCTCTTGCTGTGAACTAATCCTGTCTGAAAGTCCAGTGCACTTTAGACTCATCAATAATTTAATGACTACTTCAGTGGTGTTGCATTCATCTGTCTGACTTCAAGTGGCTGTATATCTTAAAGTAAGGTGGGGGTTATCCAGGGCCATTTAAAGGAAGCCTCTTGTATGGTTGATGATTGTGTATTATTAGGAAAGAATTCAGTTTTTGGGCGATCCCTGCAACTTACCCCTTTTGAGGTAAGACCGCAATATATTAAGATGCCTCTCAACTCAACTCAAGTTGATCCTGCCACTGATCACTCTCATCTGGGTTACACAGTGACATTCCCCCCCTTTCAGATATCCAGGTTCTACCCACAGCTGCAGTCATTGCAAATACAAGGTACTGGAACCATTTCCATCCCACTAGGAACTGGAGTATAGAAATCTCTGTTAGTTATACAACCTGACAGCATTCTTTAAGTGTTTAGATTGACTTAAGATTAGTGTAGATGGGCACCAAGAGAGTGTCTTAGGCCTAACAGTATCCAGTTCACCTGAGCCTAATCAAGTAAAAATTATTTCTGACTCGGTTTTATCTACTTCATTGAAGTTTCCATGATATGTGCTCACTGTGTGCACAGGTGATGCTGAACAAATGGAAATCGAAAGCAGCTCTCTTTTCTTACATCAACTTACCAGCAGTCACTATGTATAAATCGGGTGCACCAGCCTGAGGCACCTATCCTTTTTTTCTGTGTAGTAAAACCGGGTTTATATTGATATAGCTTCTGAATTCACCAGATGATATATTAATGGTAATGTAAAATGCTCAGCTAGAGAGCAGAGGCCGAATCCACAATATTAAATAATAAATACATTTTAGTAGACTGGTGAAGGGGTTGAACCAGTCAGGTTTTCATTCTGGTAAAACCATTCTCAGCAGGACAGAAAGAGGGTATACATTTCTCTAACCAAGTCCTAGTTAGTGGTGAAAAAAATGACTGGGGATCTAATACTGCCCCACTCTATCCACAACTAGAAAAACTGTTTTGCTATGCCATACACTTAATATATCATAGATCAAAACAATATAATAACCAGCCAGTACATTTTTCAGAATTTTTTTATGCATCATCTTTATTAGATGTTGCTTTGCATTCCGTGCTAACTAACATAAGCAAAATGCTTATTTATGCAAGAGAACCAGTACATTTTATAAACTCCAAATACCTAGCGGTCCTATTGGAAAGTTTATCTAGCAGATTCTTACCAATTTTGTTGCCTACAATAGTCATGACTTTGACTTTGAATTTGTCATGTTAAACTGTACACTCAACAGGACGCTTTAGGCAAAAAACATTTAAAGTTTTCTTCTAATTGATTATGTTCTAATGTACGGAAAATCTTTGAAGATCTCCTATCATGCTAAAACTGTTTAGACCTCAAGGTTAAGGTCTGCATCAGCTTTCCAAACTTTTTTTCTTGCTATTGCAATGTATTGCTTTGCTACGCCAAACCTCTGATGTCGAGTATGGCACCAGGACAGCGTGACCAAGCTGTTCTTTGTAGGAATTGGACATAAGAACATTTCTTTGACTAGTGCCTAAACTTAAGTATTGCCTCTGATAACCAAACTACTACTTTCATAGACCTAAGGTCAAATGCACTTACCAATTTTGGAAAATTTAAGACCAGAAGTCTTCAACTGTACCAAACCTCTTCTGCCCATTATAATTATGATTTGCATGCTGTTTGCTGGCTTCCATTTCCCAGGTTATTTTGGTGTGCAAATTAGTTCATATTTCCCCAAAAGATGCATTGCATCTTCAACTGGATCCGTTCGCTGGGGGAGCATCTGACCTTTAAATAAAATACTGTCCCTTTCCTATCTCTGCACTAGTAGAAGCTTTGACATAATGTATTGGCTAAAGGAGATTATAATTCTCAGAAGTTGTATTCTAATACGTCATGTGTATTTTAGGTGTCAGGTGTGTGTCAGGGTTCCAATCCACAAGTTTCTCTGAGACGCAAAGGAGATTAGCTGTGACTATGCTCAACACCCCTACAATTGGGCTTCCTAAATATGATGGGGTCCAGCAGGGCAAACTGGGAGTTTTTGGCCTGGGGGGTCAACCCAACAAGTGGCATTTTTAATGTAGAGGCAGATTCATTAGAAAAATTTAAAAACTTGCCATAGTAACACATTAATTGAAGGGCGTGGTGAAAGGTGGGCTTTCTAAAGGAAATCGTTTATCGTGACACAATTTTCACACCTTCCAGCATCGGCTTCCTTTGTGAATTTTGACATTTGGTCACTCAACATCCGAAAGCCACAAATGCAGACGATTCTTGAAGACTTCACCTTGCCCGTCGCTGTGTTGACATGCTTAAACAGGAAGCAGATGGCTATATAATGGACACCATTTAGAGCTGGGGCCATTAATCCAACATATCTTTTTAGTACTGTCCCAGGGGTCAAATGCCCCCCAGCCTGGTCCTTCTCCGGGTCTTAAATTGGGAAATTTTGGATTGATCCGTGCCTATCAGAAGACTAACAGCCCTAGAAATACCCAGTCCAGCACTGGATCTATACTATCTCTTGGGATTTTATTATCTCAGGCCCCATACACACCATAGAATCTATCCGCAGATAAATCCCATCAAATGGGTTTCTGCGGATAGATTCTATGGTGTGTACACTCCGTCGGATATTTTTCCGCGGATAAATCTCCCCTGGGATGGATTTCCAGCAGATGGATATTTGCTGACATGCTCAACAAATCCATCTGCTGGAATCCATTCCAACGGATGGATCCGCTCGTCTGTACAGACTTACCGGATCCATCCGTCCAAAGGGATTCCCCGCACGCGTCGTAATGATTTGACGCATGCGTGGAATTCCTTATATGACAGCGTCGCGCCCGTCGCCGCGTCATAATAGCGGCGACGGCGCGACACGTCATCGGCAGAGGATTTCAGCGCGGATTTCAATGCGATGGTGTGTACACGCCATCGCATAGAAATCTTCTGAAATCCTCGAGAGGATTTATCCGCGGATACGGTCCGCTGGACCGTATCTGCGGATAAATCCTCTCGTGTGTATGGGGCCTAAGTGTTTAAATTCATATGCACGAGGCAAGTTTAAATGGCTCATATAAACCCATTTTATTTTATTGGCCAATTAGCGTCACCTTCCTTCACTTCAGTTTAGGTTTTGCATATTTGTACAGAACATCATCTGAGAACCACAGTAAACACACTAGAAGTTGAAATTTGCCTAACCATGCACGGTTTCATTCTTGAGACTTGGACAGTGTCATCCCTATGTAGACATATTTCATATTTGTTTGCTTTGGTATTTCTGCACTGAATATGTCCAGGTGTTTATTCCATGTATAATGTTGCTTGCCTCCTTGAAACTGCAAGAAATAAATGGTTCATACTTTCACCCTTTTCTGTTTTTTTATGCAGTAAAATTGCTCTCAAATGGAAATGTATTTTATCTCACAGGAAATCTGTTATTCGAAACAATAAAGGCTGCCATATCTTCATCAGCATTACAAGCCTATATCTATCAGGAAAAGTTTCCTATAGGGGCCGGTTCACACCAGTGCAGGAAACCTGCGTTTTTGTATGCCAAAACCTGTGTGAATTCTTTTAAACATTTCGATTTTTAGCTTTCAAACTATTTAATTTAAAATGTTTTTTACTTCCATAAAATGGTTGTTTTAAAATGAAATATTTCAAAACCGAGTACACCCAGGACACAGGATTAATCAAGCACTAAGAGTGTAGCAAAAACAGTTTTCCTCTAATAAGGAACTTTAGGCAGAGCTGTCTGAACACAGAAGGAGACGGAGGATTGACTGCTCTGCATGTATATGCATGAGCTACTGAACTCGGTAAAAAAAAAAAAAAAATGTTCTCCCAGCTAAATATATAAGTAGAAAGAAATATAGGAAAACCACATTATTTCTTTTGAATATTTCTCCTTTGTACATGGCATGTATTCACATGGCTATATCTTAAGTATTATCCCTTTAAATTGAATACATTTAATGTTGCCTAAAATGGGCTATAAATAGAATATAAGAATTGAATACACAACAGTGTGGTTTGTCTTGTGTTCATTTGTCAGGCTGGAAGCTCAATGGCAGGCAAACAGACAGACATCACACAGCTGGTAATGAGATCTGATGTATCCTGTTTTGAGGAGAAAATGGTCATCTGATATCATACTGGGAATACTATTCTAGGAACATTCTATTGATGATTCAGACAGAATGAGCGAAGGCTGTCTTTGCAGGTTAAGATAAAAGCTATTTAAAGGGTGGTGGGAAATAAATGGATTCACTGTTTTAAATTGATGCTCCAAAGTTTTACATCCATGGTGGAAACGTACATGTACAATGCAGTTTTTTGTTCTTCAACCTACCTTGTATTGGTTTCCCCCCCCCCCCCTCTTCAAGAGCTTCCTTTCATGAGAAACATGTTCTCGTAAAAGCTAAAAATTCAAATAAGCTGCAAAATACTTTTTTTCACATGTATACAGTACTATGCAAAAGTCAGTTCTGAAAGGTAAAAAATGCTTTAAAAAATAAAGATTTTAAGTGTTTGATTTACAAAATGCATTGCTAAGTAAGCAAACAGAAAAAATCTGAAACCAATCAAGAGTCTTCAACACATGATGGCAATATCGCCAAATTAAATAAAAAAAAAAAAAAAAAAACAGTATATGCATCTCTTGATAAAGTAGTGATGTTATTAGCAAATCGCTGGGCCATTGGATGATTTCATATTCCAAATGATTTCCACTTTACCCATTGGGAACTTGCTTTTGATTGGCTCCTTCTCTTTGAAGCTGAGATCTGCGTATGATTTTTTGGTTGCATATCTCATACCTGAGGGACCACTATGGAAAATTACAATCAATGTAGTAATCATGGCTACTACAGTGACTGGTGCAATTTTTTTGGGCCGAGCAGCTTTCCTTCTGCACGCTCACTACCATTCAAAGAGCACCTTGTATTTATTATTGGATTTAAGGCATTCTGTGATTGAACGAGGTGGAGATTGTAATGTCACTGTCTTGCCACCTCATCATATCGGAGAACGTCTTGCATAGGGCTGCAACTAATGATTATTTTCATAATCAATTAGTTGGTCGATTTATTGTTTTCATCGGATAATGACCTTAAAAAAAAAAAAAGTGTGGTGTATAATTTAGTTAATATGTAAAGTAAAAAAAAAAAGGCACTTTATTCTTAAATATCGATATGCAGTGGTAAATATAAATAACCAACCATATGGTTTGGGAGCAAAATCTCTAATCCACTCTGAGAATAACAGACAGAAGAGATATACTATTAGGCCGCGTACACACGATCAGTCCATCCGATGAGAACGGTCTGATGGACCGTTTTCATTGGTTAACCGATGAACCTGATTGATGGTCCTTCGCGCCTACACACCATCGGTTAAAAAAACGATCGTGTCAGAACGCGGTGACGTAAAACACAACGATGTGCTGAAAAAAACGTAGTTCAATGCTTCCAAGCATGCGTCAACTTGATTCTGAGCATGCGCGGGTTTTTATCCGATGCTTTTGCATACTAACGATCGGTTTTGACCTATCGGTTAGGCGTCCATCGGTTCAATTTTAAAGCAAGTTATCATTTTTTTTTGACCAAAGGTTAAAGAACCTATGGGGCCTACACATGATCGGTTTGGACTGATGAAAATGGTCCTTCAGACCCTTCTCCTCTGGCGATCCTATCGTGTGTACGTGGCCTTAGAGGTTGAATCTGGAAAATAGCATCAGACTCGGAGATGAATTCGGGAACCTTGTTGGGTGCCGGGCACCTGAATTACAGCGGCAGGGTATTTTTTGGAAGCACCTGATTAGAGCCGTAAGCTCTAATAGGCGTCCAAAAAGGTGAACAGCGGGCGCAATGCTGGGCGTTCGCTGTTCACTCAGCTGTGTGTTGGGAAAGCGAATGAATTGCTTTCCTAACGCTGAACCGCCTCTCAGTCAATCAGATGCTGGGGTCTGTGTTACCTGTCACCTGGTTGGCTGAAACAACAGGCTCTGTGATTGGACGCCGCCTATCAGGCGTCCAGTCGTAGCAGAGGACAGGAAGAGAGGGCGGGAGAAGAGATTAAGGCATGTGGAGGACATCGCCGTGACCCGCTGCCCCACCGAGACAAGGTAAGTGCCGGGCGGGTGGGGGATGCACACTGGCAGCAGTTGATGGGCACAGTAGCGCTAGTTGATGGGCACACTGGCGGCAGTTAATGGGCACACTAGCAGCAGTTGATGGGCACTCTGGCGGCAGTTGATGGGCACACTGGCAGCAGTTGATGTGCACAGTGTCAGCAATTGATGGGTACAGTAGCTGCGTTTGGCGCAGTGGTGGCAATTTATGGGCACAGTGGCTGCGTTTGATGGCACAGTGGCCGCAATTGATGGGCACAGTAGCTGTGTTGGAAGGGCACAGTGGCTGCCATTGATGGGGGGGTTCAGTTTGTTTGCACCAGCCACCACTGCTGTAACTACTTCAATAAAGTGTTGGCTGGGATTTGTCTTTAATTTGTTAGTGTATTTAAATCTGCGAGTACATATAACCATGGTGCCCCCTGTGCTCCTTCATCCAGAGTGGAGGTCTAATACAGGAGGTGTGAAAAAAAATATAAAAAAAAGACAGATTTCATAAACAAAGCTTTCATTTTTGCTAGTGGAATGGCTTGGTGCCCTCTAGTGGTCAAATTGCTAAATGCCATCTCTACAAGAAATACCTCATTCATTTATTTCTGTCCAGAGTATGTCTTATGAAGATATACTTATCTGTAGGATCATATGCCCTACTGTGTTTATACACTAAAAATGTCATTCAAATTCTAAATTGGTGCATTTCTTACATGGAAAGCAAAATATATACAAAATAACATTGGCAAAAAAAAAACACACTTGGTGTAAACAACTATTTCCGACATTCCTTGGGTGCTCCATAATTGGAGGAATGGCAGGGGTGTAGTTGTTACCCACGTACTTTATAATAAAAGGTGTCCCTCTTTCTCATTTCAGAAACGTGGGAGGTTTGACTATAGGTACTTCTTTGAATTGCACCTGTAATTTCTATAATGACCTCACTGTTTAACAAGCTCCTGGCTGTTGTAAGGAAGTTAGATTGTGAAATTTGTTGCTTTTTTGAGAAGATGAAAAACAATAAATTCTTTTACACCCAACTTTCTCTATTCACACCTGAGCATTTTTCAGCTTGTAAAAGGCTTAGCTCTGAAACGCTCAACAAGCAAAATCCCATTCATTTCAATGGCCCCTGTTCACATCTGAGCATTTTTTCGCCTGAAGCAAAACCCCTGAAGTTCAAAAAAGTAGATGAGCTTCTTTTTGGCAGATTATAATAATTTTTTTTTTCATAAGTTGCAATTCACAGTCAAACAAATGAGAAATTAAAAAATGGTAGGAAGGTGGCTGGTGTATCCTCTTTAGATATGGCACCTCTCCCCAGTGCGGAGGGGGGGATGGGATTATAACGGTGCCAGTCACAAGATTAGTCACATAGGTTCTTTTAAAAGAAGACAACATTTATTTGTACAGCTGTGATTTATGGGGCTACTTTTGTGGATGGACTGCGATGGGACCCTCAGTACCCCAATATCTGTTATCTCCAGTTTGCGTATTACATGTATTTTGTCCTTTTATTAATTTGTTTGTTTTCTTTTGTAGAATCTTATTGTTGCACTGAATTGATTCTATTCCCCTGAAGAAGCCAATGTTTTGGTGAAACATGTTGGGATAATTCAGTCTGTATTCGAATTCAATGTACCTAAAAATATATATATTTATCATTCTACCTTGTTAACTTTGATGTTGAATAATTGTTTGTACAAATAAATGTTGTCTTCTTTTAAAAGAACCTATGTGACTAATATTGTGACTGGCACCGTTATAATCCCATCCACCCTTCCCTTTGCTATCTAAATGAGACATGAAGAAACGCAGCACAAGCAGATAACAATGTAAACTCTGTGAATAACACATGCCGAACATAACATAGTATAAATGGTCAAATAAGACAAATTGAATATGGAAATGGCTGCAATGCACCCCGCCCGTTTGGTAGGTAGAATAGTAGCAAGATAAACCAGTAACAGACTCCTGTGCTTGAAGCTATGTAACTGTATTTCATGAAAATTATTCTTTTGTATTGGGAGGATTAACTCACGGTGGCCAGTTGGACCCAGAATGAGGGCAGAGTGATTGAGCTAATGCATATCAGAATATTCACAAATCTGTAGAAAAAATAGTGCCTCAAACTGAGTCAGGTAAATGGGGTGGGAAGTGGAGAGAAGATGGAGGGGGAGGAGGGAGAAAGGAAGTTAGTCATGGAGGGTACAAGTACTGGATCAAATGTCCTTTTGTATAGAAGGAAAAGAACAGGTTTTAAGAAGAGAGAGCTATAGCGTCTCGCCCAGGGAAGAAGACAAAGTCAATTAGGTCAGCCAGGTCATGAGACCTCTTGCAGATAAGCATCCATGTATACAAAGTGTTGCCACGGAAGGTGTCACGGAAGGTCTCCTCTCGGTTGTACAACGTAGCCGTGAGGTCCTCCAGGTCCCTAATTTCATTCACTTTGGAAAACCACAAGGATTTTGATGCCAAATTCTCAGATCTTCAGCACAAGGGGATGCAAGCCTTGGCCGCATTCAGCAGCTGAATAGTGAGGAAAGCCTTATATTTCTTAATAGGACGGTTCGAGAGATGCAACAGGCAGGCCGCAGGGTTCCCCTCCAAGTCAACATTGGTCAGGTGTTTTGTCGTATCAATCATACTTCATATTCCCATCGCACACTTTCCTGGATCCGCTCTTGGGTTTGGGTGCTCGTAGCAACAACCAGCTGAATACTGGTACACGTTACAGTAAAAATATTTGCCAGCACACCATGGAACAACGTAAATAGTGACGCTATTTACGTTGTTCTATGGTGTGCTGGCAAATATTTCTACTGGTAGTATCAATCACCCCCTGCCAGAAAGGCCTAAGTTTGGGACAATCCCAAAAGATATGGCGCATCGGTACCTCTGCAGTGCCACACCGCCAACATGAACTAGGGACCTGGGGAAAAAAGCGGTGTAGAGTAGAGGGAACCCTGCACCAGATTTTGTAGCTGGTCTCTTGAATTCTAGTGACTAAGGACAACTTCTGTGCAAAGTGAAGGATCATCCCCCCTGCATGTCCATAAATTGAATTTCAAGATCCGACTCCCATTTAGAAAGGAATCCGGGAATATGCCCAGTCTCCAGTTGGATCAGGGAGGCTTACACCAGCCAAAGACAGTGCCGGGTCGGCTCCTGCCTATGGCAAGGTTACAAGCGTTTTTGGCCCCATAGACTTCAATAGTAATGCCTGACTTGAGCAGAAAAAGGCTCGTAAAATGCTCAAATAGCAGCTCTCCACCTCTAATTTCCTTTCCCCCTAGTGCTTTCTATTGGCTAAACAAAAACGCCTGAAGCTGTAAAATGCTTGTAACACACTATTAAAATGCTTTGAAAAAGATGCAAAAAAAAAAGCTTTAAAAATTGATATGCTTAGGCAGAGGTGGGCTCTTTTCTGGTGGAAAAGGGGCTTGGTATGGATCTAGCGAGGGACCCCACGCCATTTAAAGAAAAAAAAATTGGTGTAGGGTTCCCCTTCAATATTCTCAGAGCACAAGTTGGATCATAATGATCCGACTTGGATTCGACTTCCATTCAAATCATTGGGCTGAAAGTCGGATCAGGGGATGATTATTTAGTGACCGGGGCTTTGACAAACATTCAGAGAGCTTTAACAAAGCCTGTCCGAAGCCTTGTTTTGAAGCAATTGTAAACTAGCCATTAATGTGTGTTGAAGCCAAAAAAAGTGTAAATGAGCTTTTACATTCCTGTCAAACCATCAAATGCAGACATCTCAAGTCTCCTGCGACTTGCGGGAGTCTCCTGCATTTGACGGCGTGCTCATGAACACCCGTGATTGCGGCACAATCTCTCCGACTTCACTGCCCGGTTCCCTACGGTGCATGCGCGAGTCGTGCTGCGCCGTGCTGACTGGCTCCCGCTGTGTTCTGGCAGCCGAGTGTTTCCCAGAACACAATGGGGGGATCTGACGTCCTGCCAGCAGACTGTGTGGCCGGAAGTGGGTGCAAATAGGTATCTGCACCCCCCTCCCCCCTGAAAGGTGTCAAATGTGACACCGGAGGGGGAAGGGTTCCGATTCGCGGGAGTGGAGGTGGATGGAGGAGCTCCGCTTTAAGGTGAAAAACACCTTGCAGTGACCGCCCCCCCCCCTGTTCTAATTACCTTAACCCCCGAATTTCCCTTTGCGATGATGCAACATCCCTCTCTCTACAGGGTCCCTGCTCTTGATTGACTAGATTGATAGCAGCGCAGCTATTGGCTCCCGCTGCTGTCAAGCAAAACCTATGATGCAGGCGCCAGGGGGCAGGGCCAATTCATACATTCGGTGGCTATGGACGCCGAATGAATGACTCGGGAGTGCGCCCTCAAGTTAACCTCTCCGGGAGAGCAATTTTTCTTTAAGTGGGGGGGGTTATCTGATGTGGCGAGAGCCACCGAGGGACCCCAGAATTTGGTGTTCGGGGCCACTCTGTGCAAAACGAACTGCACAGTGGAGGTAAGTATGATATGTTTGTTATTTAAAATAAAGAAAAACGATCCTTTACAACCACTTTAAGCAGGGCTTTTTTTCTCAAACCAAAGGTGCTGGAACTCAACCACGATGGAAGATCACTCCACCATGGAAGGCAAGGAGATAAGCAGGCAGGCGGCTGGCCGTGACTTGAGCCAAGGCAGAAGAACATGCGAGTGGAGCAGAATGGGCATGCAACCGAAACTGAAGAAAGATTTCCTCCACTCCGACCAGCACACGATCATCAGAAAGGGGCACAGATAATGGAAAAAGGTATACCCCCAAGCTAGGAGGACAGGTGGTATGTAATTCAGATTTTTTTTTTATTATGCACTGACTGTCTTTGAAATTGCCCGAGCCACTGTTCAAATCCAATCCGGGGGCAACACCGGGGACAGACTTGGTCCAGGGACAGTGCCCTCAATCTGGGGACTGTCCCCGGAAACCGGGGATGTCTGGTCACCCTATGCAAAAGGGGCCAGCCTGAAGTCATCTAGTCACGGGACTTAATTTTCTGACTAAAGTTCCACTTTAAAGAGGGCACTTTATGCTAGCACTTGGCTATATATATATATATATATATATACACATATTGCAAGTGTGTAAATTAAGTCTAAATAAAAGGGGGGAATAAATGGTCATAAAAACAAATGATGCACCAATATGCGCCTAAAAGGTATCTATATGCAAGTATTCATTACGCAGGAACTTTCCTCCTAGCTGGAAAACACTTGTAATAAAATCAGTGAAATGTTTATGGTTGTGTTATTGAGGAAGCAGACACTGCTAGGTTGTAATATAAATCAGATTTATTTCTGTTCAGTTGTGAGCTTTCTGTGAAAGAACCAATCAGAGGTCCCCTCATGTCCATCTATCCTAGGCGCCTTCCTTTGTTTACTTCCGCTGGGTGCATCACTGAGCACAGTCCCCCGGATCGGAAACTTCCGGCGAGTGGCCAGGAAGACCCCCGAGCCTGTAGAAGGGGGAGGTTATTAAAACGCGCACACTTCCGAGGCTGTCAGTAGTTGCGGGGGAGTGAGGGACATGGCGGAGGAAGGCTGTGAACCGGCTCCGGGGGAGAGAGGTGGGGTGTCTAAGTGGGTCCGGCTCAATGTGGGGGGGACGTGCTTTTTGGCAACCCGACAGACCCTGTGCAGGGACTCCAAATCCTTCCTGTACCGGCTGTGCCAGGCGGACCCGGACCTGGACTCTGATAAGGTAAGCTCGGGGATACCGGTGTAGCAGTAAGATCGGCATCCCAAGAAAATTGGCATCCCTTGTAGCAACTGAGCATGTGCCGATTTCAGTCCATTGAAATCGAGCGCAGAGCTGCTGCACTACAACACAGCTGAGTCAGATTAACTCTGCACGCGCCGAGAGCTATTGCCGAGGAACACTGCATCAGGATGACCACGGGGGACACAGACTTGTATAGGCTACCTGCTACCTACGGGGGGGGGGGGGCAGTCTGTATTTCACAAGGGGGGGGTCAGTCTTACAGGCCATGAAAATCTGCATCCCCCTCTTATAATATTACAGGCCATGAAAATCTGCATCCCCTCTTATAATATTACAGGCCATGAAAATCTGCATCCCCCTCTTATAATATTACAGGCCATGAAAATCTGCATCTCCCTCTTATAATATTACAGGCCATGAAAATCTGCATCTCCCTCTTATAATATTACAGGCCATGAAAATCTGCATCTCCTCTTATAATATTACAGGCCATGAAAATCTGCATCTCCTCTTATAATATTACAGGCCATGAAAATCTGCATCCCCTCTTATAATATTACAGGCCATGAAAATCTGCATCTCCCTCTTATAATATTACAGGCCATGAAAATCTGCATCCCCCTCTTATAATATTACAGGCCATGAAAATCTGCATCCCCCTCTTATAATATTACAGGCCATGAAAATCTGCATCCCCCTCTTATAATATTACAGGCCATGAAAATCTGCATCTCCCTCTTATAATATTACAGGCCATGAAAATCTGCATCCCCCTCTTATAATATTACAGGCCATGAAAATCTGCATCCCCTCTTATAATATTACAGGCCATGAAAATCTGCATCCCCCTCTTATAATATTACAGGCCATGAAAATCTGCATCTCCCTCTTATAATATTACAGGCCATGAAAATCTGCATCCCCCTCTTATAATATTACAGGCCATGAAAATCTGCATCCCCTCTTATAATATTACAGGCCATGAAAATCTGCATCCCCCTCTTATAACATTACAGGCCATGAAAATCTGCATCTCCTCTTATAATATTACAGGCCATGAAAATCTGCATCCCCCTCTTATAATATTACAGGCCATGAAAATCTGCATCCCCCTCTTATAATATTACAGGCCATGAAAATCTGCATCCCCTCTTATAATATTACAGGCCATGAAAATCTGCATCCCCCTCTTATAACATTACAGGCCATGAAAATCTGCATCTCCTCTTATAATATTACAGGCCATGAAAATCTGCATCCCCCTCTTATAATATTACAGGCCATGAAAATCTGCATCCCCTCTTATAATATTACAGGCCATGAAAATCTGCATCCCCCTCTTATAATATTACAGGCCATGAAAATCTGCATCCCCTCTTATAATATTACAGGCCATGAAAATCTGCATCTCCTCTTTAAAATACTGAAATACCCCCATTCCCCAACAAGAGAGCGACACCTCTGATAGATTGTCACCTCTCAACTTATGACCCCTGGGCTCCAGCCACCACCCCGAGACATGCAGTCTGGTCGTGACATGCTGACTGTGGCCCCCCCTGTGAAATACAAACTGACCCCCGTGACAGACAGACTGACCCCCCCCCTCCGTGACATACAGACTGCCCCCCCCATGACATACAGACTGACCCCCCCCCCCCTCCGTGACATACAGACTGCCCCCCCCATGACATACAGACTGACCCCCCCCCTCCGTGACATACAGACTGACCCCCCCCCCTCCGTGACATACAGACTGCCCCCCCATGACATACAGACTGACCCCCCCCCTCCGTGACATACAGACTGACCCCCCCCCCCTCCGTGACATACAGACTGCCCCCCCATGACATACAGACTGACCCCCCCCCCTCCGTGACATACAGACTGATCGGCTCCAGCCACCACCCCGTGACATGCAGTCTGCCCCCCCCGGGACATGTGGTCTGGTCGTGACATGCTGACTGTGGCCCCCCCTGTGAAATACAAACTGACCCCCGTGACAGACAGACTGGCCCCCCCCCTCCGTGACATACAGACTGATCCCCCTTGCGACAGACTGACCCCCCCCTTGTGACATACAGACTGACCCCCCCTCCGTGACATACAGACTGATCCCCCTTGCGACAGACTGACCCCCCCCTTGTGAAATACAGACTGCCCCCCCCCCCCCGTAGGTAGCAGGTAGCCTATACAAGTCTGTGTCCCCCGTGGTCATCCTGATGCAGTGTTCCTCGGCAATAGCTCTCGGCGCGTGCAGAGTTAATCTGACTCAGCTGTGTTGTAGTGCAGCAGCTCTGCGCTCGATTTCAATGGACTGAAATCGGCACATGCTCAGTTGCTACAAGGGATGCCAATTTTCTTGGGATGCCGATCTTACTGCTACACCGGGCTGTGGGGACATGGGGGGCTGTGCTAATAGTGCTTTCTATAGTGACTGGGAAGGGCTGCCTGTCACAGAGCCTGGGCTACTATTGTCCTAGCAGAAACGCAGATTTGAATTCTTGATGTGAATGTACATTGTAATGTATATGTAAAGCGCTGCGTAAATTGACAGCGCTATATAAGTACCAAAAAAATAAAAAATTCTTACTCTGTGTGGGTTTTTTTGTTTTGTTTTTTGTTCATGTTTTTAATTGTTTTGTGAACATTTTCCGTATATGCACTGTATGTAAGTGTACACTATGTAAATATGTATGGATTTGTTTTGGATAATATCGTTGAGTGTCCCTATAAATGTAGAAAAGCCATTAATAGTATTATTTAATCCTATCATAGTATGATCAATTATAAAGGGCATTGAAAAGGTCTACACGTGTATGCAGCTTGTATGACTGAGACCGGATCCTTGGATAGAGGGCTGGACCTTTTTAATAATCCGCCTGTCCTCCCATTCATTGATCACGTTTTGCATATAAGTGTAATTTCTGTAACCAATGGCAGGCACTTTAAGGCACCATTCATTGAAACATTTTCCTTATGGATAGTCACCCATAAGGCAAATGTTTTAATACATGGTGCCTTAAAGTGCCTGCCATTGGTTACAGAAATTGTCAAAATTGTGCAGCCTTTAGGTGGCCATAGACTGTTCGAATCTCAGCAGGGACCAGATGAGTTGAACCATGTATGGTGGGCCAGCTGAATGTACCCAAGTTGATCAACTTGGTCCAAGCAACCTGTTTTTTTTTTTTTTTTTTTTTTTGACTATCCCTAGCTGCTATAGTTCCTAGCAATAATCATTCCGTGTTCTCCCGGCTGGGACAGCTCTCACAATGGCTCGATGGCACAATAGCTCCGCTGGCGGGATTCCCCCATCAACACGTGACTGCGACATTATGGCGGACACTTTGGACAATTTTGACACATTTTTGGGACGATTGTCCCGCCGTGTCATGCATTGTTTACTGTGAAAATGACAATTGCAGTTTGGGAGTTAACCACAAGGGGGCGATGGGGTTATGTGTGACCTCATGTGTGTTTACAACTGTAGGGGGTGTGACTTCATCGATTGTGTCTCCCTATACAAGGGATCACACGA
The DNA here is from genome assembly GCF_905171775.1 of Rana temporaria. NCBI lineage: Eukaryota > Metazoa > Chordata > Amphibia > Anura > Ranidae > Rana > Rana temporaria. The sequence goes on from NC_053494.1 coordinate 44,154,445, forward strand.
TCGATGACGCCGCCACAGTGAAGAAGGGGAAGCTGTGTTTACACACAGCTCTCCCCGTTCTTCAGCTCCGGGGACCGATTGCGGGACTCCAGTGGCGATTGGGTCCCCGGGTCCCGCAGCTTCAGACCGGGGCGCGCGCCCGCGACCCACGGCTGGGTACTAGCACAGGACGTACTTATACGTGCATGTGCCCAGCCGTGCCATTCTGCCGACGTAAATGTGCAGGGAGGCGGTCCTTAAGTGGTTAAAGGGGTTGTAAAGGTACCATTTTTTTATTTTTTTTCCAAATAGCTTCCTTTACAGTCCTCCTTCGATTTTGCTTTTAAATGTCCTTATTTCTTCTGAGAAATCCTCACTTCCTGTTCTTCTGTCTGTAACTCCACACAGTAATGTAAGGCTTTCTCCCTGGTGTGGAGTGTCGTGCTCGCTCGCTCCCTCCCTTGGACTACAGGAGAGTCAGGACGCCCACTAACACACAACTCCTTCTTCTATCTGCAACATAGAACGTCCTGACTCTCCTGTAGTCCAAGGGAGGGGGCGAGCACGACACTCCACACCAGGGAGAAAGCCTTGCATTACTGTGTGGAGTTACACACAGAACAGGAAGTGAGGATTTCTCAGAAGAAATAAGGACATTTAAAAGCAAAATGAAAGGATGAGGTAAGTGAAGGAGGACTGCACTAAGGTAAAGGAAGCTATTTAGGAGAAAAAAAAATTGTACCATTACAATCCCAACATCACTACAGGGCACAAGAGTAATGGGCCACCTGACCAATAAATGAAGCTCCTCCACAGCTGGAGACTTGTACTGTAGCATGGAATTAACTTTACTGTAGTGGAGCAGTTAAAGCCATTTTACAGATGTAATTGCAGGTGTCTGTATTGGAGAATACTTGTTTGAATGGGTAAAGGCTTCTTGATTTTGCATCTTTCCAGATGTATTAGAACTTACCTGTTGGGTTTATTTGGGTTTCCCTGCTTGATTTGCATTCACACAGAAGAGAATTTGCCTATTTACAGCCTTCTGGGAGGAAACATCCTTACAAGTGCCTTAAAGTATATGTCAACACTTGCCTTGTAAAATAGAAATGCAAGGCAGGCAACATTGTGTACAGTATATGACAAGCTGTTCAATAACCTGTCCATGGAAATACATGTAAAGTTTTTTTTTTTTTTTTTTTCAAGCACAGGTTTCTCTGCATATGTAGTTTTAGTTAAAGTGATTAGAAACATGTTGTACTTGCCTCCTTCTGTGCAAGGGTTTTGCACAGTGGCCCCAATCCTCCTCTTCTGGGGTGCTCCTGGCTCCTCCTAATAGAGTGCCCCCACGGAGAGCTGCATTCCATGAGGGCACTCACACAGACTCGGCCCTGACTCCCATGCCACTAGATTTGATTGATAGCAGGAGCCATTGGCTATTTTATTAATAACTGGTTGTAAAAAAAAAACATGTCACTGCTTTTTGAAGTAAAAGGGTAGGGGTATGCTGTACCCGATACCCATTCACATAGGGGTGGGCCGAGATCTAAATCTGATAAACCCCAGCCAGGGTTGTCGGGGAAGAGGCCCTTTTACCCATCAACATGGGGGCAAGGTGCTTTGGGGGGGGGGGGGGGACAAAGCACTCGCCTCCCAATGTTGAGGGCATGTGGCCTGGTATGGTTGGGGGGGGGGGGGGGGTGGTCTCCTGACCTGACGGGCAGCATGCTCGAATACGGGTCTGATATTGACTTTGGGGGGAACCCACGCCATTTTAGTTTTTTGTTGTTTTTTACATTTTGATGAGGATGGGGTCATTATATATATATATATATATATATATATATATATATATATATATATATATATATATACTCAGCTGTATACAGTGTGTTTTTTAAAGAGGAAAGGGGGGGGGAGGAAACACATGAACACTGCATGCAAAAAACGCGAGTTGCAAAATCCTAGACTTATCCTAGACTAGACTTAAAGCCCATAAAATTGTATCCACATTTGCAAGTGTCTAAAGTTCGACAAGGGAAATGATTTGTGTCTTGGGAATTCTAGATTTATTTAGCTGCTCTTCAGCAATGTGTTAGCAGCAAGTACGTGATAATAATTACATGAATACATCTATTCCCCAGATGTTACTTCCCTGTACATACACGAGTATTAATGAATTTGCTGCTTTACTATCTGGTTTTGAGCATTTTTTGTGTGTGTGTGTGTGTGTGTGTGTCCTTCTTTTTTTTTTTCTTTTTTTTTCTTTTTTTTTTTTTTTCCTGTAGTCGCAGGCAGCAGGGCTTAGGATTGAGTCTGCAAAAGTTCCCTCATAGGAAGCTTCTTCCTATAGGTACACTTGCAGAAGAGGTGGTGCTAGATGTGCCAACAGGGGACCCCAGAAGAAAAGGATCTGGGCTACTCCCTGCAAAACATTGCACAGAGCAGGCAAGTATAATGAAAAAAAACCCCACAAAGGTTTACAATCTCTTGCGTATTTTGTCTCTGGCAGTGGACTGTCCCTCAGTGTCATCATGTCCATTATACTCACCTGCTCTGTGCAGTGGTTTTGCACAGAGCAGTGCTGATCTGCCAATTCTTGGGTGCCCTGTCGGCACTTCTGGCTCCACCCTCGAGTGCCCCAATTGCAAGCTATATTAAATTACCCGAGGACAAAACTAAATCCTTGGTTTATTTAATGTTCTTTTCAGCATTTAAGTTTCTATGCTAATTCTTTGTTGTGGAGCTGCCTTGTGCATAAAAGAACAAGCTTAGGGTTCATGCACAGAGAACCTTTTGCCAACTCTTCCTAGAAGTGTTTCCTCCTGGCAGCAGCGTTTTGCCTGAAACGACTGGTGCTTGTAAACGTGTGTAACAAATTTAGGCACATTTCCAGGCATCAAGTGCTTGGCCATTTTTTTTTTTCATTTGGCCAAAAATGTATTCTGGTCGATTTAAAATTAATACTGAAGTGCTAAACGTGCCCAGCGTTAACACACGTTTCCACGCATTTAAACATCAAGTGCGTGTTTTTTTTGTTTTTTTTTGCCAAACCTCTGCTGCTCTTGGATGTACTGTTTTTTTCCTGCACTAAACCGCTCTTCCTCTAAAAGCTTTTGTGTGCATTTACACATAGGCTAACATGCCGGGGCGTTTAGAGGCAGGAAACCTCAGAAGCCTCTAGGAGGATCTGAAAAAACATCCAGTGTACATTATAGAAGAGTTTTTATCTAGTGCGATTTAAAATTGCAGTTATGTGTATGCAAGCATTTTACTAACGACAAGGAAAATTGGCTGCACATATCTTGGAAGTTGTTTGGAGTTTATGTAGCCTTTTGACTGTGTACAGGATGCAGTGTCAACCTAATAACTGTCTGATCCATCTACATTTCTTGTTTGCAGGATGAAACCGGTGCCTATATAATAGACCGGGACCCCACATACTTTGGGCCAGTGTTGAACTATTTGAGACACGGGAAGCTGGTGATAAACAAAAACCTAGCAGAAGAAGGTAAGCTATTAAAGTATCCCCCATCCTTTTTTAAGTGTGTGTGTGTGTGTGTGTGTGTGTGTGTGTGTGTGTGTGTGTGTGTGTGTATTAGAGCTGCACGATTAATCGCGGAGAGAATCGCAATCTCGATTCTCCCCGCCCGCGATCTCCCCGCGGGATGACCCGCGATTCTTCTGTTTCACGGCCGGTTCCACGTAACCAGCGTGGACCGCAAATGGCGCCAATATCGGAACCGACATCAGCAGCCTGCGCCGCTAGATGGATGCCTGGGAGTCTCTTGCAGATCTGTACAACTGTAGTGTGTATCCTTGCGCCACCCAATGGTTGCTGGCGGTACTGCTTCTGATGTATAAAAAAACAGACCAGTGATAGGTCTATAATGTTAAAGACCATATAACTCCTCTGAAAAAAGCAGAATCAAAGTTTGATTCTGCTTTTTTCAGAGGAGTTATATGGTCTTTAACATTATAGACATATCGCTGGTCTGTTTTTTATATATTCATATTTTCAGATAAATCACAGGTTTATTTATTTATTTGGGGGGGGGGGGGTTTCTGGCATTCAGTTTTTGAGAATCGTGATCTTTAGTCTAAGCAAAAGAATCGCGATTCTCATTTTGACCAGAATCGTGCGTGTGTGTGTGTGTGTGTGTGTGTGTATATGTGTGTGTGTGTGTGTGTATATATGTGTTCACACCACTTTCTACGTTACCATTGGCCAGCTGAACTTTCAGTTTAAAGCGGGGGTTCACCCTATAAAAAAAAATATATATATATTTTTTTTCTTCTAGCATAAAATTAAGCATAGTAGCGCGAGCTACAGTATGCATGTATTTATTTTTTTTGCCCCGTACTCACTGTGCAATCCTGTATTGAAGATTCCGACTCCCCGCGGGGAATGGGCGTTCCTATCCAGAGGGAAGGTGATTGACGGCCGGCTATGGCACGTCACGCTTCTCCGGAAATAGCCGAAATAGGACTTGGCGCCTGCGCATAGTCTGTGCGCAGGCGCCGTGAAGAGCCGAGACCTACTCCGGCTATCTTCGGGGAGCGTGACGTGCCATAGCCGGCCGTCAATCATCCTCCCTCTGGATAGGAACGCCCATTCCCCGCGGGGAGTCGGAATCTTATCTATACGATTGCACAGTGAGTACAGGGCTAACAAAATAAACACAGGCATATTGTAGCTTGCACTACTATGCCTAATTTAATGCTAAAATGTTAATAATGAGGGTGAACCATCCGCTTTAAGTGTGCTAAATACTTTTTCCGGTACATCAAAACAAAATGTTCTGGGTGAACCCTCTGCACACTGCTATATACACACCATATCCTTCTAGCAAACCTTGCACAAAAACAGGGATTTTTAGTTTGCATACATTGCAATACATGTTTATGGTGGCCAGGTGCATCAAAGCAATTCCTCTCTGGCCAGTTCATACTCTATGCTTTGAAAACTGCAAATGCTCTAGTGAATATAGTGCCAATATGGGGCAAATGGACTTGACACAAGCTGTAGGAGTGGTACAGGTCTGGTAACGGACCTGGACTATGCAATAGTCATGTATTGCAATGTTACATAGGTTAAAAAGTCCATCTTTAGTTCCTCCAAAAAAAACTACAATCCCTTATACACAATCCTTCCCCTACAGTTGATCCAGAGGAAGGCGAAAAATCCAAGCAAAGCAAGATTTAATTTGCTACTGAGCTTGACAGCGGGAGTCTACTCCACATTTTCACAGCTCTTACTGTGAATAAACTTTTCCGTATTTGGAGATAAAAATATTTTTTACTCCTAGACATAACGAGTGCTCCCTTGTCCTCTGTGATGACTTTAAAGTGAATAACTCTACCCCAAGTACACGATATGGACCGCATATGTTGGTAATGTTGATCATATCCCCCTTAATCTCCTTCTTTTTTCAAGAGCGAATAAATTCAGTTCCTCTAATCTTTCATCATAGCTGAGCTCCTCCATGCCTCATATCAGTTTGGTTGCTCTTCTCTGCACTCCAGTTCCCCGATATCCTCTTTGAGAACTGGTGCCCAAAACCTAAACTGCATATTCCAGATGAGGTCTTACTAATGATTTGTACAGGGGCAAAATGATATCTCTCTCTGGAGTCCATACCTCTCTTAATACAAGATAGGACTTTGCTTGCCTTGTAAACCGCAGCTTGGCATTGCTTGTGATCTACCAAAACCCCCAGATCCTTCTTCACCATTGATTCCCCTAGTTGTTCCCTAGTGTGTATGATACATGCATATTCGCAGCCCCCAAGTGCATAACTTTACATTTATCAACACTGAACCTCATTTACAACTTGGTTGCCAAATTAGACAGAGCATTGAGGTCGTCTTCTAAATTGGAGACATCCTAGCCACTATTCTGAATTCTGTCTTTTAGCCAGTTTTCTATCCATTTACAAATTGTTCTTTCCAGGTCTGTAGACTTTACCTTACACATGAGCCGTGTGGGGAACTGTGTCAAACGCTTTTGCAGAATCCAAGTATACCACGTCCACAGCCACCCCTCTGTCCAAGGTTTTACTTGCCTCATAAAAAGAAATCGGGTTTGTTTGACATTTGCTGTCTTTCATAAATCCATGCTGGTTTTAATTTTTTCTCTCCTCACCTTCCAGGATGGCGTGAGAGATGAGACCCCTCCCTGCAGGAAACGCAATCCGTTCACAGCTGTTTAAAAGGCCCCAGCTTACCCCCTGTCACAACTTTTTTCCTCTGACCAGAAGAAGTTGGATGGTACCCCTGTGAGCCAGTTGTAGGAATGCCAGTGAGGGCTGCACTTATCTTCTGCTTCGGAGCTTCGCACAGGTTGAATGAATGACTTGTATAGCGCAACTCATGCGAACTGAATCGCCTCTGGGCGCTTTTTCCAGCCAGAGTCTGCTTGGCTGGTGCGGTCATTTTACCATGTAGGATCATGACACGCTTGGGACACACAGTCATACACACAGATAAACATATATATACTGGGCCAATTTGGACAAGATCCAATTTACCTACCAGCATGTCTTTGGAGTGTGGGAGGAAACCCACGCATGCACAGGGAGAACATGCAAACTCCAGGCAGATGGTGTCATGGTCGGGATACGAACCAGCGACCCTTTTGCTGCTAGGCGAAAGTGCTACTCACTGCACCACTGTGCTGCCCACAGTGGTTGTCCCCAAAAATGGTATTTGTGTGGGCATATTCAAACCCCCGCTGTTGCATGCAGCTCGGGTCTCCTCCCTGGTCTTCCCTTGGTGCAGCGGGTGCCTTTTTGCCGGAGTCCAAATGATCAAAGCACCAAGGGAGGACTTGGCACGCTCCAAGCCTCAATCTCAGACTGAAACTACCTGTCGCAGCACGAAGAGTGTGGAGAGCAACCCAGCAGTGGGCTTAAAGCGTGGAGGAGACTCGGACCCGTGTGGCTGTGGAGACTGAACCTGTTTCACCAGGGCTCGGCTAGCTGCGAGAAGCTGAAAGTCTGTCTATGCCCACCTCATGAAGGAGGATGGAAAGATGGCACAGGTGGCTGCAGGCAAGCCGGAGCTGGGTAAGTGCCGTTTACCTACTATGGGGGGTGACACCATAGTAAGTAATGCCTGGTAAACCCCCATGCTCTCACCTCTGGGGATGAGGACCTGCAGCCATGATACAGGGGGCCACCCCCCCCCCCCCGCCCTCATTTTGAAAGAAGTTTGGATCCCAGAAGAGGTGTGTGTGGACATGCTTCTAGTACAGTGCACACAGCCTAACTTGGCAGCTCCCTATTTGGGACAGCAACTTGGAAGGGGGTGATTTTTGGCCGCTATCCTCTTCTCATGTGACCGTAAGGAGAGAAAAGCAAGCACTGTGGCTGTGGCAAAAGGAAAGACAACAGGGTGAGTACTTCCTATTGGCAACAAAATCCCTACTAGAAGACATGTGGTTTCTTGGCATTGGGATAGGACTCCCTCCCCCAATTCAGGATGCTGCTATCCTTGCTCTTGGATCTGGCAACAAATAGCCCAGAAGCTTTAGCTAGACCAATGTCCACAGCTCCCTTTTTCCTCAGGGAATGCTGTGGTTATTACAACATTTTGGTTGCTAGCCTCTCATTAGAAATCCATCAGTAAGAATAAATATGGTGAAGAGTTGTTAGACACAAAGGGTCTCTTAAAAGGCTATTTCTGCCACTAAACAACTTGCACATCCCTAAAGGGTTATTTGGAAGGGATGTGAAGTGGTCCGCAGGTACCTGGTGATTCCAGGAGTAATGGTACAGATTCAATGCACACCAGGTAATCTGAATATATTAGGCCAGCTGCTATGAATCTGGCATGTAGCTTCAAGAGGGTTCATTTAGAGGTTGTTGGCTTTTAAAAGTGAGCCTCCTAGTTTTCCTCAAATGGGGAAGGCAAGGGGTACCCTTGTGAACATTTTCTCTTTTGGAGGTAGCTTGCTATTTGTAACATCTTAACACGCTCCAACCTATTTTTTTTCATCCTCACACTGTTATACCTGTGGTGTGTAAGAGTTAATTGGGACCTCTTGTGGTTTGGGTTACAGCTCACCCTTTGGATGAATTGGAAGCATAAAATGTTATCCTGCAACCCTTAACAAAGCTGAAGAAGGTATTTAATACATTTGCCCTCTTTGTCCCCATTTACCCACTCTAGATTATTTTGTAAAGGGCCTACATGCTGCTGCTCCTGGGAGCAAATTTGTAGTGCAGCCACCTGGTCCAGCCAAGACACCTTCCTGAAGCACTACTGCGTGGAAGGCTTTTTGCAGCAAGACCTAGCCTTTGGTCAAAGTGCTACAGGCAGTGGTCTTACCCTAAGGTAGACCTGCGGATTACTGACTATCCTCATGAGTTGCTGTCCTGGAAGGTGAGATGAGAAAAACAAAGGTTGGGCTTGCTGGTAACGGTGTTTCTACGAAACCTTCCAGGACGGCTGGCCTACTTCCAGCCCTGTTAAGGGTGGAGAAAAATGTATACAATAGGTAGTAAGTGCCAAAGTGTTTGAAGAACTCTTGTGAATTGGTTGGGAGAATTTCTTTACAACAACTGAGGGACAAGGGGTAAGGGGCGGCTTTTTAAACAGCTGTGAACTGATTGTGTTTCCTGTAGGGAGGAGTCTATCATCTCTCATGTGTTGCTGTCCTGGAAGGTTCATAGAAACAGTTACCGGTATGTATAAGCATCGGTTTTCTACAAATGTTGTAAATGGAGTTGCAGTTCAGTGAGTAAAATAAGTATTTCATCCCCCTACCAACTAACATTAATTCTGGCTCCCACAGACTGGCTACAGTATGTGTTCATGTGGTACAATGATTAGTCCTGTAAAGGTTCTCCTAAGGACAACCCACTCTGTGTTTATAAAAGACACCTGTCCACAGAATCTTTCTTCATTCAAATCTCAACATCATGGGCAAGACCAAAGAGCTGTCAAAGGCCGTCTGGGCAAGATTGTAGACTTGCACAAGGCTGGAATGGGCTACAAGACCATCAGCAAAAGCTTGGTGAGAAGGACACAACTGTTGGAGCGATTATTCACAAAAAACGAAATCCCAAAAAATCAATCAACCTCGGTCTGAAGCTCCATGCAAGATTTTCCTTAATGGGGTAAAATTATGAGAAAAGTGAGGGATCAGCCAAGAACTATATTGGAGGAGCTTGTAAATCTCAAGGAAGTTGGGTCCACAGTCACCAAACAAAACCATTGATAACACAATATGCCCCTGTGGCTCGAAATCCTTTAGTCCCCGCAAGGTCCCTCTCTTCAAGAAGGCACATGCATAGGCCAGTCTCAAGTTTGCCAATGAACATCTAAATGATTCAGAGGAGGATTGTGACAACGTGCTGTGGTCAGATAAGACCCCAATTTAGCTCTTTGGCATTAACTCAACTCACTGTGTTTGGAGGAAGAAAATGCAAACTGACTCTAAGCACCATCCCTACAGTCAAGCACAGAGGTGGGAACCTTATGCTTTGGGGCTGTTTCTCTGCTAAAGGTAAAGGCCAACTTTGCCGCATTGAGGGGTCAATGGACTGAGCCATGTATTGTAAAATCTTGAACGAGTACCTTCTTCCTCAGCCAAAAAACTGAAGGATGGGTCTTCCAGCATGACAATGACCCAAAACATACTGCCAAGGAAATGTGTGCAAAACTGTTATTTACCAACTACAAGAAATGTCTTGCATCTCCGCTTGCCAACAAGGGTTTCTCCACAGTCATGTTTCGCTTGGGGGTCAAATATTTATTTTGCTTGCTGAATTGCAACTCAATTTATAACCTTTGTATCGTGTTTTTTTTTGGTGTCCCTATCATTTTAAAATACACCTATGATTGTTAACCCTTAATTTCTTTGAAAGTGGGCAAACTTACAAAATCTGCGGGGGATCAAATTTTCCCACTGTGAATTTGACAGCCCAGTAAAAGCTTACTTGAATATTCTTCTTTTATGTTGAGTGCTCCCTGTCTGCTGGTCACCTTTCCACATTTTCCTGGATTACCTTCATGCAGTTTCTCCACTGCAGTTTATGTTAAATTTCTAAGGACTATATAGCCCATGGTACCTTACAGCCAGCAAGCAGCGATCCCTGTACTGACTCTGCCTCCTAAAGCTCTTCCACTCAGCATGTCTGCAGTTAAGAAGGCAGGCTCTGTGTATTCTGTGACATAGCAGTGCCTATCATTGTGAATGTGGAGATCTTCAGAGAGTAAGTTTACAACTTCTAGATCATTCAGATTATTAGGAGTAGACTAAAGCGTGAAATACAATGTGGAAATTTAATGCGTTTACATTTTTGACCATAGATGTACTTTTACTACTAGTGGCTACTGTAATCACACTATCATTGTGTTTTCTGCTTTAATAATCCCAGAGATGTTGCATTTCCCTAAGGATGCCTTGGTATTCTGGGCTAGCTTCATATACAATGTATTCTACTTATGGCTGCCTAAGAATGTTGGTCCAGTATATTGTGTGTGTGTGTGTGTGTGTATGTATGTATGTATGTATGTATGTATGTATATGTGTGTATGTGTGTGTATGTATATATATGTATATATATATATATATATATATATATATTAAGCTTCTGGATGGTCATGAAACCCAAAAGCCAGTTTCCAGTGACTTCTGAGTCAAGATAGGTGAGGTTTACTTTAAATTCCACTGACCTTTACTACTCTCATCTTTTAAACAGGTGTTTTGGAAGAAGCCGAGTTCTACAATATCACATCATTAATTAAGCTTATAAAGGACAGAATAAGAGAGAGGGACAGTAAAACATCACAGGTGAGGCTTTGTGACATATTGGTTAATGGGGGATGGTCCAGGAAGACTCAAAAGGGATTGATATGCTAAAACAAACTAGAGTGCAAAATCTGGTGCAGCTGTGCATGGAAGCCAATTTTTAATTTCAGCTTGTTCAATTAAGCTTTGACAAAAAAAAAAAAACCTACAAGCTGATTGGTTTCTATGCAGAGCTACACCAGAATTTACACTCTTCACCTTTTAGTAAGTCAACCCCATAGAGTCCCATTTGTGTTTACACTTTCTACGATTATATCCATGTTGTATAGAGAGCCTGACAACTGTACCAGATACCTGTGGTGATGTAGACTATTATAGTTGCTGTTTCGCTTTAAACTATATTGTACGCTGTACCCATGTCTGTTACTTTGGGCTTAGGTTTAGCCTCTCCACATTCAAGGTAAAAAAAGCCCCATTACCTGTCCTAACCAACCCTCATCCCTAAACTTACCTGACTCCTGTCACCACTTCAGCGCCGTCTTGGCTGCAGCAAAACTTCCCTCGATTACTGCTTTCACAGGAGACACGAAGACCAGCGAGAGCCATAGGTTCCTGCTGCTGTCTGTCAAATTTCTGCTAGGAGGGAGCGGGGCAAAAATTGCCAGTTTTATGTGCAGATATGGATGCCACTTAGCCTAGCTTGGGCGTGCACAGGTGTCTCCTTGGCACCTGGAGGAGTGAGGAGCAGACAACGCTGGAAGGAAACTTCGGGAAGAGTAAGGGAAATTTTTGTGCAATATTGTTGAACAGAACAGGTAAATATAACGGCCTTTAAGTGTAAGGTCAAACAAGGATATGGGTCAGGCTGAACTACTCATGCTTCTATTTTCAGCTAGGTAAAAAGGGTTGAAATTGAAACGCAACACCATTGCTAAGAGGTCTAGTTATTCCATTGAAGGTCAGGGGTACAATTCAAAGGTAGCCAACATGTTTGGGGAGTCAAAGTGCTCCCTTCATCAGGGCTTGACTGGCAACAAAGTAAACAAAGCAGAAGCAGCCTGGCGGCTGAATAGGTCTGTGCTTTGAATGTACACCAGGAAAGAATAACATTGTAGGTCCAGGCTGCTTCTAGTTCACTTTGTTGCAAGTCAAGCCGTCATGAAGGGGGCCCTTGGACACCCCCCCCCCCCCCCCAAACACACATTTGCTACCTTTTTTGAATTGGACCCCTGATCTTTAATGGAATAAAGTTGTATCTGGACCAAGAGAGACTTTGGAGATCCTCTGGGGTGTAGAAGCTACCTGTCCAGGAACCAGATTGTTTACACCAACAGTATTGCCTTAAAGGGGAGTTCCAGCCATTTGTATGTTTATTAAAAGTCAGCAGCAACCAAAAGTGTTGCTGCTGGCTTTTAATAAACAGGCACTTACCTGCTCCAGCGCTCCAGCGACGCGCCGGCCGGGGCTCCGCTCCTCTCCCCCCCTCCCCGGCCGGCGTCTTCATCTTCAGTGTGGGCACCCGGCCGTGACAGCTTTCGGCTTCACGGCCGGGCACCCACTGCGCATGCGCGAGCAGCGCGGCACTGCGCATGCGCGAGCGGCGCGGCCCGGCGCCGCGCCCTGTAATTGGCCAGGAGATCGCCTAGGACCTGTGACGTGTCCTAGGCGATCGCCTACAGCAGCCACTTCCTGAAGGCGACTAAGCTTAGTCGCCTACAGGAAGGAGGAAGTGGGACAGGAAGTCCCACTCGTGCTGAAGCCCCCACTCCCCCCCCCAAAAAAATTACATGCCAAATGTGGCATGTAAGGGGGAGAGGAGTGGGATAAGAGGAAGTTCCAAATTTGGGTGGAACTCCTCTTTAAGATGACAATACAATAAAACCTTGGATTGCGCGCCTAATTCTTTTCCGAAAACATGCTTGTAATCCAAAGCACTTTGTATATCAAAGCAAATTTTCCCATAAGAAATTATGGAAACTCAGATGATTCGTTCCACAACCATTTATTCGTTGGTCTTTCAGTTTATAGTCCATATAAAAAGATTATAGCAATATGATTGTTGTGCATAAAATATCCATCTACAAATGGAAGCCTCCACAAGGGGATTAGAAGCAAAATCTAGCAAGAGCTACAGTGTAGAGAAGAGAATCACCTATGAGGCTGCATTCACACCTGAGCGTAGCGTTTTGACACGATATTTGCGGCGTTTTTTACCACAATTTCGGACAGGTCTAGGGTCACCAATGTTAAAAACAGAAAAACGCCCAAATACGCTCAATTCGAGTGACAAAAAAGGGTCCAGAACTTGTTTGAGCTTCAGGCGTTCGGCGTCAGGTGTTTTGGAGTGTAGATGTGAACCATCTCCATTGAGAATAATGTATTTTTTCCCCTCTAGCGTTTTGGAGCTTCAGGCGACAAAACGCTCAGGTGTGAATGCAGCCTGAGTGTAGCAATATAGTTACATTTTATGAAGGTACAATATTTAGCAACTCACATGGTTGATGATTAAAACGGGCACGTCTAAGTATGCATCTGGGGTAAAGCTGTCCACATAGACCATCCCCCGCACCGCCGGCTCTCACTGCTGTCAGTCTGCAATCGTGACCGGGAAGACTACCCTGCAGTAGAGCGATCAAAAAGCGAGGCTTGAAGTGCTCGTGGAGGGCAGTGTAGATCAGAAGACATCGATGGCAGTGCAGAGGCTGGTCTATGTGGACAGCTTTACCTCTGATGCCTGCATACGTAGATGTGCCTGTTTTAATCAACTATGTGAGTTGCTAAATGTTGTACCTTCATTAAATGTAATCATATTGCTACACTTAGTGGCGCCACTCTACTTTTTTATACTAAGTTGTGACATGACGCTACTTGTATATTAAGACATCGCTTGTAAATGATGTCAAAATTTCTTAAACTTTTTTTACTTGGCTTGCAAAATGCTCTCAAACCAAGTTACTCTTAAACCAAGGTTTTACCTGACCCATAAAATAAGCCTACGGGTGCCATCTTTCCACTTTTCCCCTCTATTTTCAGCCATGACATTTTCTGACCAACATGTCAAAAGGCAGTTTTTTCAGTTAAGTGTTGTACACTAGTTTTTAACTAGGTATCAGTGTAGTTATATTCCCTGTGCAAAACCTATAAAAAGTCTGCGCTCAGATTGTGTATTCTATGAATAAACTAGCTGCTGGCACAAAGGTGTTTTTTATGCATTAAAAAAATTGAATACACAAAATTATAAAATCAAATGGTGTAGTGCTAAATACTAATAAAACCTAATAAACATGATTTGGCATTGCTGGCAGATTGGTCAAAGCAGTTCAGTTCAATATTTCTAAATGTAAAATAATGCACCTAGGGAAAAATATTCCCGAGTACAACATTGGGGGTCTGGTAACGGAGCCGGCTTCTTCCTTCTCCATGGGTGTCCTGTGATCAGGAGACCCCCTCCCCTGGCGCCCACTGGATATCTGGCCACGATCCTGGGCATTTACACCTGGATAGATGTCCATAGGCACCTCCGGATCCCTGGGGTGCCCGCAGAATCAAATTTCTGACTGCATTGGAGATGGGACAGCCATCCATCCCTTTTGGCTTCCTGAGTGAGTGTCACAGCCACAGGGCAGATTTATTTAATGTTTGGTTGACTACTATTTTTGCCTTTTTTCAGCTCTATCTTCTGTTTTAGACTTTTATTTTTTATTTGCCCATAAACTATATTTCTCTTATCGTCCATGGACGGACACAGCTCCTTAAATCTTGACAAGTGGGTTATGTTCCCTGTTTACAGGAGAGGACTAGGCAGAAACATGTTAAATAGTTAAATACATGTTACATTAACAGAGTTGAACAGCCCCGCCCAGGGGGCGGTCCCTCCAGACATAACCCTCCTCACTGCAGCATGCAGCCTCAGTTTCGTTCTGCCTAGCAAAGGAGAAGGACGTATGGCTCCCTTTGGGCCCAGCGCCCTGAGGAGAAATTTTATTTTACTTTACTTTACTTTTTCTTGAAGAATCTTCTTTCAACTGTCGGCTGAGAGACAGGCTGGATAATATAGATCCTTGTAGTCTACTCAGTCCGACCAGCAAGCGTGGGCACACCTTTGCAAAGAGGCTTGGTCTGCCACGCTATACCCCATGACTCCTGGGGTGGCCGGTGAGCTTTGCTCCGAGGTCCACATATGACTGGGCTGTGGTGTTGTCTCACTCACAGTGGACCGGGCCGACAGCTACCTCCATTGCGGTTGTAGTTCTGTCAGGAATGCGTCAGCGAGTCCTCGCTTGGACGGGTAAGTACAGTCCCTCCTGCTTCGGTGGGTTGGTACGGCTGGGCATTCCTGGGGTTCGGGGGTCCCTTCCCCTTACTTCCCTGCTCCTTTCCCTTGCTGCATTGCTAACATTGCCGCTGTCAGGGGGGAGGGGGCCTTCCTGAGGGGACTGTGTTATCTGGTCTGTGTTTTTTCTTTTTTGTATTGGGCTTTCCTGTGAGGTAAAAAGCCCTGTGATGAGCACAGATGTTTATGATTATACTTCAGCAGACGCTGACTGATTGGTGACACCTGTAACGGTTTTGCTTTTTATGCTGTATCTGTGTCTTATCCTTAAATAAAACAGCCCTAGGAGGCTTTTCCTGTTTAAACACAGGTCCCTGCAAAAGTTACCTCACGGTTCTTTTCCTCACAGGCAGCGCTGGGCAGTCTCCTCCTGAGGGAGTCCCCTGGTTACCCCTGGTCAGCGCAGCAAGTGGGTGAGAGGCCCTGAATAGGGCTCTAGGAGCTTTTGTCTATTTGTATGGACAGGTGTGCATATTATAATACACACTATGTAAATATTGGAGTCAGTATCTGGGTCCTTCCCCACATGCTGGTGGTGGCAGCAGGTGTTAGCACCTGGGATTCCCACAGAGTTTTTATTGTTAGTCCTGGACACAGTTTGTGCCAGGGTGGGGGTGGACTGCGGGCGGGCGGTAAAAGAGTGCCCCCTTCCCCCGTTATCCCCTGGGGAATGCTCTGTTTGGAGCCATGGACCAGGTACCTAGTTAAAAAAAAAAAAAAGGCAGAATAAGGCATTTATGGGTGCGCTTTTTACTGCTGCAAGGGACTCTCCTAAGCTGCATAGTGCAGCTGGGTTTCCGCCGAGGGCTCGGTCTTTTTTGGATCGCACAAATCAGACCGCTGTGTAGGTTTTTTCCTTCTGTGCCCTTCTTTGATAATTTCTGAGATGCGGAATGAGAAAAGCCGCTGAGGGCTTTTGTAGTCCCTCACCGCCGGGCGGGAACCCCTACTTGTATGGATCTGACTGATAGAAGATCCGAAGTACTGACCCGTTCCATGTTTACCATGCTGGGGTCTGGCTTGCGGGCCTATTGTGGCCACTACACTGGGGTCTCAGTCGACGCTGGCGCCATTTTTTGGGAGGTTTTTCAATTACATTGAAGACTCCCATTGGCGCCCATTTTGTCGTAGCCGCGCTATGGCGTAGCTTACATTGTGCCAGCCATTTTCCTGTGGCCGCGTTCTGAACGCTCGGCGGCCATCCTGGAGTAGTCCTGACCCCTAGTGCTGTATACAACTCACAGAGTGAGCATTTTGCACCAGACAGTGGAGGAGCACCGACTCTCTCCTGAGGTTATTAGCCTAGCGGACCAGCTGGTCCAGGGCCTCATATAGGTCTGTGATGCTTCATTGAATGCTGCGCCCTTGTTATCCAGGGTGTCTGTTTCAGCCCTGGTTCACACTGGGTACGATTTGGGACGATTTGAGATGCGATTTGACATGTCAAATCGCATCTCAAATCGGTGGCAATTGTCGGCAATGGCACTGTCCTAATCAGTGCGACGCCGCATCTGCGATTTCAAGGAGTAGTTCCTGTACTACTTTTTGCGATTTCGGGCCGCGATTTACATTAAATTGCGTTTTACCGCGATTTTGAATTCGCAGCAGTGTGAATCTAGGCTCAGAATGGTTTTATGCACACGGTGGTGTAGTGCTTAACTCCATTACTTGGCAGCAAAAGAGTCATTGGTTCGAATCCGCACACTGACTCCAATCTGCCTGGAGCTTGCATTGTCGCTCCCTGTGTCTGCGTGGGTTTCCTCCGGGTACTCCGGTTTCCTCCAAAGACATGTGTGTGTATACACCTACATAATATACATACACACTATGTGTGTGTATTATTTAGGGGCAACCCTCCCAGGCCGTCAAAGGCCCAGCTGGGGGACTAATCTGTCCCTGGGTGCATAAGCCGATCACGCCGGCACCCAAATCCTGCCAATGTATATAGCCTTCCCTCCCTGTCTCTAGGTGGGAGGGGCGGCTTGCAGGTTCACAATTCAGTGAAACCTCCCTGCTCTCCGACTAGTGGGTCTGCGAGGTGGTCTCTTCGGAGTACTAGATAGGGTTTCCTCCTATCCACAGAACAAAGTTCTGTCCTTGTGTCTTCCTCTCCCGGCCCGTCGGTCTGCCTTGGGCAGCGTGGGATTTGCTAAGCTGCGAGGTAATTTTACCTTTCCTGCAGTACGAGAGTTTTGGGGTTTTCTATGGGCCTCAGGCCCTAAATACCTTTGTGAACGTTGGGTAGTTCCGCATGGAATCCATTTGTTCGGTGGTAGCTGCGCTTCATCTGGGGGATGTCCTGACGTCCTCGGACATCAGGGACGCATACATGCATGTCCCATTTTGCACATGTCACAGTGTTTTTTTCTGTGCTTCGTGATGAGAGAAGGGTCTCTGTCAGCCTGTGGCCCTCCCTTTTGATCTGGCGTCAGCACCATGGGTTTTCAGCTAGGAGCTTGCACTTATTTGAATTTTGTTGGGACAGCGAGGCTTTGCCTCATTGGCTACTTGGACGACTTTCTTCTGAGAGCAGCTTCTGTCTCCGACCTAGTGGATGGGTTATTCCCATTCAGACCCTCCGAAGATTCGGGTGGATGTTAAACGTTTAGGCCAGAAAGTGTAGCTCAGTGGCAGCAAGCATGCCCTCCATGTGTGCAACCCAGGGTTCAAATCATGGGCATGCTAGGTTCCGACTCAGCGTTGGAGTATCTAGTGTTGATCCAGACTCCTCAGTGGCAAAGGTCCTTCTTCCCCTGGAGAAATTGCAGACTCTTCAGTCTGCGGTGAAGGTATTGGCATCACGCAATCGGTCTTCTCTCCGGGCGCCTGCTGGTTCGGGGTCTGTGGGTAGCCTCCTTCAAGGTGGTACTGTATGCCCAGTTCCACACCCTGGTTTTCCAGGGGAACTACTGTCCAGGTTGTGTCTGAAATCATTAGATTCCTGTGCGCCACCTAGTCAGAGTCTCTCTGAGTTGGTGACAGAGATTCCCGACTCTTCGGTCCGGGAAGTTGTTCCTTCCTTCCAGTGGTCGGTGTTTACGACGGATGCCAGCTCACGGGTTGTGAACCTGGAGGTTCACAAAACTGGGGGGTCCAGTCGGCCCTGAGTCGCTGGACTTGTGTGGACCTATGACCACACCTCCTTGAATGTGTCTGGTCTCGGTAGCTACCCAGGGTCGGGCCTGGCTAGTGCCTGGTGGGAGACCACCTGGGAATACCAGGTGCTGTCTACTGTTCATTGTCCTACTATTTTAGGCGATCAGGCTATGCTTCTCCTTGTGGTCGACCGATCTGGTTTCAGCCGGACAACGCCACGGCCGTGGCTTCAGTCTACCATCAGGTATGCCGGCAGGCGGACTACTGGAGTCGCCAGATGCTGGACCAGGGCGACTGGTCTTTGTGCTTGGGGTGTTTCGGCTCCCTTGCAGGAGGTGAGCCTCACATGGCATGGATCTCCTGGCAGCTTGTCTCCGCCGCAAGGGTGTCAAAGTTAGTGGCCAGGTCTAGTGATCTTGTACAGACGCGTCAGTCGCACTGGTGGCCCTGTGTTGTCTGTATCGGTAATTTTTTGCCATTCCTCCATGGTAGTTGCTTCCTCGGCCACTCCACAGAGTGGATGCTGAGGAGATCCCGATGATTCTAATCGCTCCAGATTGACCTCGGCGTCCTTGGTACGCTGATATCGGGCGCCTGGTAGCGGAGGCACCCTGGCGATTGCCAGGGCAGGAGGTTCCTGTCTCAAGGTCCCATACTTCCTCCTGTTGTACAGTCACTGACTTGCTCAACATGGTTATTGGAAGCCAGACTTTAGGTGACCAGGGTCTGTCTGACTCGGTCATCTCAACAGGGCACCGTAGTCTTCTTCCGGAGGATCTACCGTCGTACCTCTCTTGGTGCGAAGGGATGGAGTGACGTCCACGGGCGTACTCTCGGTGTCCAGGGTCCTGCTGTTTTTAAAGCTTGGATTGGATCTAAAAAATGCTTAAAGCACCGTTTGGGGGCAGATTTCAGCCTTGGCTGTGTTCTTTTAGTGGCCTTTTTGCAGCCCGTTCCCTGGTGGGTCCCCTTTTTTTGTGTGCAAGGGGTTTGTCATATACTTTCCCCTCTTGGCCCATCTCTTCCCCCATGAGTTTTGACTCTGGTGCTCTCGGTTCTTCAGGAACCTTCCTTTTGGAAACATCAGAGAGATTTTCTCTTGACACTATCTCAGAAGGTGGCCCCATTAGTGGCCTTTACCTCTGTTAGAGGGGTTTCTGAGTTGGCGGTCTTGTCTTGCAAGCCGCCATGCTTGATCCCCCATAAGGATTAGGTGATGGTGCGCCCGCGACCTTCCCTTCTTCCGAGGGAGGTTTCGGCCTTTCATACTTTAGGCGTGGTACGCGCTTTGCAGGTATACCAGCCTACTACAGCTCCATTTCGGAGCTTCCGACTCTCTTTTGTGTCGGTGTCTGGTCCACAAAAGGGCCTGGCGGTCTCGTCGACCACCATTTCTCGGTGGATCAGGCAGGCCGTCATACAGGCCTATGCTCCTAAGGGTCGGGCCCCCCTTTCCGGTCACGGCACTTTCAACCAGGGCAATTGGTGCTTCCTGGGTTTTTTTGGGTTTTTTTTCGACATCATGCGTCGGTCTCACAGGTGTGCGAGGCGGCGATTTGCTCGTCCGTTCACGCTTTTTCCAGAATTTACATGGTTGCTGTGAGGGCATCTTATGATGTTTTTTTCAGCCGCTAGTTTTTGCCGGCGGCTGTTTAAAGTTGCACCTCCTCCGTTGAGGAGCTCTGCTTGTTTTGGGGTGAAGTTAAAAATGGTTTTTACTGATATATTTCCCACCCCTCGTTTTTTGACACTGCTTGGGGACGTCCCACTTGTCAAGATTTAAGGAGCTGTGTCCGTCCATGGACGATAAGAGAAAATAGGATTTTTTGTACTCACCGTAAAATCCTTTTCTCTGAAGTCCATGGACGGACACAGCTCCCACCCCTCCTTTTTAGGTTTGTACTGCTTGTTACGAACTGAGGCTGCATGCTGCAGTGAGGAGGGTTATGTCTGGAGGGACCGCCCCCTGGGCGGGGCTGTTCAACTCTGTTAATGTAACATGTATTTAACTATTTAACATGTTTCTGCCTAGTCCTCTCCTGTAAACAGGGAACATAACCCACTTGTCAAGATTTAAGGAGCTGTGTCCGTCCATGGACTTCAGAGAAAAGGATTTTACGGTGAGTACAAAAAATCCTATTATGGTGAACACAGTGGTTGTTTTTTTGACATTTTACCACTCTTTGAATCGGCGCTCCCGAGTTGTTTTTATTTGGTCTTTTGAGTCTGGGCGTTTGCTATTTTTCAAGGCTTCTTGGGTTTCCATTTTTGCACCTGGCTCTGTGGAATTGTTTAGGAGGTTGTGCTTGGCTGAGAACCCCCTCACACCCCCTCCCGAAGCCTACTGGGATGTATGACTAGGAAGTAAATGAAGAAATGTAAACGGTTTAAAACCAGTAAATATGATCGACCCTCCTATCCATTTACTAATGCAAGCAGCATAAGGATTCAAAATGGTCAATGTTGATTGAGAGAAATTCTGGGTTTTCAATGGTGGGGAGTAATCTTGCAAAAGTCAGAGGAAATTCCCATGTCGATAGAATAGGAAGTGATGTGCAAAAGAAGCGTTTTAAAATTTGCTCTGATGTAAAACTACTTTTGATCAAGGTTTTCTTAAGCAACTTGTAAAGTCTTGTTTAATTATATATATATATATATATATATATATATATATATATACACACGCTGCACAATTGTTAAAAAAATGTTGATTTCGATTTAACCCCCCTGATGATCTCCAAGTGGAGAGACTTATCTGCTCACTCCAAATCTGTATGGCAAAACGTATCCATTGACTTTCATTTATTAATTTAGGTCCCCAAGTGCATCCGATTTGATCCGCATACAATTTGATACGATTTAAAATCGCATCAAAAAACGTGTTTGACCACGTTTTTTGGTCCTGATTTGAAATTGTATTAAAATCGTGTCCGATTTTGTATTAAAATCGTGTCCGATTTTTTTATTTTTTTTTTTATTTTATATTGTGGTCAATCTAAATCGTATGTAATCGGATGACTGATCCGATTACATACGATTTTGTCAGATACGATTCCATCCGATTTAACGGTCCGTTTATCGGATGTTAAAATCGTGATGTGAACCTAGCCTTAGCTGTCAAAAGAAAATATCCGATCAGTCTGCCAAGTTTTTAACAGGAAACATTGTAACTAACGCTTCCTTCTTGGATCAAAGGGATAAACTTCTGTGTGTGTGTGTGTGTGTAAAGAAAAAAATCTGGATGGTCTGTCAAGTTTGTAACAACATGAAACACTGTAACTTCTTCCTTAGAGCAACTTCTGTGTGTAAATGCAGGAAGTTTAACCACTTAAAGTCCATGGGCCAGATTCAGAAAGAATCGCAGCGGCGTAACGTATCGTCTTTACGTTACACCGCCGCAAGTTTTCAGCGCAACTGCCTGATTCACCAAACACTTGCGTGTAAACTTACGGCGGTGTAATGTAAAGCCGTCCGGCGCAAGCCCGCCTAATTCAAATGGGGCGTGTACCATTTAAATTAGGCGCGCTCCCACGCTGAACGTTCTGCGCATGCTCCGTTAGTAAATTTTCCGACGTAAATTTTCCGACGTGCTTTGCGCCAAACTATGGCGCCCCGACGTGTTTGTGAATGGCGACGTGCGTAACGTACTTACGCCGAATGTTTTTTTTTTTTTTTTTAATTCGACGCGGGAACGACGGCTATACTTTAACATGGCTGGTGTAAAGTTAAGCCATGAAAAAGCAGGCTTAACTTTGCGACAGGAAAAAACGTCTTGCGACGATGTAACGCACACGAGTAGCTTCGTGGATTGCCGTAAAAGCTAATTTGCATACCCGACGCTGGAAAACTATGCAAACTCCACCCAGCGGCGGCCGAAGTATTGCAGCCTAAGATCCGATGGTGTAAGTCAATTACACCTGTCGGATCTTAGGGCTATCTATGCGTAACTGATTCTGATTCTATGAATCAGCCGCATAGATACTCTCAGAGATACGACGGCGTATCTCTTTTGTGAATCTGGCCCCAAATCTTTTTCTGACACTTGTTTAAGTTAAAATATTTTTTTGCTAGAAAATTACTTGGAACCCCCAAACATTATACAGTTGAACCTCAGATTACGAGCATAGTCTGTTCCAGGAATATGCTCGTAATCCAAAGTACTCGCATATCAAAGCAAGTTTTCCCATTTGAAGTCAATGAAAACTAAAATAATTCGTTCCACATTGACTTCAATGGGATGCAATGCCGAAGAGGTGGCGGGGCGCCAGAGCGCTGAAAAGGTCCAAAAAAGACCAGAGGACAGCTCTGTTTCTGCACCCCCGTACCTCAGCACAAATGAGGTACTGCAAGCCAATGTTCGGCTCCTGCGCCCCCGTACCACAGGTCAAATGAGGTACTGCAGGCCTATTTTTGGCTCTGCTCGGGTCCTGTGCCCCTGTACCTCAGGCAAATGAGGTACTGCAGGCCTATCTAGTGTAAATTCTGCTCGTCGTGAGAGCAAACCGAGTCAGAATAAAAAAAAAAAAAAAGTTGCTTGCAAATCAAAACGCTCTCAAACCAAGTTACTCTTAAACCGAGGTTCCACTGTATATATATTTTAGCAGAGACCCTAGTGAATAAAATGGCAATTGCTGCAATATTTTATGTTGCACTGTATTTGGCCAGCAGTCTTTCAAATGCAATTTTTTGGGAAAAAATACAATTCGATGAATAAAAAAACGAAACGGTAAAGTTGGCCCAATTTTGTTTATTTGTTTTAATGTGAAAGATGTTGCGCTGCGAGAATCGTGATCTATCTTCTAGGCAAAAAAGTGATTTTTCGATTTTTTTTTTTTTTTTTTGCCAGAATCGTGTGTGTGTGTGTGTGTGTATATATATATATATATATATATATATATATATATATATATATATATATATATATATATATATATATATACACATACACATACACATACACATACACATACACATACACATACACATACACATACACATACACACATATATATATATATATATATATATATATATATATATATATATATATATATAATGTGTGTGTGTATGTATATATATATATATTCTCCCTCTCATTTTTTTTTTTTTTTCCCTCTCAAGCCATGTCATACCACCTCTGTGAAGTTTGTTTTGCACAGAGCAGCCCAGATCCTCCTTGTCGGGTCCCTGCCTTTACAACCACTTTAGGGCTACATTCACTCAGGTGATACAAGACCAGTGCAAATTGTAGCTTGCAGTGAGAATTGCAGCATCCGGCAGGAATCACCATAGGTAATCACTAGCTGTGCAGATAGCCATGAATACCTGCAGCCACAGGCTACCTGTAATTTTTTGTGACCAGGACTTGGCCTCTGAGGGCCACAACAGAAATCCAATTCCTGCTGCTACAATTTACACCGGCCTTGATAGCTGGTCCTGTAGCCTTAAAGGATCAGAATCAGTGACAAGTTGTATTGCTTGCAAACACCTTCATACTCTAGAAACAATTAATGTTCTGCTGGATTTCACTGAATTTTCATAATGAAAGCTTCTACTTTACACTGTGCCATGTACAGGAACAGTCTTTTTTTACTTTAAGTCCGTTTTAAACCACTGGCTATACTGGCAATGTCGGCATGAATATGCAAAGTGAAAAATGTAACGTCTGCCTACACTTTAGAAGCATTTCAAATTTTTTGGGGATTCTGTTACCCAGTAATGTGTTTTTTTTTTGTTGTTTTTGTTTTGCTCTGATTTTATTTTTGAGCATCTTGAAAAGCACGCTATATTCTGCTTTGACTCTTGGCATAAACAGTTTGTTCTGTGCTTGCTGGCATTTTGGTAAACTGAGAGAATGAAAATACACAAAATGTTCCATAAAAGGAAGTCCTCTGCAGCAGATCCAGGACAACATTAACAAAGTGCCCTCAGTATATATTTTATCTGTACCAGAACAGACAAAACATTAATTGAGCTGAGATTATTTACGTCACCCAGATAATGAATCTCGTATAGCTGTGGCAGTTAAACGAAGCATAGTCTTCCCTGATGCAGAGGTCTGTAGCACACAACCCAAGAAGGAGAGTCATTTACTTTATGGGATCAGTGAAAGGGTTTGTTTTAATGGATTGTGTTATGCAAGGGCTGTTGTCGGAAACGGTGAGTGTAAAGTAAGCTAAGGGAATTTCTGGCTGGAACCTCTCCTAAGCTAATGGCACTATTTGAGGCCAAAAATCTAAGAAAAATATGATGGCTGCGTTTTTATTATACAAGGTACACTTGCTGTTTCATTCCAAATGAGCGCCATATAGCATCTGGAAATGTTGTGGACAGTTTGTAAACTTTCCATCTACTGTCGATGGTAAAACAAAAGCACTGTATGAAAGGAACCCTCCAATAATCTGCCATCCACAGTTCAACCACTTGATCTCTAGAACATTTACCCCCTTTCATGACAGGCCAATTTTTGCAATCCGGCACTGTTATTTTAACTGAAAATTGCGTGGTCATGCAACGCTGTACCCAAATAAAATGTATGTCCCTTTTCCCCACAAATAGGTTTCTTTTGGTGGTATTTGATCACCTTTTGCGCGTTTTATTTTTTTGGGGGGTTCGTTTTTTGCACTGTAAACAAATCCAACGGTATTGAAGAAAAAGCTTATTTTTTTATTTCTGCTTTAAAACGTACACAGGAAAAAATATAATTTCTTCATCAATTTAGGCCAATATGTATTCTGCTACATAATTTTGTAAAAATAAACCTACCCAATAAGCGTATATTGATTGGTTTGCACAAAGGTTATAGCGTCTACAAAATATGGGACTTTTTTTTTTCTTTTACTAGTAATGGCGGTGATCAGCAACTTATAGCGGGACTGTGATATTGTGGTGGACTGTCTGACACTTTTTGGGGGCCAGTGACACTAATCCTGATGTCTGGTTTCTGCTCTTGCACTCCCCAGCTTTACTTTTTTTTTTTTTTTTGCTGATGGCATAAGTCACAGGGTCTTGCCCGCTTTCTGTAGCTTGTGTGCTTTTTGTGCTATTGTCTCTGGCTGCGCCCCCAAGAGGGTTAGTACCCTGTGCTCCAGCTGCAACACTAAGGGCTCTTTCACATGTCCGTTCCATTCGTCCGTTTTTTGGACGTCCGTTAACGGACCGCAATGCTTCCCTATGGGTTAACGTCCGTTAGCGGATGAGCATCCGCTAACGTCCGTTAGCATCCGTCTGCGTTAAGTTCCGTTTTTTTGGACGGAAGAAAACCCTATTTTTCTTCCGTCAAAAAAACGGAACGGACGAAAAACGGACGTTAGCGGATGATCCGTTTACCATCCGATCCGCTAACATCAGTTTTTCATCAAAATATGTAAAAAGCCCAAAAAAAAAAAAAAACGGATGGAAAAACGGAACCTCTCCGATTTACCTGCAGCTGTCTGTGTGCTTGAGGAAGAGGAGTGCACACTATCCATTTTGGACAAGTTTGTGCCTGAGGACCCCCAGTCTGCTGACATTATGCCTAGGCTTAAGGATACACATCACAGTACAGTACAGTACACACGTTTCACTTTCAATACATTTTTATTTAAGTATTTCAAAGTACAAGGGAAAATGCATGTAGATACAAGCAATGCACTATTAGTTGCCATACCTGTAACCCCCAACAATAGAAGTCCATGTTAGAGCCTAAATAAAGTCTGTAAATACTGTATGTAGAATAGGAAGTTAGTAATACAGAGGTGATCAATGGCTATCTTGACAGGATTAAGGCAGTTGGCAAAACACTTACCAGAATGTGTACAGTATACACCTTTCTAGAGCTTGGGGAAGCCAAGCTTGGTGGTTTTGCATGCTTGGAAGCCTTTCAGAATCGGGTGCATTGTATTCATACTGACACGTGACCGATCATGTGGCACTTTGATTGCATAAGGTGCACCTGTGTGCAATCAAATTACAGTACAGTATGCGATTTCTGAGGTTAATTGTCTTGACCACTTCTTATTTAGGATTTTCATAGAAAATAGAGTGATTACTTATGCACACAACATTATTTATTTATTTTTTTACTTAATTTGTTGAAGGTGCAAGTTTTTTAAGCGAGTTGTGTACATTGATGTACCTCAAAGTCCATTTTTAATTCAAAGTTGTAATGCAACAAAACTAGATAAACACATTGGGGTGAATGTTTTCACAAGGCACTAGAGGTGCACAATTCGATCTCGCTTTAACCCCCCCTCACGATCTTAATCCGGCATTTCCACGATTTGTCTCTCTTGTAGAAGCAACGTTTTTTTTAAGCCTGTGTGCATGGAGCCAAGTGTTGAAGTTGGCAAACAATTGTTCTTATCAATATATTGTGTATTTGCGCTGAATTTCTCTTTCGGTTAAACAGTAAATTTTTTTTTTTTTGTATAATGTGAAAGATTATACGCTGAGAATCGCGATCTTTATTCGAAGCGACAAAATAATTTATCCAGAATTGTGCAGCTCTACAAGGCACTGTAAATTACTTAATGCAAGCCACACATGTGCAAAAAAATACTGTGCATTAAGATCATTTCTATTCCAAAAAATGTTGGACGTTCAGAATGTGAAAGTAGAATCTATGTATATCAATTTAACCTTGATCCACTGCCAAATCAATGCAGAAATGTACGTCACCCAATGCCACTGATGTTTTGGTGCCAAAAGTAGTTTACAATATATTTTCGAACCCTAAAACTAGGAAGGTCAAATTTGCTTGGCTATATTCAAAAGAAGATCCCACTTCACTTGTATTGACAGTTTCACACCCTTGGGTCATAACCGTGTGTTCTAAGGTTGAAGTAGTTATACCGGATCATGGCTGCAGCTGCGTTCCAGTATCAAAATTTGAAGCCACCGATCTACTTTCCTGTAGAAGTTATCCGAGTGGCTCTACAGCCAGCTGATTTCTTCTACAGGGCGTGAAAAGGACTGCTATTCCTGGGCTCTCTGGTGCGATTGCGAAGCCTGGAACCGCGGCAAACTGTCAGCTGCCCTTCCTGCCTCTATGACAAATGAAACCTGAAGCTGCAAGGATTCAAGCTGCGAAGTCATTTTCAGTTTGTTTACAAGCCGATATTGGCTTGTAAAGCATCTGATCATAGATTTTTGGTTTGATCAGATACTTTTGAGGACAGAGGTAAGATCTGGGCTCTAATAGACCCTGGATCTCTTGGTAGAGAATACCTGCAACTGCCCATGCTATCATGTATATGTATTGTATGTTCTCTATCCCTTGTGAACTGTATAGATACAACCTTTTTGTGGAATTTTTCTTTTTTTTAGGGCATGAAGTACAAGATTAAAAGTTCCTACAATAAACTTTATTAATACATAGAAAAGAAGCGTTCATGCACAGATGAAATGCCAATGCATTTACAGAAGGTAGTAATGGTGGATATACAGAAGTAATCAAATTTGTCTGTCAAAGGATTCATAGAGACAAAGAACTCAAATATACAAATCTTTTCTACAATAAAAAAGAAGGTACAGTTGGACATCTTATGCCGCGTACACACGATCAGTCAAACCGATGAGAACGGTCTGATGGACCGTTTTCAACAGACCAAACCGATCATGTGTAGGCCCCATCGGTTATTTATCCATCGGTTAAAAAAAATTCAATCTTGTTTTAAATTTAACCGATGGATACCTAACCGATAGAAAAAAAACGATCGTTTGTAGGCAAGTTCATCGGTTAAAAATCCACGCATGCTCAGAATCAAGTCGACGCATGCTTGGAAGCATTGAACACCTCCAAACACCACCACTGCCTTGCTAAAGCAAGGTCTGTAACATCCACCAGCTTCGTGATGTTTTCCTGGAGGAGTGGATGAGGACTCCAGTGGCAACCTGTGAAGCTCTGGTGAACTCCATGCCCAAGAGGGTTAAGGCATTGCTGGAAAATAAAGGTAGCCACACAATATTGACACTTTGTGTGTTATTTTAAGGTGACAGCAAATTTACACTGTTATACAAGCTGTACACTCACTACTTTGTAGCAAAGTGTAATTTCTTCAGTGTTGTCACATTAAAAGATATAATAAAATCTTTACAAAAATGTCAGGGGTGTACTCACTTTTATGAGATACTGTGACGTCTCGTACACACGCTCGGTTTTCTCGGCAAGAACCAGCAAGAAAACTGCTGGTAGAGCTTTCTTGCCGAGTAAACCGAGCGTGTGTACACGTCTTTGAGGTTTCTCGACGGGAAATCTGCCCAGAATCTCAACAAGAAAAATGGAGATACTGCTCTCTATTTTCTCGCCGTGAAAACCTGCGCATGGTCGAAATGACTGACGCATGCACGGTTGCTTCCTGAGCATAGGTAGGGTGCAGCAAGATGGCGGCGACAGCATCGAATGTGATGAGTGCATGCTCGTCGTACGCGATGACGTCACCGCGTTCTTGCCTTCCAAAAGAACCACAGTTCTTTTGAAAGGAGCGTCTGTACACTCGGGCGGCAAGAGATACAATACATTTTTTATACTTTATTTATATTTAAAAAATAAATTAAATAATATAAATATATATTCTCCCTCGTCTGCATCTTAAATAAGGGAGGTGTTATGAGCGTTTCAATAACTATTCCATTTTTTTTTCTCTGTCCACTGCAAGGTGCCAGTTAAACATGTTTACAGAGTGCTGCAGTGTCAGGAGGAAGAGCTCACTCAGATGGTCTCCACAATGTCTGATGGCTGGAAGTTTGAGCAGGTAAGCAATGAGAGTAGCGTTTTTTAATTATGTTTAATTTTGTTTTTATAATTTACTCTTTTTGAAAGTAAATGCAGTGACCTATGATATACCCCAAAGTTTCCTTACAAAGTCGCGCTGTAAGTCGGGTTGCCCCTGTGTATACCGGCACTAATTGTCTGTTAATAGTTGAATCTTATATTTTAAGATGACTGCTCAGAAAAATGTTCAGAGTACAGGTGCCCACATCCTAAGTATTATAAAGAAGCACAATTGGTGGACAGTAGGATTTTTTTGGTACAGTCAGACATTACTATTTATTTATATATATATATATATATATATATATATATATATATATATATATATATATATATATATATATATATATATATATATATATATATATATATATATATATATATTCAAAATACAGTGGGTCCCTCTTGATGGTAACTACACCTGCTAGGTCACTTCTACCTAAGGATACCACCCAAAGAAAGTGAGGGTGCAGACCATCCAGGCTCTCAACAGTTTCGCGGTCACCTGCTTCTTCAGGGGAAAAACAAGTGGGAGTAGACATTCGGACTGATTTAAGTTAGTTGGCAATCAAGAGGCACCAAGGCACATACTTCTGGGTGAGCATGGGAGTAGGTTTACAAGGGCCTCTGTAAGCACACCATGGATGGCATTGCCCTCAGTCCAAAAAGGTCAAAAGCGTTATAGGCAATGTGGTAGATGAAACCCGACTGGATCGCCAAATCGAAGGTAGTGTCATACCCGAGCTGAATAAACTTCAAAGTTGTTTCTATCAATATTGATGACACAGTAGTATATTGTGTCCAACGGGAGATTAGTGGTATAGTTACAAAGAAAAGTTGTGATCCCACCCTGGGGCAAGTCCTGGGAGGGGGAAGATCTGTTGTCGTGCATCCACCGCCATGTGTCAATATCTGCCCTCATTCCACAAATAAATTCCATGTGTTGGAAGCCCACAATAGAACTTGGGAGCTGTGTGCGTGTTTCTGACACATCAACTGGTATTTTTCTGTACTTCAAACATTGAGGAATGTGTATATTGCAATAATATACAGTTTTTTGGGGCGGGGGTTGCGTGCTGTGATGCACTTTAAGCCACATCTTCTGGCTAGACTGTTGCTACTTTTTATGAAGCGCAACATGTGTATCAAAATTCAGTTTATGGCAAAAAGGAAATTCTGATTACTTATCAGCTTTTTTTTTGTACAACAGTCGAGTGATGATCAGGAAAAAGTGGAATTGTGACCATTAATAAAAATTCGGTCATTGAAATACTGGCATTCCTTCTCCATGATGTGTTGTATAGTCACCCCATTAATGCGGAAAAATACTACAGGAAATTGTAAGTGGACAACTATGCTTGCCTGTGTAGAGTGCTCAGTTTTAACCGATCTGCCTCCAGAATGGTGACCTAAAAACCTGATTGGGGAAATGTTGAGTATCATTCTCAAACGTAGTTTCCTGATGTTGGTAATGGAGGCTAGAGGTAATGGTAATGGTAATGGAGGCTAGCCATCTCAAATTGGTTCCTGAATGAAATAATGGCTTTTTTCAATCAAGGCAGAAACTAGGTGGAGGCTGAAGCAAACTTCAGATGAACAAAGTACGGTATAATATTGAACAGGTGGTATAGCTCCGACTGCCTTTTTGTATTCAGTCACCAGAAAGGTTCTGGGTGTGTCCTTCTTTTTTTTTTTCTTTTTTTGTTCCTCCCTTTTCCCTCTTACCTCCCAACCACTTGGCTAGATTATGGTGGATTAGTCATTCATAGCAGTGTGTTTGCATTTGGTACCGATTTTATTCCCCTGGAAAGTAGGTTTTGAACCCTCAGAGATGGTGTGTGTGTGTGTGTGTGTGTGTGTGTGTGTGTGTGTGTGTAAAATGAATATAAATTGTCATCTTGTGGAAATGCATTCTCCTTGTTATGCCTTTTTTACTAGGGTAAAATTTGGAGATGGAATTGATGCCTTTTTATACAGGTGTTTGAAGACCGCGGTAACATTTCAGCAGAACAAGTGCAAGGAATACAGTCAATGTAAATGCTCCGTTTGTTAAATGTTGCTTTTTCTTATGCTATTTTACGTCATACTGTATGTGTATATTTGATAATACTGCATTTCTAGCAAGTATAATTCAGGATCATTTCATTAATGATTTCAGCTGGTCAACATTGGTTCTTCCTATAATTATGGAAACGAAGACCAGGCAGAATTTTTGTGTGTGGTCTCCAAAGAGTTGCACAATACCCCATACGGCACATCTAGTGAACCTAGTGAAAAGGCAAAGGTATGTATGTTCTGTTTTTTTATCTACCCTAAAATTTTGTTTTTTTGTTTTGCTTTGTTTTGTTTTTATTGGAATGAATGTAACAAGGGGACCAGGGCTTGTTTTAAGTGAACTAATGCGTTTGCGTAAAGTCATGGTGGGTGCTTTATGCTTTGCTGAAACAAAGTACAACTATCTTTTTTCCTAGCCTTTTTATTTTCTTTAAGGACATCATTCTAAACTTCTGTTGTACCACTGATTTAAAATGGTTTTTCTCATACATTTTTTTTTCAAGTATGCTTGGGCTGATCTTGACATGGCAGCCATCTACATGGGAATATACTCGGCAACAGCTTTGTAGCCTGTACTCAAACTGGAAGATTGTAAAGCTAAACTGGAATGTGACCTTTGGCTCTGCATTGTGGCGCTTTCTAGACCTCTGTTTACTGTTGGCAGCAGAGCTCTTTTTATGGTCTAAAGCCCTTGCACAGCCTCTGTTGTGACCCTGTCTTTGAAGACTCTCATAGTAAGGCCAGTTGGGCTAAAGCACTGGAAAGCTACCTCGCATTTGATACGATTGAGCACCTTTTGTCAAGTTTGCAAACATAACTTCCCACGGTAAGGATTGCACCTGAGTGCTGAATACTCTGTGCAGTGTTGCATGCACTCATGCCCTGCACACTTTCTCCTGCCATTTCAGCCTAGAAGAAACGCCATCCTTTTGCTCCTGCTCCCAAAGCACCACAGGGGTCTTCCAGTCTCCAGGTCTCATTCCACTGCCTGCCTACAATGGCTTGGTCACCTCTGGCCAACTGCAACTCCCATCAGCACTTTGGTTTAAGTATATGATGCCTTGGCTTGTTTTGAGTTTTATTGTTTTCCACTACTTGGTGCAACATTTCTTATCAAAGACACGGACAAGGCGGTCCCTCTGAACTGGGTGATCTTAAATCATACTTTCCTACTGGTTCTGGGGTTGTTTATCCAGTATCCCTAGAATGAACACACCTGTAATCTTGAAGCTGTGATCCGTATTATTGGTTCATTCTCATGGGAAGCATCTTCAGCTCTGTTGGGCATGGCTGAGGCCTCCCTTCATCTCCAATTTAGACTTTTTTTTTTTTTTCTGTGTGTGCCTAACAGCTAGAGAAACCTGCTCAGAAGCTTTAAGCATGCTCTGGTGCCAATCTGAGTCTAGCTCTGACCCTCTTTGGCCTTTAATTTGGGGTGTACCTAGGGTCCCATTAACCATCTCTGACTCCGTATACTCCAGAAAAAGCCTTGTTTGTTTTACTGATGGATTTAAATAGTTCAACACGCCAGCATTGGGGCTCATGTCACCCTCCCTTGAAGCTTCAGATTCACAAAGCAGGCCTTCTGCTGCTTGTTCTGCTCTGTTCTTTTTGCACAGTATTGTGCATTTTCTTGGGTTTGTTTAGCCACTTCATATCCTGTGTGTTTTTTTTTATTTATTTTTTTATTCCTTCCTTGGTAGGAATCCATCCTTATGATTGGTACTCCAACTGGACTGCTCCTTTTCTGGGTAAGGACCTTGCACCCCAGTCCTGCTCAAATCTTCTTGGAGAGTCCACTCCCTGTGGACCCTCTACTTCCCTACATGTTGTAGACCATTTCCTGAAGCTCAGCTACAGATTTCTGACTAATTTCACCTTTTTTCATTTTTCTATTAACCAATCTGGTGCAAGTTCCCAGGAGTAACGCTGGGATTTCTGCTCCTCTCTCCTCGGAGGATGTTGCTACCCTCAAAAATAGCTTACTCAATCCTTTAAAAATGATTGGTTACTGGTAAGGCAGGTTATAGTTTGATCTTTTTAAGGGTAAAAGTTTGTCACCATTCCATGAGCGGGCGCAACTTTGAAGCATGACATATTGGGTATCGATTTACTCGGCGTAATATCTTTCACAATGTAAAAAAAAATTGGGCTAACTTTACTGCTGTCTTATTTTTTCATAAAAGTTTTTTGTTTGTTTTTTTCACAAAAAGTGCGTCTGTAAGACCGCTGAGCAAATACAGTGTGACAAAAAGTATCACAAGACCATCGTTTTATTCTCTAGGGTGTTGGAACCCCCAAACATTATATATATTTTTTGTAAGTAAATTTCTAGCAAAAATAAATGTTAACTTGTAAACACCAAATCTCAGAGGCTCGGTCCTTAAGTGGTTAAAGAGCAGTTGTCATCTCTGACCCACCGTTGACTCACCGACAGTCCCATTAACTTTAATAGGATAGCTGGTGATGTGGCAGTGATATGACAAGGTGAGGGGCGTGGCGACAGCAGGTAAGCGGATTTGCGATAACAGGTGCTGCCATGATGGATATAAAATGACAGGTGCTCTTTAAAGGGGAGTTCCACCCACAATTTCACTTTTTAAATATAAATACCCCTGTAATACACAAGCTTAATGTATTCTAGTAAAGTTAGTCTGTAAACTAAGGTCCGTTTTGTTAGGTTGTTACAGCATTTAAATAGTTTATATTCTAGAAATAGACCGTGGCCATCTTAAGTGTGGGCATCATGAAGCCAGACTGTATGACTTCCTGGATTTCAGCTTTGCATATCTCGCACATGCTCAGTGCACAAGCAATGTAATAGGTTTCAGTCAGGTTTGCAAGGACTACTGGGAAAGATGATGCCTATCCCAGAAACCCTTGCAAATAAGGAGGAGGAAGTAATGAAGGACTACAAAATAAAGGTATTTACAAGCAACAAATTAAATAAAAATTGTCCATTCTGAACACTATGAGATTAGAGCATGCAGCACAGACAAACATAAAAAAATGGGTGGAACTCCACTTTAAATTTAAGGACTTATTCTTGCGGTAGAATCTTTAATATTTACAAACAAAATGAAGGTTTCCTATTTAGAAGAATAATCTGTCAGGTTAGTAAAACCACGCTATCAGAACCGATTTAATCATACAGTTTGAAGTGTACATAGATTTGCAAAACAATGGGATAAAGAAATATTCCTGAACTTCATCTCATGGTTACTATGAAATTGTGTGACGATACATTTTTACTCCAAAAGCATTTTGATAAAAAAAAAAAAAATTGATAGACATCCAAAACTATTTTAAATAAAAAAAAAAAAAAATCAGTTGATTTAATTTTTTTTATCCACTCTTGGATTAACAGCCACTAGGGGTGCACGCCGCCATTACTAGTGTTAAAAAAAAAAAAAAAAAAATGCCATAAAACTATCCCCTATTTTGTAGATGCTATAACTTTTGCGCAAACCAATCAACCCTGTTTGCGATTTTTTTTTTTTTGTTTTTTTTTTGTTTGTTTTTTTTTTAGAAGAATATGCATCGGCCTAAACTGAGGAAAAAAATCGTTTTTTTTATATATTTTTGGGGGATATTTATTATAGCAAAATATAATATAATTTTTTTTTTTTTTCAAAATTGACGTTTTTTTAATTTATAGCGCAAAAAATAAAAACCACAGAGGTGATCAAATACCACCAAAATAAAGCTCTATTTGTGGGGGAAAAAAGGACGGCAATTTTGTTTGGGAGCCATGTCGCACGACCGCGCAATTGTCAGTTAAAGCGACGCAGTGCCGAATCGCAAAAAGTGGCCTGGTCATTGACCAGCAAAATGGTCCGGGGCTCAAGTGTTTAACAAATTGGTCTGTGGCTTGTTGTGTTCCCTTTGTGCTCTCCTTTGTCTTCCTTTCCTCTTCTTTTATTTTTTTTATTTTTTTTTCCCCTGCGTAATCATACATTGATTAATGGAGTCAAGGGTCTTCAGTTAATATATTGTTGTATAGAGCACTGATGGGTTTTAGCCCATAAACTCCACTCAAATTGGTTTACAAATGAGCCCAGACTAAATATCCAATTAGTTTAACTGCTACATTCATTTTCCAGCAAAGATGCTGAATGGTTGCTAGGAGACTGACAGGTTTTCTAGTCATAAATTGGTAACAATTGAAAAAAAGGCACTCTGGCCATAATACATTTCCACCTCTGACACGGTCCCCTTGTGGACTTGACAATCTGCAGGTCAATAACCTCCTTTTACTGGTTAAATGATGTCCATCCAACCCACTTTCCCTGAGCCCAAAATGTCAGACACACCACCTTGGGCTTCATCATCCTGCTAGCATGGACTCACAGTATTCTTTGACAGCCCACCATCACTGCTGGTGGAGAAAACTAAGAACCTATTAATGAAATGTGGAACAGTGGTAATTTCTATACTAAAATCATAAAACAAACACTGGGTGCCTCAGCCTAGTGCACTTATGGCAAATTTTGGCACCCAGACTAGATTTCCCATGATAATGCACTCTGCAGTGTAGTTGAGTATAATGGAAATATAGTTCCAAAACTTCTGGGGTGCCAAGATTCGGCATCACTGGCCTAGTGTATTATCTTAAGCCATTTTTTTTGTCAAATAGGTAATATACTCACAAACAAGCATATGTACACGTGTGTAAGTATAAATCTTATTCCGGACAATCATTGTCCAAAACAAATACATTTTACAAATATATCTTGTTACAATGCAACATACACAGTGCTAAATGCAGATGGGGGGAAAAAAAGTGCATGTTCTTTAAATTCATAAATAAAATATTTCAAAGGCTTGTGTTTTTTTTTTTTAAATAGTGTTAAAAAAATATTCCTTCATAAGACGCCAAATCTGATATCGCCTATGAGCGGCTTACTTCAGTGCACCACCAAAGTGATCACCGCCATTTTCTCCAAAAAACTAACCGGATCAACTTGCAATAAAGCGGATGTATTCACAAATGGCCTCTCCTGCGCCTCTTCTCCCCTCACAGCTGAATTAGACATGCAATCGGCAGTCAGCATAACAATCGGAGGAAGAACCAGCATAGTGTAAAACCAACATTACACCTGTCTGTTCCAGCCGCTACACTGTGGCTGCGAGCTCGGACGCGGCCAAGCGTACTGAAAACGCATGGACTAGCCCAGCCTTCCATTGACGTATGAGTGCTGGTTCCATGGCTATTAAATAATTCAGTTGTGAGGGGAGAATAGGAGCAGGAAAAGCCATTTGTAAATACATGTGATTTATTGCTGGTTTTAAAGGGTTACCAGCAACTTCCGGTGAGTTTTTTTGAGCAAATGATGATCAATTTGGTG
Source organism: Rana temporaria (assembly GCF_905171775.1). Classification (NCBI taxonomy): domain Eukaryota; kingdom Metazoa; phylum Chordata; class Amphibia; order Anura; family Ranidae; genus Rana; species Rana temporaria. The sequence goes on from NC_053494.1 coordinate 44,190,768, forward strand.
CACTGAAGTAAGAACTTCATTAGAGATGTTCTCTGTGATTTGACCTCTTATGAAGGAATATTTTTTTGGACACTTGTTTTCTAAAGGATTTTGGATACAATATTTTATTTATGAACTTTGCTAATGCGTCAGATTAAATTTTTTCATCTGCATTTTTTATATATTGCTTGAATTGACGGAATACACTTGTTATAACAGTTTTGTAGATATTGGTGTATCGTTTTAAACTATTGTAGGATTAGTATAGAAACTAGCACTGTTCCAATTTGCATTTAATCTTTTTGGGTTTGTTTTTGTTTTTTTTCCCCACTAGCAATAGTTGCTGGACCAGTTTGGGGTTCTGTGACACAGTTCATTTATTTTCCATAAAGTAACCTGTCTGGTGATGATTTTGGATTAAAAAGTGGTGTGGAGCAGAAAATTTACTCGGGCTTCCTGAATTTCAATTTAATACAGCAAGTTGAAACACACGTTTTTAAATGACTGGTAATTGATGATGTTGGAGAAATGAAGGGAGTACCCACCCAAAAAGTCGCTTGTCTGCCGTTGCTTTGTGTAGTCTTCTCTATGTAATGTCCAGTTGATATCGGTCTGCTACCACACACTTCAGCAAGAGGCTCACCAATGACTATGTTCTGACATAGTTACATAGTAGGTGAGGTTGAAGAAAGATACAAGTCCAAGTCCAACCTATGTGTGTGATTATATGTCAGTGGTGTGGTCGTTCAGGTGCTTATCTAATGTTTTTTTTTTTTTTTTAACTATTGATGCCCCCCTGCTGAGGCCACCACCTGTGGAAAGGAATTCACATCCTTGCTGTTCTTGCAGTAAAGAACCCTCTACGTAGTTTAAGGTTAAAACTCTTCTTCTAATTTTAATGTCTTGTTGCAACTTTTTCACAGAAAAGAGTTTATCCTTATTGTGGGGTCACCAGTACAGTATTTGTAAATTGAAATCGTATACCCTCTTAAGCGTCTCTTCTCCAGAGAGAATAAGTTCAGTGCTCGCAACCTTTCTTAACTAATATCCTCCAGACCCTTTATTAGCTTTGTTGCCCTTCTTTGTACTCACTCCATTTTCAGTACATCCTTCCTGAGGACTGATGCCCAGAACTGGACAGCATACTCTAGGTGTGGCTGGACCAGAGTCTTGTACAGTGGGGAAATTATTGCTTTATCCCTGGCGCTAATCCCTTTTTAAATGCATGCCAATATTCAGTTTGGTTTGTTAGCAGCAGCTTGGCATTGCTGAGCCTGTCATCTACTAGGACTCTTGGGTCATTTTCCATCCTAGATTCCCCCAGAGGTTCTCCCCCTAGTGAGTAGATTGTATTCATATTTTTGCCACCCAAATGCATTTTTACATTTTTCTACATTAAACCTCATTTAACATGTAGTTGCCCATCCCATTATTTTGTTCAGATCTTCTTGCAAGGTTTCCACATCCTGCAATGAAATTATTGCCCTGCTTGGCATCGTCCGCAAATACAGTGATTAAACTGTTTACCCCATCCTCTAGGTCATTTATGAACAAATTAAATAGGATTGGTCCCAGCACAGATCCCTGTGGGAGCCTACTACCCACCTCTGACCATTCCGGGTACTCCCCATTTATCACTATCCTCTGAACTCGCTCTTGTAGCCAGTTTTCCTTCCATGTACTCACCCTATGGTCCATGCCAACGGACCTTATTTTGTACAGTAAACGTTTATGGGGAACTGTGTCAAATGCTTTTGCAAAATCCAGATACACCACGTCTACGGGCCTTCCTTTATCTAGATGGCAACTTTTTTTTTATCATTATATACAGATCTTAGTGGACAATGCACACTGCTGTAGTGATGCATTCAGCGCCATTAATTGTTTTTGTTTTACAGTCTCATGTAGAAATGTACACATATGCAGGTATATGATGTACACATGTAAATTTGAAACCCTGGCAACTAAAGGCGGATAAGGAGTTCTATGCATGTGTACACGTGCGCATGTTTATGCACCCCTGCATATGTATGTAAGGGGACTTTGCGGAACATAACTTGTGTTTTTTACTCCGGATCTTGCTGCCACAATCTCCTATGTATGGACATCCATTAACAGAACTATTACATCCAAGTGCAAGGGCCTAATAAAGACTGGTCACTGCTGCTGTCTCTCTAAAGTAGTGTGGCTGGTTTATTTGCCCCCTTTCTGCAGGCATCCTGTAATGGTTGGACCTGCTGGGATCCCTCCACAGATGCGCTCTCCGTACAGCCTATATCTAGTACAGTGATATCACTGCTTGCTTTTTACTTTGTGGCTATTGAGGAATATATTTAACCAACTTTTTGCCCAGAGTTTAGCTGTAAGGCTACATACGCACAGCAGTTTAGCGGTGAGCAGAGACAGCTGCCAGCAAAAATCGGCATATTCTTGCTGCAAGTTGTAAATGCTGCTTGCACTCAGCTGCAGGTGGTAGGGTTCAATGGCCAGTTCCACTGCTGTGTGCATGAGAGTTGCATCATCCTGGCCAGCCCAATCTTGCCGCCGAAAAATTCAAACCCAAAAGGAATACCAGAAAATGGATGTGCATTCGATGACCGGGAGTGTTACGAGTAAGCATCAAATGATGTGAAACATGTCAGCCACCTTTTTCCTGTTCACTTCATTTTGACTGCATCGCTTTGGTTGTTTTTTGGATTTTATTTGTATAATAAAGACATTGGGGTAGATTCAGAGAGAATTTATGCCAGCGTATCCATAGATACGCTGCGTAAATTCAAATCTGCGCCGGCGTATCTACTTTCTGTATTCAGAAAGCTAGATACGCCGACATTAGCCTAAGATACGACTGGCATAAGTCTCTTACGCTGTCGTATCTTAGGGTGCATTCTGACGCTGTCCGCTAGGTGGCGCTCCCGTAGTTTTCAGCGTAGAATATGCAAATTGGCTACTTACGCCGATTCACAAACGTACGTGCGCCCGGTGGAAGTTTTTTACGGCGTTTGCGTAAGTCGTTTTTGTCGTAACGTTGCTCCTGCTATTAGGAGGGGCAGCCAATGTTAAGTATGGACATCGTTCCCGCGCTGAGTTTTGAATTTTTACGTCGTTTGCGTAAGTCGTTCGCGAATACGGATGGACGTAATTTACGTTCACGCCGAAACCAATGACGTCCTAGCGACGTCATTTGGAGCAATGCACATTGGGGAAATTTAGCCGGCGGTGCATGCGAATTTAAATCGGCGCAGGGACGCGCCTGATTTAAATACTACACTCCCCCCTAGCCGCGGAATTTGAATTCCGCCAGGGGATTTACGATACGCCGCAAGTTTTGAGGTAAGTGCTTTCTGAATACAGCACTTGCCTCACAAAATTGCGGCGGCGTAACGTAAATCAGATAGGTTAGCGGATCTAAAGATCCGCTAACCTATCTGAATCTACCCCACTGTTTTAAGGAGTGCGGCAGTCCAGGACCTTCTTCTATCCAATGCACCTGTGCATAGCCAGCACCTTTTTGGTTTAATGGGACGGAAGCAAAGCCAAGGGATCAGCAGTTTCTAGAGCGATATCATTTCTCACGTCGATGACCGGGAGTGCTGACACCACAGCCCTGGAGGGGATCACTTGGCAGATGTACGAATATGCTATGCATACTGGCACATGTGGATTAAAGCTCTCGAAGGCCCATTTATTTTTTATTTATTTTTAGGTTTAAGTCACCTGAAGAAGTCTCGCTGAATACTACAGGGGTTCATGTCTTCACATAGCTAGACTAATACATCCGTAACACTTTCTATTACGTTGTATACTAGTAATCTCCCCATATCAGTGTTTTTCCTACCTTGCATGTTTTATCTTTTCACTTACTATTTTTTTTTCTTTTTTTATTATTCCTTCTCTTTGCACATGCATGCTGCATGCTGATACAGAGTGAGGACGAAGAGACGGATTACGATATGAATGACTCAGATTAAGTTTTATTATGCTGGTGAGCACTGGCTTTCCTTGAACCCCCATAATTTCCCCAGAGATGACCCTAACCTGTGTCCATCCCATTGTTTTGTCACTAGCTCTGTCTAGAGTATAATGTATTCCTGACTTTCCCTGTACAAGATTCTAGACTTTAATTCCACCAGCATACATTATGTAATATATTTTTCTGTCTGAATTTCATGTTGAAATGTTTGATCTGGTAATACAAAAAAAGATCCTTTCACTAATAGGATGTGGTTCTTCTGTAGCCAATGAAATGCTCAACCGTCTTCAATCATCTGCCTTCCTGATTCCTTTTGTTGATGTCACAGATCTAAACCTAACCCCTTCCGGCCCACTGGTTTTGAACTATGCTTTATATTCCAGTGTTGTGGTTGTAGTAAGTTTTGTTCTGCCAGATGAACCCAGTTTTTATGTGTGTTCAATAAGACAAGAGTAAATGCCCTATTGTCTTTGCTTTTGTGTTAATTATTGCATTTGTGTGTCTTGGCATATTCAATAAAGGGTCCATTAGAGATTGGCGGGTAAGTGTTTCTTTTCCCTACCCTGGGGAGTACAGAAAAAAAAAAACATCATAATTCCTTGTGAACTGTGCCACTGTGTGGCTTGTGTCAATGGCATCAGTGCATTCAACCTGTTGTAGATCATTTGCTTTAGGCTGGGTTCACACCGCAGCAGGAGTCCGGTGCATCTTCATTCACTGTTACAGGTCTTAGCCAGCCTGAATTTTGGGCTGAATTCGGACCTGAAATGGACCAAAAGACACAGGGCAACGGTGCAATTTGCATCAGAGCAGCTGCGGAGATGTGTGAACGGACTACATAGAGGGCCAGTCACAATCTCCTGCTATGCGAATTGGATGCAGAGAAATCTGCATCCAATCCACAATAGCGTGAACCCAGCCTAAAGCTGGATCCATCCCATAGACTTGTAAAAAAAAAAAAAGGAAACCCATCTGACACAATCAAAAGGCTATTAATACAGGCCCTAGTAGCACTCTCAGTATAACAGATACTGTATGTGTGCCATAGATCAGTGGGGTATCTGTCTCCTCCTCTTCACCCAGGGAATCACAAATGGGAAAGGGGGACAGGAGTTAACGCCTCACCACAAACCTTGCGTTCCTCTACAGAACTGCTCAGTTTTCATTTCCTTTATTCAGAAGAGACTCATTGCTTGGAACCCGGTGGAAGAATTGACCTAGGGCTCTCATCTGCAGTCCTCCATCCACCCCCTCTTTCCTCACCCTGCTTGATGGTTGGGTGGGGGGAGTCTCCTATGCAATTTTACACACGCCTAATTTTCCCCAGTGTCCTTCCTCTTTAGGCCCACGTAACTTCCTGGCTCTTCTCCGGTTTTAGTTCCACAGAACGACCGTTTTTATGAGGTGACTTACCCCTTGGTTTGACTGCTCTTGTTTGGAGCATTCTGTAAGCAGTGCTGGGGCAGTGACTGTAAACATCAATGCCTTGGGATGAGCCAGGCTAATTCAATTTGACCAGCAGTCCTGGGTGTCTCTTCTGGCTGGGATTAGGTCACTTCCTGGGCTACCTTGGTTCCTGGTTCTTAAGCTGCACAAGGAGTGACTGGAGCATGCTGGTACCTTTTCTGGCCAGTCTGTCTGACAGCGGTGCCTTGAATGCCGGAACACCTTTTTTGGAATTCTGCTCCGCTGTGCGTCCTGCTATATTTAGGGGGCACACAACAGCTGTGGTGATGACGAGCTCCTGCAGCGTCTATGAAATGCAGGCAATCTGCAATCGCTATGTATTTTTTTTTTTTTTTTTAGTCTATTGCTGCACGCTTTACCCTCTAGAGTTGGGGCTGTCTGACATGAAAGGTCTTGTTGGTGGCCTTCAGATGTCCTGCCACAGTTGGCTCTGTTTTATCCTTGACATGTGCTGCTCTGGGCTTAAAAGGTTATGTTGCATGGAAACCCTGTTTGGTCACTCTTTTTTTTACAGACCAAGGCTTATTGGTGGCATGCCAACGGGGATGTGGACTCGCTGGGAGTTCTGCAGCCGCTTGACTTTTTTTTTTTTGTGTTGCGCTGCAGCTCAAGGCGCTGCAACACAGAAATTTTAGGCAGCCTCTGCACACCTGGTGCTTTGCTTCAGTGACAGCAGTGTTTCTTTCATATGTAGCTTTTATGGCTCAATAAAAATTTGGAGCCAAGTGATGTCACCTGTGTGTGGCCTCTTTTTCAGTCAGTGCATCTTCAGGTGCTGGTCAGAAGGGCTCTTCCTCACTCTGATCTGCTTTGCGGCAGCTTGGGAGCGCTGACTCACTCACTGGCCCAGTTATGCTTGGAAATTGGTGGGGGGATATTTACACTGCTCTGCACATCAATCCTTTGCTTAAACAATCTGCTAAGGTTTTAGTTGGCTTTTAGCCAGCTTCTGTACTGCCTGAAAGCATGTGTAATTCTGCTAGCAGCTTATTTAACAAGACCATAAGCACTCCCATAATGAGATGTTTAACATCCCAAATAAGAACAGAAGTTTGTTTTTTAAAGGCTTTAAGAACGCTTAAAGCTTTGCTGTACAGACTACATGTATACAAGCTGTGTGTACAAAGACAGATCTTTGCACACACAGCTGTTGGAAATATAATGCATGTCCAAAAAATGATCTATACGCTGGTAGGAGTCATTTTCTTCTAGAAGTGTAGAGGTTGGTGAGCGGCGTTGTGGTGGCTTTTTCCGAAACACGGGTTGCCGTAAAAGTAAGATTATTCATGATGTCTTCATGGGTAACCTGTTGAGTTAAAATGATCCTCTGGTGACCAGGTCGTTTTAATAGGCGTCTGATAAGGAAGAAGTATGCAGATTGGGCGTTCTGACTTCACCAGCAAATAATGTTTTTTTCACGACTTGATAGAATATATTGTGGAGAAATAGCTGTAGACATGAAGATTGGACATGTCACTAGATACTTTGGGCAGCTGCCTGATTAGGGCAGTTTGTGGTAGCTTAACCATATGACTTGATATACAAAATTCAAGTTTTTTTACATGGGTGGCTACTACCAGTCATCTTACTAACATTGAGTTGTATTGTCTTTCAGATTTTGCAAGAACGAGGCTCCCGCATATGAAGAATTTTGAAAGAAACTTTTTTTTTTCCCCCTCCTATACAGTTTTGTTACAAGCAAAGAAATAAGCGTTGGGGATCTACCACAAGATGCCTGCTTTAGGTCCTGGAATTTGTTGGCCAGTTTTTGTTTTTACTTTGAAAGTTGTTTTTTGGATGGAAGCTTCAGTATTTAATGTGTATTGAACAGGAACCTCCATTAAGTGGGGGTCTATTGCCTATTTTTCTACCAGCCCCTAAATTGTTTTCTTCTCTGTACAATATTTTTTGTACAGCATTGATACTGAAAATTGGTAAACTGACAGTCCTGTACATTTAATTCTGCTGTTTGTTGTAACATAATGTACGTACTGTGATGGTATACATGAAACAGTTTGCAAAAATTCAGTCTGGTCACCATGGGGGATGTTGCTGCTCTACACTGGACCTCTAGTTGGCAACCATACCCTGCAAACCGATAAAACGTAAAGCAGTTTCAACTAAGGTGGATCCCCAAAACATATCGGCAAAGGGAATGCGGACCCTGTCTATGTAATCTGCATTGGTCAATTGTTTCTTCCAGAGAAACGCTTCTTCCTTGACAAACTGAAACAATTTTTTTTATATATATATTTTTTTTTTAAAGAAACTGTTTTTGTGATGTAAAAGTATGCTATTCTCTTCTAACAGGTCAATATAAATGTCACAAATTGCATGTACGGTGGACAGATTATCTGCCTATAGGCTGAACTTGCTAATCGGTTTCTTTCTAATGTTTTCCAAAAGAGCAAGTCTGAAAAACTTTTTAGGCTTAGATGATGCTGTGCCAAATGCAGTAACCCATAGCAACCCAATTTAAATTTACTGAAATGGATTTTTTTTTTAAGGGCCACTGCAGTCCAACACATCAGTTTTTGACTTATTTGATGGGTCTCCTTGCTGTAACAAATCAAGTCATCTCAAACCTCCCTCGTTACCCAACATGAAACCTGGAGCAGAGTATACATTATAAAAGGAACTCCTTTATTAAGTGCATCAGCTAAAGTAACCCCAAAAGAGAACAGTATAATTAACCGGTCCATTCATACCAGTGCACTATGACGTGTGTTGCTGCACCATACAGTTACGAGTATCAGTTCTCTTGGAAAGAGAGCCCAAAGCATCTGCTTTGCAGTGTCCACACACTACATTTCGGTACACTGTTGGTCTGTTGTGGTACGTTGGCAGCTGATTCAAATGATGGATTCACTGGGGCTTCAAGGGATTGCATTATGTTCAGGCAGAATGAATGACATTTTATATGTGGTGTAGAAACACAAATTGGCCTAACGCAAAAGGAAAGATGCACATAGTAACCAGACTTTAATGCAATTTGCCCACTAGAAATCTGTTGCACATCTGCTCTTACATCTGAGGAGCCATGTTTTTTTTTTTTCTGCTGGACAAATGGCCTGTTTATGCTGTATTCACACAGGCAGCAATTGCTATTTTTTTAAGCCTCATTCACACGGGCGGTAATAAAAAGCAGTTCAGCCGCTTTTTACTGGCCACCTAAACCCTAGCAAAGCAGTGCAGAGAGTTTGAAGCTACAACAAATTTATCTTGGCTTGACAAATTTAATAGGCAGCACTGCCTGTCAGACTGGGCCACTGAAGTCATTGGGGTAAATTTACTAAACCTGGTGCACTCAATCTGGGGCAGCTGTGCATAGTAACCAATCGTCTTCAAACCTCCAGCTTGTTTTTAATTAAGCTTTGGCTAAAAATAAAAAAATCGGAAACTGTCTGGTTTCTATGCAGAAGTGAGCCTGATCTTGCGCACTTCAGATTTAGTAAATAAACCTCAGGGAGACTGCTCTGCAACCATAAGTAAGACAAAAAACACTAATGGTGCTCTGTTCCTTTTTAAATTGGTAAACTCATGTAGTAATGTGCTAAAATCGCAAATACTGTAATGAGAGTAAATTGATTGGACACAATCACTCCTATAACTTGTGCTCAAACCTTCAAATGTATATACTCTTATCATACATTCATCACTGGTGATTCAAAAAATTGTCACAAATACATTATTCAAAAGATTTTCATTGTGCCAAAAAAATTATATTGAAGCCAGAAACTCAAGTCCATAAAATCTGTCCACCCACTTGATGGATAATGTATATAACAAACCAGTGTGTAAATATAATAATCCTCTCCGTGTCCGACAATGCTCAAAGAAAACGAAAAAGTGCTCCGTTCACAAGAAGAGAGGATGGCCTCTTACCAGATCTGATGGATCCCTCTTACAGAGATCAAAGGAGCTTGTCCAGGAATGATTACAAGTGTGGAAGTTTCAAACCACATATCCTGATATGCTTACAGGGATAAACTCTTGGCCTGTCACTGTGGCATGTTGGTTCAATGGAAAAATAACCATTTGGCAAAAAAAGGCAATTCAGCAAGCACAGGATTGCTGGGAAGCTGGAAGCAACAAGCTGTTTAGCTGGTCAAGTCTCTTGACACCAATTAAATTGATTACAGCTTTGCAGGTTTTCTTAAAGAGACCTATCATGAGAAAACATGCAGGCTGCTATTTTTAACCTCCTAGAAAATGCTATTTTCCATGCAGTCATTCTGATTCTCTTTAAAATATTATACCAGAACAAGTATGCTCTGAAAGATTGTTGACTTTCCTGTATTTGTTTCAGATCAGTGATTTAGAAAGTATTTACTTGTATTATCAGGAGGAGGACAGCACTAGCAGCCCTCATTTTCTGTCATCACATGTACTTTAAAAGTGCTGTCCTTAATCTCCCAGATTTCCATATAGTCTCCCTAAAATGCTTTTTTTTTTTTTTTTTTGTACCCAGAAGATTAAAAGAATATACGCCTGAAGATCAAACCCAGTTGGGCATTAATATAAATAAATATATATATATATATATATATATATATATATAAAAAATCATATTTTTTATATAAGTGTGGCAGGTTTAAAAAGTGTGCTGATTCTCAGTGCATCTGGAAAGTATTCACAGGGCTTCACTTTTTCCAAATTTTTGTTTTGTTGCAACTTTATTCCAGAATTAAATTCATTATTTCCCTCAAAATTCAACCCCCTATACTTCATAAGGACCATGTGAAAGAAGTTTGATTAAAAACTGCAAATTTATTAAAAAAAAAAAAAAATTAGCTTGGTTGCATCCCGTTTTTACTGATCATCCTTGATGTTTCTACAACTTGGAGACCACCTGTTGTAAATTGTTTTATTGGGCATTATTTGGAAAGGCACACACCTGTCTATATACGGTCTTACAGTTAACAGTACATGTCAGAACACAAACCAAGCCATAAAGTCCAAGGAATTGTCTGTAGACAGCCGAGACAGGATTGTATTGAGGCACAGATCTGGGGATGGGTACAGAAACCTTTCTGCAGAATTGAAGGTCCCAATGAGCACAGTGGCCTCCATCATTCATAAATGGAAGTAGTTTTGGAACCCCATGACTCTTGCTAGAGCTGGCCGCCTGGCCAAACTAAGCAATCAGGGGAGAAGGGCCTTAGTCAGTGAGGTGACCAAGAACCCACTGATCACTCTGACAGAGCTCCAGCATTTCTCTGTGGAGAGAGGAAAACATTCCAGAAGAACAACCATCTCTGCAACACACTCCACCAATCAGGCCTGTATGGTAGTGTGGCTAGACAGAAGCCACTCCTCCAGTAAAAGGCACATGACAGCCCACCTGGAGTTTGGCAGGCATAATTTCTGGTGGAAACCAGGCACCACTCATCACCTGGCCAATACCATTCCTACAGTGAAGCATTGTGATGGGAGCATGCTGTGGGGATGGTTTTTCAGCGGCAGGAACTGGGAGACTAGTCTGGATCGAGGGAAAGACAAATGCAGCAACGTACAGCCTTAATGAAAACCTGTTCCAGAGTGGTCTGGACCTCAAACTGGGGCAAAGGTTCATCTTCCAACAGGACAATGACCCTAAGCACACAGCCAAGATAACAAAGAAGTGGTTATGGGGCAATTCTGTGAATGTCCTTGAGTGGCCCAGATTTTAACCCGATTGAACATCTCTGGAGAGACCTGAAAATGGCTGTGCACCGACGCTCCCCATCAAACCTGATGGAGCTTGAGGGATCCTGCAAAGAAGAATATAAGAAACTGCCCAAAAATAGATGTGCCAAGTTTGTAGCATCATACTCAAAAATATTTGAGGCTGGAATTGGTATTGAGCAAATGCTGTGAATACTTATGTACATGTATTATTTTTTTTTTTTATTATTATTATAAATTTGCAAAGATTTTAAACTTCTTTCACAATGTCATTATGACAAAATAATGAATTTAATCCATTTTTGGAATAAGGCTGTAACAAAACAAAATGTGGAAAGTGAAGCACCGAATTCTTCCTGGAGAAAAACGTTGTGGTGGCCTTGGCTGTGTGGCAGTGACTGGTGTGCTTTTTAGCGATGTTTGAGAATAATGCATGCTTGTTTGGCTGGGTTCTTGAAGCCTAAAGTAAAAGGGAAAAGACTTTGCCCTTACTTACTGCCTGCTCATTTGGCCAAATGTAGACATTTTTTCATTAAATATATCGATTTGAATTTTGGTCCAAATAAAACTTCCCCCTTATTTTATATATATATATATATATATATATATATATATATATATATATATATATATATATATATATATATATATATATATATATATATATATATATTCACTTTTAGAAAGCATTGTTTTTTTTAACCAGAGACAGAAAAATCTAGCAAATTTGAACTCCTTATTTCAATGCTTCTTCCGTCCTGAAAAAAATGTATTTGAATCCTTTTAATGTGCTGGTCTGCATGTATTTTTATATATAATTCAATGCTATGTGTGAAAACCTATAATTAACCTTAATTAATTATAAAAAAAAAAATTTAGTCTCTCAAACCAATTTTTTTTTTTAAGTGAATTATTTATTTGGGCCCTCATAACTCGCATGCTGCTCTGATAAATCAAATCTGAACATTTTAACAGCTTGGATGCGATCATTAAACAGCAGGTAAACGTGTTTATAATACAGATCTGATATGAAGTTCAAGTTCGGTTACAGAATTTGTTTGGACTCTTAACATTCCTGACTTTTGTGTGTGATTAAATTTCTCTACATGCCCGTGTATTGGTAGTGTGGCCTAATGTTGTTCTGTTTTGATTGCATGCAATTGCTCTACAGTTTGACATTTTTTTGTGACCTGTATTTTACAAATTATTTAAATAAAAGGGCTATACAATCTGTGAATTACTATACTAAAACTTTAATGCCGTACGAAAAAGGGCTAATCTGTGTATAAACATACTTCATTTTGGTTAGGGATGAACATCGCAAAGAAAAAGTGTTTAATCACAAAGCACTAGTAATAGCGAAGTAGATTATAGTCTTTGTGAATATTTGTGCTTCTACCTTGCAGAGTTTGGCTGAGCATGTAATCGGTACTATGTATTGTAATTACTAGGGGTGCACCGAATGGGAAATTTTGGTACCGAACATGCAGTATGCACTTTGCTGAAAACAGAAAATTACTTTTTTATAAAAAAATAAAAAAATTATATTTTTATTTATAATTGTATTCAACTAATTGATATCATCAATTTGAATTAATATGAATTTGTTGCCCATTATTGGCACCTTTAGTGCAAGAAAATGCAGTCTCTAACCATCGCTTGTATTATTTCTGCAGTCTCTGACCATCTCTTGTATCATATCTGCAGTCTCTTATTTGAACACCCTGCTAATAGTGAGACAAGTGATGGCACCAGAGAATAAGTGAATATATATGAATGAGTAAAGCTGCCCCTTAGGCCCCGTACACACGATAGAATCCATCCGCAGATAAATCCCAGCAAATGGGTTTCTGCGGATAGATCCTATGGTGTGTACACGCCAGCGGATCTGTTTCTGCGGAGAAATCTCCTCTGGGATGGATTTCAGCAGATCGAATATTTGCTGTGCTGCACAACAAATCCATCTGCTTGAATCCATTCCAACGGATGGATCCGCTTGTCTGTACAGACTTACCGGATCCATTCGTCCAAAGGGATTCCCCGCACGCGTCGTAATGATTTGACGCATGCGTGGAATTCCTTATATGACAGCGTCGCGCCCGTCGCCGCGTCATAATCGCGGCGACACGTCATCGGCAGAGGATTTCCGCGCGGATTTCAATGCGATGGTGTGTACACTCCATCGCATAGAAATCTGCGGAAATCTTTGAGAGGATTTATCCGTGGAAACGGTCCGCTGGACCGTATCTGCGGATAAATCCTCTCGTGTGTACGGGGCCTAAGAGTGGATATACCACTCCAATAAGTGAATGTATTGCAACTCATATTGTACCTTTTTTAATATGACAATTCAAATTAACCCAACAGAAATTGAATAATTGGAATAGTGATTCGGTGACTAAGACTGTATCAAATATAACTGAAAAATCTGTTGGGGAAAAAAAAACAGTTCAACTGGATAGCTTCACACAAAATAAAGACAAAATTACAATCACCGTGATTCAGAACAAAAAAAAACCTCCGGTGAGTGCTCCACCATAGATTATGCATACTAGATGCATACTCACCAGAACAGAACTTTAAATCAAAGCCTGGGTCAATATGATAGATCCCATTCAGCAATACAGATGGAAAACTATTTCTTTCATTTTGATGGAAATCAAGCATCCACTCAGAAAAATAAAAAAAAGGACTGTATATCATCACGCAGACATTTTTTGAAAACAAGCAAACGTCAAGATAATGCAGACTTGCATTAAAATGTGCTATACGTTGGCACCGACATGTATGGCTCTGGAGTAGATAGGCACACTGTATGTTCAGCTGCTGTGTGCGGTCCAAAGCAGCAGGGTAAGCAACCAGCAAAACCAGATATAACCTCAGCGGAGAGCAGACATGCCACCTCTATGCATTTCGTGTTGCACGCGTCTTCAGGAAGCTTGTGAAGCAGCCACAGAGATTGCGGAGTGGAGGACAGGGTGCGCCAGGATGACACTCCCTCAATGGGCATCACCTGGGTGGACCCCGCCCCTTTCAGGATCGTGTGGTTTATTTTTTTCTTTCGCCCAATGCATGAAAACATTTTTTTGCCTGTTTCAGTGAAACAGAATTCAGTTTGTTTGGGACCCCTACACCACCGAGGACACCTCTGGACACTAAACACATTGGGTTTTACCTGAGCTCTGGTCTATAATTTACAGCTTTTACTTTTGGTAACCACTAAATATTTTATGATCTGTCCACCAAGCATTGCAATTCCGTTGCCAGTCTTGCAGAAGTAAGCCCCTCTTATTCTTTACAGCCAAAGAAGCTGCCATATTAACTTATGGCTTCACAATTCCGTTGAGGGTACTAGGGACAGTGACAGTTCATTCATGGCATGCCTTGAATGTAAGTGTGTTAGGAAACTGCTATATTGATGGGTTTGGTTCCACTTTACCTGTAAATAAACCCAGACAGTAGTGGCATTTAAAGTAGTCAGTCCTAGGCTGCACAGTAGAGCAACTAATTTAGGCTGGGTTCATGCCATCTGCGCATGCGGCTCCCAGCAGTGGTCTGGTGTAACCTGGTTTGGTTTTCAGCACAAATTTTTTACTGAATTTGGACCTGAAACAAACTAAGATGCACAGGGCTTCTGTACAAATTTGCCCTGGAGCCACAGCAGAAATATGTGAACCGGCTCCATAAAGAGCCTGTCAAAATCTTCTGCTATTGCGAATTTGATGTGGGGGACCCGCATCCATTTTACAATGGTGTGAACGCAGCCCTAAGGTTTACGTCTTCCAGCCCTGAGAGTCTGTTACTTTTGAGATTTAGCCTCTTCAACCATGCTACAGCCAAATATATTGAAAGAACTATCAAACCCCTATGCCTCATGGATGTATGTTATTGGAACCACTCATTTCCCCAAAAAGGCTCAAGAAATATTGCCATTATATTGGTGCCCCACATTTATGAATACGGAGCATGTGATCTCTGTATCAATTTCAATCATTCATCAAGTTGTGACCGCACAATTGGGTACATGCAGCACATGGATCTACATCTTCACATTCTTAAGTGTGGCTCTAAATGAGGGCCTCTTATGAAACCTTTCCACAAGGAAAATTGTTAGTGCACTTTCACACTGATGCAATGTTTTTTTTTTTTTCAATCCACATGTGCAGCACAGTGTACCCATGGGTTTCATGTGAGTTACCTGCACTTTGCCATAGACTTCTATTGCATTAGGTGGTTTTGGAGCACTTTCAGAAAATTTCTGCATGCAGAAAAAACTGCGCAGCATCAGTATGAGGCCCGGTTCACACTGCTGCGAATTGGAGCCGTTGCGATTTCTCAAATTCGCAAGTCATTAAAATAACATGGTTTTCCATTAGTGCAGTTCACATCAGTGCGGTGGGAATCTAAGCTGTGGGAAAAATTGTCCTGTGCGAGTTTGATCCTTGTGCGATGCAAATTCAGCTCTGTAGACTGGCATTCCGTAAAATCGCACAATTTTGATTCGTAGCAGTGTGAGCCTAGCCTTAAAGAGGCCTACATCTCCTGGCATTTTCCACTGTAACTGCTGCAACTATTGTAGAACATTTTAGACAGATCAGTGATGGCATGCATAAATTGCTTTATTGCCTGTGTATAGTGCTGAATTTAGTTTATTAAAGTGGACCTGCTGTGCAAACAAAAAGCAGAATATCTTTGCAGAGAAGTTGTATAACCTGTGTCATTAGCAAAGCATACCAATAGTATGCCTCATAAACAAATTGGCTGCAGTCTCAAATCTCAGGCTGGTTTCACATGGGCTTGTCCGATCAGGTCTGCCTGTCTGTTTTTTTCAGAGGGCCCTGATCGCATCATCCATAACTTTCTATGGAGCGGTGAATGTCAGCGGACATGTGTCCGCTAACCCCTGACTGCATCTGATCCGCGGTTTTTGGCGGACAGGATCAGATGACCAATGGACGGAAACAGACAGGCAGTCTGTTTCCATCTGACAACCTCATAGAGACACGGACCTGTCACCTGCCTGGTCAGTGGGGAGATTGCCTGCGTGAAAGCAGCCTTAAGCTCATAACAGGCTGCTTATCTTGTATGTGTTAATAGGTCTTCTCTAGTTCTCTAAAAGTGCTCTGTGAAAATGTATAATTTTTGTTTTAATTTCCAGCCCCATAGACAAAATGTATACAGCAGTTAATGTTCTAGTTATTGTCATCCATTGACACATTTGGTGAAGTCTTAAAAAGGCTTTTTTTCATTTTTCCATTTTACAAAATAAAGCCAATGTACTATAGTCGAGTTGGTTAACACTATTCTGTGAGTGTATGTTTTCAGCCATGTTCTAGAAAGCCTCTTGCTGTGAACTAATCATGTCTGAAAAGCTAGTGCACTTTAGACTCCTCAATAATTTAATGACTACTTCAGTGTTGTTGCATTCATCTGTTTGCAAGTGGCTCTATATCTTAAAGTAATATGGGAGTTATCCAGGACCATTTAAAAGGAAGCCTTGTGTATGGTTGATTATGTATTCTGAGGAAAGATTTCAGTTTTTAGGAGATGCCTGCAAGTTGAATCAGCCACTGAGCGTTAACTCTTCTCTGCCCTACACCAATGAAATTTCCCCCGTGTGTAGCAGGTGATTTTTGTTGAGGGGGAAATTGGCCCACTCATGAGATAGCACCATTCTCGGCATTCAGCTCAATTCCCGGATATTCGTTTGGGTGGAAGTGTCGCGGTCGCGTTTCAGCCAATCATAGGGCAAGCATCTCTAATTCCACCATATTGGATGAGGGCATTTATACCCTTACATTGAATCTTGTGATTTTGATTATGTTAATCAGCTGCTAAATACTAGGTATTCGACCTGCCAGAAATCTTGAAGTTTTTAGATGAGTTTGTTTTTTAGTGAAGATGAGCACCAGAGTGTTTTTGCTTTACATCAGCTTTTTTCAACGAGGGCGCCTTGGCAAAATGCCTAACATTTGCCCAAAAATTGTATACAAGCCGGTGGGTAGATAAACCATCTCGACCATTGGGTTACATCGCCTCTGCAGGAGTAGGACTAGGCAGAACAAAAACACCTGGCTATGCCCATGGGCTGTCCTCAGTCAGTATATAACCCCCTGCCTGCTGTAGGTATTCAGGTTATTTCTGTCTAGTCAGGAGTAAGGGCCTAGCTTCTTCCTGGGATCTTTTGGTCCTAGCTTATTTTACTTTTTGTGTTTCTTCCATGCATTTTCTCCTGGAAGATCTGCAATCAACTGACGGGCTAGATAATCTAGATCCAGTGGTCTCCCCGGTCCAGCCAGCGAGTGCATGCAGACCGCAGCTACATGCTAGGTCAGCCGTGACCTTGCCTCAACGGGCAGAGGCTGGCCCGCGAGTTAAATGTCTCGCAGGGTCGCATACTAACGGGCTCTAGTCCAAGTCGAGCAGTCCTTTGGCCGACATCCTCCGACTTCGGTGGCAAAGAGTTCTGTCTGGAGGGTCAACCCGCACCATGAATCGGTAAATACAGTCACCCCTTTGTGTGGTTTGGGATGGATGTGGGTACCCTCCAGGGATGGTTGGACCTGCCTTCAGGATTCCTCCTCCCATCCTAAAGTCCCTTGGTTAAACTGGGCTTCCCCCTCCCCCCACAGATTGGTGGGAGTCCCAGGGCAGGCAGCAGTTCACCCTGCCTGGTGGAGTACAGTACCTTTTTGGAAGTGGGTCCCCTTGCAGAGATTGCAGCGATGTTGAAGGCACAGAGAAGATCCTGGCAGCATGTCAAATGGCCGGAAGCCATGTTTGGGTGTTATGATGACACCACGGTGGCCATTTTCCCTTTGGCTGTTTTTTAGGGATATATGAAATGGACGATGACATTGGTGTTGCTGGGTCCGAATTGCGGCGCTCCTCTGGTAAGGTGAGTCTTTGGGGGTCCTTGTGCATCTCCCTTACTGCTGATTGGTACCCTAGCCATTGGGGTGTCCCTTAGTGGTGCCAAAGTTCCTTTTGTACTACAGGATCTTCAGCCCTATGGAGCCTCAGGGTCACATCTTACCCACCGATCCCCTCATGGAGGTGGCAGGTTCCTCGGAACCCCAGCTTCCCATGATGGAGGTCCTTGAGTCATTGGTATCCCAGGTGGAAGTAGCGTGTGGGCAAAGACCCAGGAGGAAGCATCATCTGATCAGTGTTTACTATGGCTGGGTCGGCATTGCGTCCAGTCTTGGCCTCGGCCCTGGTGTCGCAGACCATAATTGAATGGGCCAAGCTTTTGCGCCAGGGTCTGGGTAGGGAGCAGGTTCTCGCTGCTTAGGTTGATTTAGCGGACCAGTTCCATTGGGCTGCAGTATATTTGTGATGCAGCCTAGGATGCAACTCCTGTGCTGTCCACGCTTTCTGTTTCAGCGGTGGTGATTAGACATGCGCTGTGGCTTAAGGATTGGTCGGCAGACCAAACCTCTAAAAAAGCTCTCATTGATCTGCCCTTTCAAGGCGACTGCCTGTTTGGGGCTACCCTGGATGACATCATTAAGGGTGCCACAGGGGGAAAGAGTACTGCCTCAATCTAGGAAAGGGAAGGAGCCTCGTGGCAGACAGGGTCCTTCCTTCTCAGCCCATAAGAAATTATTCCGGGCTCCAGGGATTGCAGATAAAGGCAACGGATCTCAAGTCTTCCCCGGGAAGTTCCAAGCAATCTTGGTCTGGTAAGCTTAGAGCAGGCTTCTCCGGATCCACTAACGAGACTCCTTCAGCAGGAAGGTCTGCCCTCACCCATTGCTGGGGTGGGGGGGGGACATCTTTGCTGGTTTCCAGATTCATGGACCTCCTTCGTGAGCGTCTAGGGGGTCCACAAAGTTACCCTTTTGGGGGGTACAAAGGAAGGGAGACATAATTTGTCCACTCCGGGGGGCCCTGTGTCTCCTTAGGTGGGTCAAATTCCTGTAATGGTTCAGGTAAAATTTGGACTACCCAAGGTCCCCTCTAGCCCTGTCCAGGAAATTGGGCTACCTGGGTCTGAATGAATGCTGACCTGGTTAGTAGTTCTTCTCAAAACGTTGGCCCCTTCAGCAGGTTCAGTTCAACGGGAAGTAACTGAGGCTCGTGAAAATCTCTGGTAGATGCTGCAGTCGTCCTAGTGCCACTGAGGGGCCAACACCTTCCTCTTCTGCAGTGCCTGCAAAGGACTAGGGGGCAAAAGTCTTCTGGTGGCCGTAAATGTCCCTTGAAAGCTACCTCTCAAAGAGGACCAGTTGTACTGAGGGCTAAGCTTCCATCCTGCTTTACGGTAACTGGTTTTAGGAGATAGAGGTCTGTCGGGATCAGTGATCCCTACTATGAGAGAAAGACCATCGTATGAGGAAAGCGTACATTTCATGGATGTGCAAATGCCCACCCATAGGCGTGCAGAGCCTATTGCAAGAGGGTGTGCACCTCAAATCTCCAAGACTTATGTGTGTGTGACGTATTTATCGGCCTCTTCTCCACTATCCACCCTGAAACAATGGGGGGCGGCAAGGGGGACCCCGGGCAGCAGAAAGATTAACAGGGACAGGAGGGGTGGCAGTATATATTGGCATCGCTCCCCTGTATGCAATATGTGGCAGCTGAATGTCGGGGAGAGGAGGAGAAGCCCAGCAGGAACACCTATCAGTATCTCATCAGTGCCACCTGTCAGTGCCCATCACAGCCGCCTATCGGTGCCCATCAGTGCTGCATATCAATCCCCATCAATTCTACATATCGGTGCCAACTCGGTGAAGGGGAAAACTACATTTTATGACAAACTAAGAAAACATTTTTTTTCAAAAATGTTGGCCTTTTTAGTTTGTTTAGAAAAAAAAATGAAAACCTTAGAGGTGATCAAATACCACCAAAAGAAAGCTCTATTCGTAGGAAGAAAATGTATACAATTTTTGTTTGGGTACAGTGTTGCATGACCGCGCAATTGTCATTCAAAGTGTGACAGCGCTTAAAATTGTCCTGGACAGGAAAGGGTTAAAGTGCCTGGTATTGAAGTGGTTAATGAAGCGCTGTGTCTGTCAAACTCTGAGAAATGGATTTTACAGTGAGTACAAAAATCCCATTATCCAGTGTCTTCAAACCCAAACAAACAAGTATAGCAAGTGCCTGTTGGGCTCATATGAAGGGTAAAATAAACCAAAAGAGGGGAGATGGAGAATAGACAGACAGGGCTCGTCACTCTTGGGTCTAGTGAGTCTATGCCCCAGATGTGGGAGGGGCCCTGGAGCCCCACGGAGGATCTTCTCTAAGATGCCAAGGTTTCCAAACCACACGGTGGCGATTTACCTTATCTGCCAATCGTGCCGTCAGGGACTCCATGATCTCTACATCCTTAATTCTAGCAGAGAGTTCAGTTGGTGGCGGTGGTGTTTGTCTCTTCTGGCTGCCGTCAAAATGTGTGTGGTTAGTTTTTTTTTTGTTTTTTTTTTAGCTAATCCTGGTAGCTAGGGGGGGGGGGGGCAGTAGTCCCAAGAGGTAGATTTTTGGTTAAAGGGGAACATCCACTTTGAATAACTGATAGAGGTCCTGGACCGAATGCCAATAGGACTGCAAAGATGGGCATTGCCAGTAGATATGCAGTAAAGTGCCTCTTCAGTATCTTTACGGGACACCTCCAGCAGCGATCCAAGGTCGATGGGTGTATGTAGGTGGGAGGGGGTCATGTACCAAAAGTACTTTTGTAGATATTTTTTCTTGTAGAGGGTGAAAAATAGAGCTTTTGGCCGCTGGGGACCATAACATTTTCCACTGCTCAGTGGAGAGTTCAAGAGCTTGTTCCCAGTTAAGCATGTAGCCATGTTTACCTTGGGAGTCCATAGTGTATGAGTTTAGTAGTATATGTCTGAGGCAAAGCCTTTCTGTGAGGGGCTAGAAAGAATTGGCCATTCAAATAGGAACAGCTTGAAAAACTGAAGGTTGGGTGCAAAGGTTAGAGTGTCGAATCTGGAAGTAAGGCTGGGTTCACACTGATACTACACGACAGTGATACGACTTTCATCCTACTTTGCTCTGCGACATCAGTCCTACATTGGTCCGACATCCATCCAACTTTCATGAACAGGATACTACTTTGATCCGACTTTGTGATAGTCTGACTCGTTCTTTGACCAATCAAAACAAACCCAGTGTGAGATAAATTCCTTTTACTGCTGCTGTAATCACCATGTCGGGGATGCCACAAGTCGGATGGTTAAAACAAGGATCCTACTTTGATCCGACTTCAATGATATTCAATGGGCTGAAGTAGGATCAAAGTCGGACCAAAGTAGTGCAGGAACTTTTTTCAAAGTCGGACCGACTTGTGTCGGACCAGTTAAGACGGCTCCCATAGGGAAACATTGATTTTCACATGTCATGCAACATTAGCTTCTAATGTCGGAGCGTTTGTCGTTCCAGTGTGAACCCGGCCTCACAAAAAAGGCACTTTGGGTCCTAAAAAGGGAGTAACACACATCACAGGGTTCACTTAATGGCCATAGTGGAAGAGGTTCCTCTGTAACCAAGGAGATATCATACGGTAGGTAAGGCTGTCCAGCAGCCTAGGATTGTAGAGGAAAGGTGTCAGTAAGGAGGGAGAGGGTGTGCCTTAGCTTTCTCCAAATATTGCGCAGTAGGGCCATAGTGTGTAGCAGGGAGGAAGAGGGTATGTCCGCAGCAGTATTCCACAGTAGGTTATTCGAGTGAGTTGGGGCTAGCCGTAATTAATCTATTTCGATATACACCGGGAGGGTAGCCCATGAGACTGGGGTCCCACCGAGGGCCCTGGGCCTCCAATTGGCTATTATAGTGATCGGTCACTGTGAAGCCCGCCCCCCGTGTTTTCGCCTTTTGAATGGAGGAGAGCAAAAACACAGGGGTGGGCTTCACAGTGACTGATCACTATGATGGTTAATCGGAGGCCAAAAATCAAAAGTTACAGGGCCCAGGGCTCTCGTAGGACCCCTGGCTCTGTCCTTGCGGAGAGCCAGTAAAAAAACTTAGATCAAGGTGTGATCTAGATCCATGCCAGGGTTAGTGTTTGGGTCAAGGTTAGTATTTTTTTGGGCAGGATTTTTTTTTATTTTTTTTATTCGTGTCAAAAATAAAAAAAAGCAAAATGCGCACTATTTTTTCTGGGCTGAACTACAAGTACAAAACAACAAACATGCACATATGTGGTATCGCTGCGATTGTCGGACGCAGGAATTTTTTACTATTTTGGACCACTTTTCCTTTTAATTAATAAAATAAAAAAAATCAGCAGATATCCATTACAAATGCCAAAAAGCAAGGTATAATCCACCTGGATGCATAAAGTAGTTGTTTTTGATTATGTATGGTTTTACTAACACATGTCAAAGTTGCAAAATTGTGCTTGGGCATTAACATTTGTTTGCATTACCATTGGGAGCGGGAAGGTGTTAAATTTACCATTTTGTATTTTCTAGTCCTAAAGAGTCATAAAAAAAAAAAAATATCTATATGAAATTAATTCTACCTAGCTCCCCAAAATGGCATGTATTCATATGGCCAAGTGTTAACCCGTTAAATTGAATATGTTTAACCGGTTCCCAACCATGTCACACAGATATACTGCAGCACAATGGCTCTCTTGGGCGAAATCCCGTACGGATACATCCTTCCCTCTATTGGCCACCAGAGGGTGCGCCCGCTGCATGGTAAAACACACAAATCCCTGTGCTGTCAGAGGAAAAGAGCCATATCGTCTGTTCCTACCAAGTAGGAAAAACGATATGTCTGATCTCCTAGTCAATCCTATCCCCATACCGTTAGAACACACTGAGGAAACACAATTAACCCCTTGATCCCCCCCCCCTATTTTTAACCCCTTCCCTGCCAGTGACATTTACACAGTAATCAGTGCATTTTTATAGCACTGATCAGTGTATAAATGCCATAGGTCCCAAAAAAGTGTCAAATCTTCAATCTGTCCGTCGCAGTACCGCAAAAAAAAAATAAAAAATCACAAATGATCGCCATTACTAGTAAAAAAAAAAAAAAAAAAGCCATAAATCCTTCCCATAGTTTTCAGACACTATAACTTTTGCTCAAACCAATCAATATACGCGTATTATTTTTATTTTTTTGCCAAAAATATGTAGAATATATATTGGCCTAAACTGATGATTTTTTTTTTAAACAAAATAAGTTGGGGATATTTATTATAGCAAAAAGTAATAAAAGTGTGTGTGTGTGTGTATATATATATATATATATATTTTTTTTTTTTTTAATTTACGCTTTTTTTGTTTTTATAGTGCAAAAAATAAAAACGGCAGAGGTGATCAAATGGCACCAAAAGAAAGCTCTATTTGTGGAGAAAAAAAAGGACATTTAGTTTGGGTGCAGTGTTGAACGAACGTGCAATTGTCCATTAGCGGCTTCCTGTGGAGGCACTGGACAGAGAAGGAGCATCAGCCGGGCACCCAAGAAGAGGTTTGGGGCCCCTATTTGCTATACTTACCTGCTCTGTGCAATTAAATTGCAATGTTTTGTCTCTAAAAAAAAAAAAAAAAAAAAAAATCCTTTACAAATCAATTTAATGCTGGCTAAAATGAGTATCTGGGCTATAAAGAGGCTGGAAGCTGAACGGCAGACAGACATCACACAGCTGGTAATCTGATGTATCCTGTTTTGAGGAGAAAATGGTCATCTGATATCATACTGGGAATACTTTTCTAGGAGCATTCTATTGATGATTAAGACCGAATGAGGGCAGGTTGCCATAACAGGTTAAAAAAAAAAAAAAAAAGTATTTAAAGGTTAGTGGTGAATTAGAGTGAAAGTGATGCTACAAATTTTTAGGTGAATGCGGTAAAATATATATACACACAATGCAGTTATGTACTGCGCTAACAAAAAATAAATAAAAATGTCCTACAGTAGAAAAACTTTTTTTTCCAATGAGCCTCTTTGAGATTTGGTGTTTACAAATTAAAAAAATATATATTTTTGCTGGAAAATTACTTGGAACCCCCAAACATTATATATTTTTTTTCTAACACCCTAGAGTTAATGGTGGTTGTTGCAATACTTTGTCACACCGTAAAAAAAAAAAAAAAATGAATTAAAAAAAATAAGACAACAGTAGTTAACCCATTTTTTTTTTATATTGTGAAAGATACATTTTACACTGAGCAAATTTATACCCAACATGTCACGCTTCAAAGTTGTGCCTGCTCATGGAATTGGGACAAACTTTTCTCCTTAAAAAGCTCCATAGGCGACGTTGAAAAAATTCTAGAGGTTGCAGGTTTGAGTTAGAAGAGGTCTAGGGATAGAATTATTGCTCTCGCTCTATCGATCGTGGCGATATTTCACATGTGTGGTTTGAACACAGTTTTCATATGCGGGCGCTGCTTACTTATGCATTCGCTTCTGCACGTGAGCTCGGCAGGACAGGGAATTTTTAAAATGTTTTTTTATTTTATTTTCTTATTTATTTTACATTTATACTGTTCTTTTAACCACTTCAATACTGGGCACTTTCGCCCCCCTCCTTCCCAGACAAGTTTTCAACTTTCAGTGCTGTCACACCTTGAATGAGAATTGCGCGGTCATACAACACTGTACCTAAATGACTTTTTTTTCTTTTTTTTTTTACACAAATAGAGCTTTCTTTTGGTGGTATGTAATCATCGTTGGGGTTTTTTAATTTTTTATGCTACAAATAAAATAAAAAAATATTACAAAAAAATGCATCTCTTAGTTTCTGTAATAAAATTTAGCAAATAAGTAATTTATCATGATACATTTTTACCAAAAATTATGCTGCTACATTTCTTTGGCAAAAATAACCCAAATTGGTGTTCATCAGTGATGGGGGACAGACAGATGTTTTATGGGGACACTGACATCCGTGGTGGTTGGTGTACCGTTTGTGGTGTGATCTGTAACAGGGTCACTTTTATTCCTAATACAAGGAATTTAAACATCCCTTGTAATATAAAAAAAGCATGACAGGTCCTCCTAAATATGAGATCTGGGGGTCAAAAAGACCTCAGATCTCATATTTACACTAAAATGCAATAAAAACAAAAAAAGTCTCTTTAAGAGCATTGAGCGGAAATGACGTTTTGACGTTGCTTCCGCCCTGTAATGATATGGAGATGGGTGAGGGCCATTTTCCCCCTCACTTGTCTCCATGTCAGCCTAGGGAGAGGACGCGGTTGCCTCAGCCGCCGGCTCCGGTAACAGCAGTTGATTTGCTTTTGAAGTGTCCATCATAGCTAGCGGCTCTGATAGGCTTCCTGATTACAGACTGAGGGCTGAAATCGGCTTCCAAATAGTTAACCAGGGGACGCAGGGGGTGTGCGTTTACTGGTTAACACTGATTGGCTGAAGTGTCATCGAGGGACAGTGGAGGGAGGATGGCTGACCCGAGAAAGGCAAGTGCTGGGCGGCAATCTGGCAGCATTTTACAGGACAAACTGGCGGATTTTGAGGGTGCAAACTGGCGGCAATTGATGGGCACAGTGGCGACAATTGATGGCATGGCACAGCGGCTGCAATTGATGGGCACAGTGAGGCTTCAATTGTTTTTTTTTTGCTTGTTTGCGCCCCCCCAAAAAGTTTGAGCACCAGCCGCCACTGGTATGCATACGTACATAAGTCCAAGCTGGACCAATGTAAATATGCAATAAGGATCATAGCCAGCCCTCAGCTTTAGGATCTAACTTCAAAGGAATTGTACTAAAAGAAATATGGAGGCTGCCATTGCTGACCCCTTTCTCTGAAAATACTATCCGATTGGCTATCTTGGGCTTATTACTTTCTGAGACACTTTCCCAGCACAAGCAAAGGCATTGTGCATCAGGAGTCCTTGTGTTCATTCTTCTTGGTTGGTGAGAAAGTATTGTAGCCATTGGATCAGCAGGATAACCAGGCAACTAACATTTTCGGAATGAGAGGCGACAAGGGCAGCCTGTAAATTATTTCACTACAGGTTTATTTTAATCTAGTACCACACACACACACACTAAAAATAAATGCATCCTACACACTGTGTAAAACACCTTTTGGTTAGTATAGAAAAACAAATATTTCTGAAAGAATAGTTTACAGGGAAAATCCTCAGCATGGAGCACTGAAAATAGGCACAAATAGCAAGTATATTGCATTGAGTGACATTTGGTGGGGTGACATGGTGCCCTCTAGTGTTCAAATAGCTGAATTCTTTCTCTAATAAAGATACAGTAAAACCTTGTTTGAGAGCGTTTTGCAAGACCAGCAATATTTTTAAATATATTTTGACTTGATATATGTAGCCAGGAGCTGGCTATTATGCCTGCAATTCAGAGACATTTTGCCCTGTTTTTAACCGCTTAAGGACAGCCCACGGCATATATACGTCGAGAACGGCGTTTCTGCTGTGAAAAAAGTGCAGGGACGCCGTTCCCACAGGACTTGAGCCCTGGTTTGAACCATTAACTTTGCCTTTCAGAAATTGAGTTATATAGTGTTTAAAAAGGGGTTGTAAAGATTCATTTTTTTATTTTCTAAATAGGTTCCTTTAAGCTAGTGCATTGTTGGTTCACTTACCTTTTCCTTAGATTTCCCTTCTAAATGTTTTTTTTTTCTTTGTCTGAATTTCTCACTTCCCGTTTCTCCCCCGTAAGCTTCTCCCCCACCCTATCATCCGAGCCATTCTGGCTGGGGGTTAGACTACATCCCTGCGGGGAGAGGGGGCGAGCATGCCGACTAACCCCCAGACAGAACGACTCGGATGATGGGAGGCAAGCTTACTGAGATTAAAAGGAACCTTTTTAGAAAATAAACAAACTTTTACAACCCCTTTAAATAAAAATACCTTTTACAATTTGCAGTGTGTATGTGCAGTAATACAGTAAATTTGAACCGTTTCACAGATAGTGTGCGAGTCTTATTAATACAGTTGTAAGATGCCTGAACCCAGGATGTCAGAGGTGATGGAGGACTTGCAGATTCGGGGGCAACCAGTGGGGTACATAGTCAATTAGCAGCCCTTACGAGGGTACCGCTACACATACAAGTAGTGTCATGTCACAACTGTGTATAAAAGAGAAGACACGTGTCTCCAGGTGTAGCAATATGGTTACATTTAATGAAGGTACAGAAACTCACATGGTTGATAAATAAAAATAAATAAAAAAAAGGCACATCTAAGTATGCAGGCATTTAGGGTAAAGCTGTCTACATAGACCATCCTCTAATTGCCCCCCTGAGAGTCAAACGCAGTCCCAACCCACAACTTATAAAAAATTCAAACTGAAATCATGTGAATTCCCTTATCTATTGATCTGTCCTGCCATTTTGGCATCTCTTTATCAGTCCAACCTCAACATAAAACAAACCCAAGCGGTTAAATTACAGAGACAAATGGATTATAAAATTTATTATAAAAAAACATCCGACAAAGGCGGTAATATTGTCCTGATGTCAAGCACTGACTCCCAATAGGCCCGAATAACCGGTACTTGCCAAACCATGTCGAAAAAGGCTCCAGTAGAGGACAAGCATCCTGTACAGACTGAACTCACTGGCAGGTAAATGGCTGATAATCTTTGTGGGGTGTAGAAAGCCCTATGAAGAAACTTCGACTGAATGAATCTCTCTGGCTGAAATCATATTTGTAATGCAAGATCCCGTACAGTCCTCCCAATCATCAGTAGTGAGGCCTGGTATGTAATTTTCCCATTTATCAAAAGATTTATTCATTCCTCAGCAAAGGTGTTCACCTTAGGAATAATCTCCAAAAGTTTTAGGTTAACCAATGGAACAAGACAAGGTTGCCCACTATTCCCTTTAAGTATACGCAACAACCCTGATATTAAAATAGGCCAATATGAACATTGGATGGGACTCTTTGCGGGTAATATTCTTTTATTATGTTATCATTGACGAATCTGGATCCCACCTTAACTGCTGTTTTTTTTTTTTTTTTTTAATTATGAGAATGTTAGGGTAATGTATCATATTACAAAGTCAATCACCATAAAAGTTATGTTTTTACCTATGAATCTTCCTACAGGTAAGTCTAATAATCTGCATACAAAATATGGATATAACTGGGATGAGACCTCTATTTCTTATTTTGGCGTAAAGCCCGTAAATACCCCATCTCCAAACTATATGAAGTTTCCTCTTCGAGCAAATCAACGAAGATTTACAACATATCCAAAAAAAAAAAAAAAACCCTTTCATGGGTTGGCAAAATAGCGGCTTTCAAAATGCAAACGTTACCTAAAATCCTCTATTTTCATACTCTCCCTATTCCGATACCTACCTTTTTTTTTTTTTACGCAGACCCAAACCAAGCTGAAAGAATGCATATGGAATGGTAAAAAACCCAGAGTGTCGTTCGATATTAACTACTATGAAAACCTCAGGTGGAATGGGTCTCCCAGATATAAAAAAAAATAAGAAGAAGAAGAAGAAGAAGAAAAAAAAAAATACTACTATACCTCACTACTAGACCAAATTAAATATTGCCTTTCCTCCCCAGAAGACAAACTATGGATTAACATAACATTAAAAGAGAGGCCACGTTAGGTTATGATATGGCTTCCCTTTCCATGGCTTACTGCATCCTAAAAGAAAAGTAAAATATAATACATAATTATACCGAACCTCTGTAGCATTAAAGCAACACTGGTAGCATGGAAACGTTTGCTATACAAAACGAAAGACAATGTTGCACACACCAAAGTTGCAATGCCAACAAGAGTTTTAGACTACTGCGAGATTCAAATGTCCATAGGAGAATCTGTTAATAAAGGTTACCATGTATAGAAGTGTCTACATACCCACGTTAAAAACATAGCGATCAGTAAAATTATCAAATGTACCCGACTGAATGCTATTGATCCTAATAAGCATGTCGACATCCCTATGAATATATGGCAGTACTTTACACTCCAGAAATACAAAAGAAAGGAATTACTTTAATCTATAACCTTAGCATCCCCTCCGACAGAATAAAAAAATCCCAAAATGACCAAGTGGGGGGGGTGGGACCTCTCTCTTAAATTCACAAAGGAAAAATGCTCTATTGACTACTAGTAAAGCTTCCTTCTGCATTTTTGCAAAAACATCCTAAAAAAAATAAAATACAAAAATAATATAAATATATCTGTCAAGAATGGCTACATAACCTGAGTACCTCCTTATTACCTTAAAAATATGTCATTAAATTGATAACAGTATTCCAATAACATGATCCAATATAGCATAAAACCCAGGTTTACCCCTTACTGGTTATAAGATCTTGAGAGTTGATCTCCACTTAGTTAGTCAATTTCTGCCCACCCTTAATGGGACCTAACAAGAATATACACAGTACCTTGTACATTTGACTTTGTTTCTTGTTCTTGTATGTTTAAATCTTAGACCTCTCAACGTTACAATGTGTTAATGAAATACCCTACGCTAGAATTGTTGGAATGTATTAAAAGAGAGAATACATTTTTTTTTAAACATTTATTCATTGTTTGGGCATATGCGACTGAGAGCCTAAGGTACAGGGAAGATAAGGGTTTGTCTAATATTCTGGAGATGAGCAAGCTTTCAATCCGATCCGGTTCCAGTGTGATCGGTTCTTGGAGCTGAGCCCGGAAAGCATGACATAATTGAAAGTTACGGAAGGACATAGATCAAGGCAGAGCGAATTTATCTCGCAACTCTGCAAAAGTAGAGATCCTCCCTTCTATAATCACATGCTTCAGTGCCACAGCTCCCTTTGCTGCCCACAGCTGAGGTTCTGGGATCCGAGTGAGATACTCTAACTGGGGGTTATCCCATAACTGGATATGGGATGAATAGATGGCATCCTTCCCAAAAATACCCCCTTGCCTGTACCCACACTCTGGAGGGCTTTACGCATGGGCACGGTGACCTGTGAGTGGGCCCTAGGACCACGATAGACCAAGTAACTCAAAGCAGCATATGATCCAAGTAGGACAGCCTCCAACATGACTGCAGAGTTCTGGACTGGCCAGCTGAACCACCACCATACCATCACTAGCACTGCTGTAGGTTAGGCAAGGCCAGGCCTCCCTAAGGGGCAAATGAAGGGTGATCCTAACCAATCTAGGGATCTTACCCTCCCAGATAAAGGGAGACCAGGACCGGTGTGTTCCTGAAGACAGACATTTCGGTACATCGTTCACACCTTGTTTTACGTAGCGTTACTAAACCCAAAACTGTAAAATCTGTCTGTATATGCAGAATAGCATGCTTGTTATACTCACTGTGAAACTTAAGGGGTTAATCCCCTGCATTATGTAAAAAGTAGGGCTGTGCAAATTAACTTTTAATTAATCGATTAATCTTAAATTTTTTTTGATCGATTAAAATTCTTTTGATTGGTACTCACCTCTCCACCAGCTTCTGGGCCTTCAGGGAGTTCCGTCGGAGATCCAGTAATGTCACGGACACCGGCGGGGCTTGCCGTGTCCATCTGAAGGGCTCCTTTGCTGTGCCTTCATATCTGCATGTCAGCGGGACCTTACTATCTGCCACACGCAAGGGCTGTTACACTTCCCTCTATCAACCTGGGATTCTACAGCCATCCACTGGGAGTTGTGATAGTTCCCTTCATGGGACATCTACTTGCCGACGGATTGAGGTTAACCTCTCCTCATCTGGATTCAGCAGTGGTATCGTTGTACACATTTTTATACCAGTATCATACTTGGCTACATGTTTTTATGACTGCTTTTGGTACCGTTTGGTATTGCTCGCACCATTTTTACAGTTTATGTAGCTACATCGATTTTATCTCCAGTGCGATATTTATTTGGTTACCTACTTGAAGACTATAAAAGTTTTAACGCTATTCCCATCGAGCGCTGCCTTTGTGTGTTTTTTGTATCCTGCTATCCATTTTTCCAGTGGTTGGTCGCTGCACTGGGAATCAGCCTGCAAGGAGATCAGCTAAAAGTAGTTGGATCTGTATGTGCGTTATAATTAATCAAAATTAGTCGATCAATCGATAAAAAAAAAACAAAAAAAAAAACGATTAAATCGAACACAAAAATTTTGATCAGTAACAGCCCTAGTAAAAAGTCTCTTGATTCTGTATGCACAGATCCTCCCTCTCCTGCAAGGTCACCCTGGACCAGGGGCGGATCCAGAGTCTGGTCTCGGGAGGGGCACTGGCAGAAAATTTTGCGGGCATATTGTCGGGGCAATGGCTGGTGTTGGCACTTCAATCATCACGGCGCCATGGTTGTTATGGTGTCAGGATGATTGAAGCGCATTATTTCTATTATTACATTGTAATAATGCAGAATCAGTGGGAGCCCTGAGTGTGTCACTTGCCACATTCCCTGCCACCAGATGTGGATTGTCACTTGCCAGTGGCTGTGTCCCGGAGTGAGGGCGGACAGTGAGTAGGGTTGCCACCTTTTCGTCAAGCCAAACCCGAACACATTAGCAGCGCACGCCAATATATATATATATATTTTTTTTGTAGTACATTAAATTCATTACCTCTGTACAAAGCAATGCACAGCTATTGTTTTTTATGCAGTATACACTGTATATATATTTTTGTGATTAAATACAATTTCTAATCATATGGAGTTAATCACAAGAGTCCCCCTTTATATTAGAGTCAGTGGAGAGGAGTGCCTAGGGTATAATGGGGGCAGTATGTATAGAAGAGGAGTGTGGAGTGTATGACAGGGGCAGTACGTACAGGAGGAGTGCAGAGGGTATGATGGGTGCAGTTAGTACAGAAGAGGAGTGTGGAGGGTATGATGGGTGCAGTTAGTACAGAAGAGGAGTGTGGAGGGTATGATGGGTGCAGTTAGTACAGAAGAGGAGTGTGGAGGGTATGATGGGTGCAGTTAGTACAGAAGAGGAGTGTGGAGGGTATGATGGGTGCAGTTAGTACAGAAGAGGAGTGCGGAGGTTATGATGGGTGCAGTTAGTACAGAAGAGGAGTGTGGAGGGTATGATGGGTGCAGTTAGTACAGAAGAGGAGTGTGGAGGGTATGATGGGTGCAGTTAGTACAGAGGAGGAGTGCGGAGGGTATGATGGGTGCAGTTAGTACAGAAGAGGAGTGCGGAGGGTATGATGGGTTCAGTTAGTACAGAAGAGGAGTTTGGAAGGTATGATGGGTGCAGTTAGTACTAGGGTTGTCCCGATACCGATACTAGTATCGGTATCGGGACCGATACCAAGCATTTGCCCGAGTACTTGTACTCGGGCAAATGCTCCCGATGCTTTACCCGATACTTGTCCTGTGTCCTCCTCCAGCCCCCCCTCCCTTTTTATGCAGTCTCTCAACCTCTGTGCCCCCCGCCGCTGTTTCCTTCTCCCTCTGTGCCCCCCGCCGCTGTTTCCTTCTCCCTCTGTGCCCCCCGCCGCTGTTTCCTTCTCCCTCCGTGCCCCCGCCGCTGTTTCCTTCTCCCTCCTGTCCCCCGCCGCTGTTTCCTCCTCTCCCCCGTGCCCCCCCTGCTGTTTCCTTCTCTCCTCCGTGACCCCCGATGTTTCCTCCTCTCCCTCCGTGCGTCCCGATGTTTCCTTCTCTCCCCCGTGCCCCCCCGCGGTTTCCTTCTCTCCCCCGTGCGTCCTGTTGTTTCCCTCTCTCCCCCGTGCGTCCCGATGTTTCCTTCTCTCCCCCCGTGCGTCCCCCGCTGTTTCCGTCTCTCCCCTGTGCCCCCCCCCCCCGGAACTGTCAGGATGGAGAGCGGCGGTAGGAGCCGGTAAACCCGGCTCCTTACTGTTCCGAATGGACAGAGTCAGCGATGACTCTGTCCATTCACAGAACTGAATCATCGTAACCTGTTGATTACAATGTTTCAGTTTTATGAATGAAGAGAAGACGCTGTCTTCTCTGCATTCATTTTCAGCGCAGCTGATGCTGCTGAGAAAGGGACAGGGGAATCTGTATCCCTAGTCCCTTTCTCTGTCTCAAAGGGGAGATGTCAGAGGTCTGTTAAGACCCCTGATATCTCACCAAAGCCCCCCCAACAGGGTTGATTAAAAAATAAAATAAAAATTGCAATAAATAAAAAAATAAATAAAAAAAAATGTAAATGGTAATAAAAAATTCAAAAACACACTGACAATCCACTACCCCCCCTCTAAAAAAATAAAAAATAAAACGCCACTGTAAAAAATAAAAATAAAATAAAAAAAAGTAAAAAAAAAACAAACAAAAGAAAAAAACGCCACTGTCACATCACATTAAAAAAAAAAAAAAGTAAAGTATCGGTATTCGGTATCGGCGAGTACTTGAAAAAAAGTATCGGTACTTGTACTCGGTCCTAAAAAAGTGGTATCGGGACAACCCTAGTTAGTACAGAAGAGGAGTGTGGAGGGTATGATGGGTGCAGTTAGTACAGAAGAGGAGTGCGGAGGGTATGATGGGTGCAGTTAGTACAGAAGAGGAGTTTGGAAGGTATGATGGGTGCAGTTAGTACAGAAGAGGAGTGCGGAGGGTATGATGGGTGCAGTTAGTACAGAAGAGGAGTTTGGAAGGTATGATGGGTGCAGTTAGTACAGAAGAGGAGTGTGGAGGGTATGGCGGACTGGCAGTGGCATAATGGGGAAGGATGTCTCGTGGTGTCTATGGGGTAATCAGGGAGTGATGTTGGGAAGATAAGGGAAGGAAAGTGACCATGGAATGATGTCCCTCAGCTGGAGAGGGGGGGGGGGGGGGGAGGAAGCAGATCGTAGTGGTGTCTGTATGAAGTGGTCTGGGGGGTGATGCAAGATGGGGGCTGAGAAGTGGTCAGATAGCGATGTTTATAATAATAAAAAAAATAAAAAAAAACATCCATTAAAGACATTTACAACAATAAATCATACAACAGTACTACTAGATGCAAGTACAGATCTATGTAATCCAGCCCCTAGCACTCTGTATGCCCAGATAATGTGAAGGTAAATATATGATCCAGGCTGAGTCTGTACAATCAGAGGTGTGAACTCACCACGTATACAGTATACAGGTTACATGAATGGCTATAAATTACTCCACATATCCAGTCTGAACAATTGGATTGGCACAGACTGTTCATGCTTAGA
Organism: Rana temporaria; assembly: GCF_905171775.1. Taxonomy (NCBI): domain Eukaryota; kingdom Metazoa; phylum Chordata; class Amphibia; order Anura; family Ranidae; genus Rana; species Rana temporaria. The sequence goes on from NC_053494.1 coordinate 44,224,874, forward strand.
AGTGATCTCTCACATGTGATCGGGCTGCAGACCTCACCCCCCCCCCCCCCTTGAAAGTTTGCAACTACTATCCACCCTACTAAACTTCAACTCACCTCCTCCCTTCCTCTGGCCAACCGACAGGAGCTACAGTGAGCTCCGCCTCCCAGGTCTCTCAACACACCGCACTGCTGATTGGAGGGGGGGGGGGGGGGCTGAGTCAGAGATAACAAGGACCCCACACAGCACGAGACTGGAGGGAGGAGGGGGGGACAGAAAGGAGCTTTGAATCCCGAACACACACCGCAGGCACACTGTATTCTTTGCAATGCTGCTGTTTCACAGTGAAACGTGTGATGATGCCTGGTCTCCCCTGTCTGGATGGTCTGCCCCTGTTCTGGGCTGAATCATGTGCCCGGGTTACGACCCACCTCCTCCTCCGCGCCTGCTATGAATGATAGTGCGACGCCACCGCGTAACTACACAGATGTGACACACAGTCACAGACGAGTCTCTCTCTCTCTCTCTCGGCAGCGGCACCGCTGATTAGCTGATGTGAGAGACTGAGAGAGACTCGGAAGAGCGGCAGATAGCCGCAGAGCAAGCAGTGAACCCCCCCCCCCCCCCCAAAAAAAAAAAAAAAAATTACAAGAAAAACAAAAAAAAAACACAACAGCAAGCGAGTGTGACATGATTGTCTCGGGGGGGGGGGGGCAATTGCCCTGTTGCCCCCCCCTGGATCTGCCGTTGCCCTGGACAAGTCCGTATACAATACAGTGAGTGTAGCTGCACATGCTCAGTTTGGTTTCTGTTGCTGGAGAGAACATTAACGGTTTGATCAGAGCTAGTCAGGTCACATGGTATTGACATCACACATTTGGGCGTGCATACAGATCCCAAATGACAGCCCAGTCCCTCCCTTCCTCCCTCTTCCATGCCCAGAAAACAAAAAAAGTGGGTGGGATGTCACATCTTGATTCATGGATGATCCACCTCCCATAAAATCATGAGAACACAGGCTATATTGGATTTCACGAGGCAGCGATTCCCATAAATGAGAACACCCCTGTACATGTTTTTGCAGTGTTCCTTTTTTGACCTCGCAACAGCATCAGTTACAGACTGCAGACATACATATTTCTAAACTTTTAAAAATACATTTCCCAATTTCTAAATTCATAAATACAGATTGTGGCAAAAATGTGTAAGGTTTTCTTTTTTTTCATATTTGTGATCCCTCTTTCTTTGACTTTCCTCTTTTTCCCCTCTATTTTGCTAACACACTACCCCTTGTCATCCTTATCCCACCTGGCACCCCACTGCAACCTTCGTAACACACTGCCGCCTTGATAATATCCCACCCCTGTTGTCCGCCTCTATTACACCTGGCACCTCACTGCAACCTTGCTAACACCTACCTTCTGTCATCCTCATCACATCTGGCAGCCCACCGCCGCCTTGCTAACACCCTGCCACCTTTCATCCTCATTCTCCCCCCCCCCCCCCCATAACTCACTGCCAGCTTCCAAATGCCTGCATGAGCAAAGCAGCTTATTCCAATATCGAGAGAACAAGGGTCTCTTCCCCACAAATGTGTTGTTGCGAGTAACGTGGTGTGTGGACGTGGGCATATTGAAATCTGGAACACCCAACAATAAAAGATGTCACACCAGGTGAATGATTAAGTATGTGTTACTAAACCCACAACAGTAAAATCATATATTATATGCAGTGAAGAATGCTTGCTATACCTCTTAGTGTGGAACCTAAGGGGTTAATCCTCTACATTGTTTAAGAAAGTTTAATCCTGTCTGCTCTGATCATCTCCTCCTTCCACAGACTACAAAAAATAACCTAATATTTACAGTCTATGGCATCAGGCTGCACAGTTTGGGGTGTATTGCTAGAGTTTTTTCTTTTTTGGGAGGGTGCATGTGATCAGCACAGGGCCAATCAGCACTGTCCGGACAGAGGGTCAAGGGTCTTGAAACCTGATAGGACAATCGTAGGAGAAATAAACTACTCCTACAAGCTATCAGTACACACAGATAAAAGTCACACGACTGCTCTAACTGCTATATACAGCTGAAAAAAAAAAAAAAAAAAAAAAGGTATTTATCAGTTTATATTTACTAAAACTATTGCATTTCCATATTCTGTGGGAGACCAGATATAGCATTAACGTGATCCTAATAAACACACACTGTGTAGTATTGGGGGGTTAATGACGTTCCTGTTGCTCATGTAAAGCGATGATGATCTCAGGTTCATTAGTGGGTATGAAGAGTAGAATGAATATGTAGTTCACCCACTGCTCAAGGTGTCGCACCCAGCCAAAGTATGAGAATTGCTGGGACAAGACTGTCCTACCAGTCTGCCAGAGTCTTGGGTAGGATGATATAGATATACACTAGAGCTGCACAATTAATCGTTAAAAAAAAAAAAAAAAAAATCATTATCTCGATTCAACCCCCCCCCCCCTGACGATCTCCAATGCAGAGTTTGCAGATTCTTTCATATAAGTGGAGAGACTTTATCTGCTCACTCAGCTGTCAAAAGAAAATATATACGGTCAGTCTGCCAAGTTTTTAACAGGAAACATTGTAACCAATGCTTCCTTCTTAAGGCCTGGTTCACACTGGTACGATTTGAGATGTCAAATCGGCGGCATTTGCTGGCAATGGCACCGTCCTAATCGGTGCGACACCGCATCTGCGGCGCTGCACCGATTTCAAAAAGTAGTTCCTGTACTACTTTTTGCGATTTTGGGCCGCGATTTACATTGACATCTGTGCAGAAACCTGCACAGATGTCTCTGAAATCGCGGCCGAAATCGGGACTGCCAGGAGTGAAATCGTGCGAGTTCAGTGTGAACCTGGGCTGATTCAAAGGGATAAACTTCTGTGTGTAAAGAAAAAATCTGGGCAGTCTGCCAAGTTTTTAACATGAAACAATGTAACTAACAATTCCTTTTTAGATAAAACTTGTGTGTAAATGCAGGAAGTTTAACCACTTAAAGTCAATCTTTTTCTGACACTTTTTCAAGTTAAAATCAATATTTTTTGCATAAAATTACTTGGGACCCCCAAACATATATATATTTTAGCAGAGACCCTAGGGAAAAAAATGGCAATTGCCGCAATATTTTATGTTGCATTGTATTTGCCCAGTGGTCTTTCAAATGCAATTTTTGTGGGAAAAATAGTTTTTGTTTTAATGTGAAAGATGATGTTACGCTGCAAGAATCATGAGAGAATCGTCTAAGCCAAAAAAATTGTGATTCTCATTTTAGCCAGAATAATGCAGCTCTAATATAGACCGTACACTGCTCAAATTTTTTTTTAAGAAACACTTTAATCAGAGTATAGCATCAAGTCAATTGAACTTCTGGGATATTGATCTGGTCAGTTAAGTAGCAGAGGGGGTTTATTCGTTTCAGCTGCTTTGGTGTTAATGAAATTAACAGGTGCACTAGATGGACAACAATGTACCGACCTCCAAAAACAGGGATAGTTTTACAGGTGGAGGCCACCGACATAACCCCCCCCCCCCCCCCCACTCCTGTTTTTCACTAGTTTTGCATTTGGCTAGGATCGGTGTCACTGGTGGTAGCACAGGGAAAAAACCTGACTCCTTTAGGAGGTTTCACAGGCAGTCCAACACCTCCAGGATGGCACATCAATACATGTGATTGCCAGAAGGTTTGCTGGGTCTCCCAGCACAGTCTCAAGAGCATGGAGGAGATTTCAGGAGACAGGCAGTTACTCTGGGAGAGCTGGACAAAGCCGTAGAAGGTCCTTAAACCCATAAGCAGGACCTGTATCTGCTCCTTTGTGCAAGGAGGAACAGGATGAGCACTGCCAGAGCCCTACGAAATGACCTCCAGCAGGGCACTGGTCTGAATTTCTCTAATTAAACAATCAGATGACTTCATGAAGGTGGCTTGGGGGCCCCAAGTCCTCTAGTCCCCGCAGTGGAGCTCGGTTGGCATTTGCCATTTAACACCAGAATCGGCAGGTCCACCTAAACTGACAGGCCAGACAAGGAGAGCATTAATCAGAAAAGTAGCTAAGAGGCCACACTGTATTGTCCACTGCTAAATCTTTCCTGTTAAGACTAGAAGTTCAGGGAAGCAACACTGAGGAAGCAGGAGCCAGGAGAAATAAAAGTTGTAAACTGCAAGTGCTGGGGCAAGAATTTTACCAGTTTATTTTATTGTACTCAATTTGTTAAACTAAAAAATGCCAAGGGTTTATTAATACTTTAAAGAACACTTCACTACTACCTTCCTGGCTGTCTTGCCGATCTGTTGACTCTAATACGTACTAAATCACTGACAAAGAGCAAGTATGCGAATCAGTTCTGACTTTACTTGCAGGATGTTTGTTTAGGGTTGGCAAAGCACTGAATTTAAAGAACCTGCATGTCGACCAGGCAACTAGTATTTTCAAAGATTAGGTCAAGAATATCAGTCTCCCCATTTCTCTCTGCACATGGTTTCTTTAATTAAGTGTACAAAGAGGGGGAATATTTTACTTTTTTTTTTTTTCCCCTTAACTGCACTTACCCTTATAAACATTTGTATAGATTAAAATGTATTTAATGGGCCTACTCAATGCATCTTCTTTGTGTTCATCTCTAGTCAAGTACCCAATTAGAAACGAAGCAGAGCATAGGCCAAGAGTCTTTTTAGTTGGCAGATGGCTTCATAGTATGCGTTTTATCATATTGCTTGAAGTGGCCCTGTCTGTAGTGTTAGTGCAGCAAGTCCCTGTAATTGGAGCAGACAGTCCATGCCTTTGCTTGTTGTCACTTTCAGAGAAGTCTCCAGCAGTGATCATCTCCGATTATGAATACTATCAAAGCTAATTGGAGGAAAGTGCGACATACGCTCTGCCTGCACATTTCCTCCCTTGTAGGTCGTTTGTCCTCAAGTGTTTTTCAGCAGGGACTCCGGAAGTGTCCTTGTCGTAAATTCATTTTTAATTGATACCTGGAGCAAAAACTTTGTCAGGCATTTACAGCAGCCACTCATATTCTGTAAATCAGTTCCTAATGGCAATAGTGAGAGGATTTCTCCAGGCAGCCAGAGAATGGAAAAAGTGCACTTTAGGTCAGGGGACCCCCAACTATGACTTGTACTTACCATTTTGTAGCTCCACCCCTAAAGAAACCACTGGTTCCATAATTAAGCTGGCTAAAAAAAAAAAAAGTCCATCCAGTTCAAACAATAAAGAAAAATGGGAAAAAAACAAAAAACACACACCACGGTAAAATAGAAAACCTCCATATACACTTTTGAATACCTACAGGTGATCCAAAGGAAGGCAAAAAAAACCTCTATAAAAGCATGATCCAATTTTACACCAGTTAGGGGAAATAAAAAACACTTCCTGATCCCCCAAGAGGCAATCGGATATTCCCTGGATCAACTTTACCTATGAATATTAATATTCATTAGTATTGGTTAAGTCGATTTCTCAGTTCTCAATTCAACCCTATTTAAGGCCATGCCCTCTCTGACACTGCCAATTATACCTTGTTCACAGATGTAGAGCAATTCTTTCTATGCACTTTAAGGGCACCCAGAAATTAGAATCACACCTACTATAGTAAGTAGCAAAGTATATTACCAAGTTGAGGTCAACCAAGATAAAGTATAACAATGGAGAACATAATCAGGTACACAATATATACCGGGTTCCTTGCAATAATTATAAATCCCAGAGTGCTTTGTAACCCCCCATTAGCAGAAACTGTAGCTCTGCTCAGAAGATGAGCTGCAGTTAGTGACACAGGTGGGTACCAAGTTGGATAAAGGCCAAGTCACTTAGGAGCTCTCGCATTAAGGGTCTAAGCCTAGGCCTGTGGTCAAAGACTTAAATCAGTGTGCAGATCTTCCCCAGGATCAAGTAAACTGAATACTGTCCTTAAAGTTACTCTACTGCCTGATATGTTGGAGCCCTTGAAGACTGTGTACGAGATGGAAAAATGTATATGGTTGCATTTAGTCCTACACCCAGTGGAATAGGATTGAAGGTAGTTTAAGTCACTAAAGAACAGAGTTGGATTGTGAGGCAGGGGCGGTTTGGGCCAAGTCCAGTAGAAGAGCAGGAGAATATTAGTGTGTATTGGATATACATACTAGTGAAACACAAGTTCCTAAAGGAAGGGTTTAGTCAATGTCGGCAATCCGAAAACTGTGGGTCAGATACCCTCTCACCGCTCTCCCTCTGTGTCTCTTCAGCAACAGGACAGGTCATTGGAAGGGCACCTCTCTGTTCATGGAAAGTGCTCTTTGGTGTACTTCAGCTGGCTGGCGTGAAGGTGGTGTATGGATTTGGGCTCAAGGCAGGGACAAACTCAGTTTTTCTTTAAGAAAAGATGTCAGGTTTAATCCAAAGGATAGTCACAAACAGAAGGTAGAAACCTCTAGACATAACTTCTAAGAAAATAAACTTCTGTTCTATTGAGCCTTACTGTATCCATGGTCCGACAAAGTCCTTGGTTAAAGGTAAGTGTCCTTTACAAAGCAATAAATTGCAGCCAAGTTTGGCTACAAATGCCCCGCTGTGCATCACACACACACACACCCCCGCTGTGCATCACACACACACACACACACACACACAACCAGCTGCCTTAATCAAGACCAAGGCAGAAAACATCAAAATGCAGTCAATGCCCCCCCCCCCCCCCCATGAAATCTTTGCTGGCATTACATTAGATGATTGCAAATCTAAAAATCCATGAAGGAACATACAGTATCTCAAAAAGTGAGTACACCCCTCACATTTTTGTAAATATTTTATTGTATCTTTTCATGTGACAACACTGAAGAAATAACACTTTGCTACAATGTAAAGTAGTGAGTGTACAGCTTGTAGAACAGTGTAGATTTTCTGTCCCATCAAAATAACACACACAGCCATTAATGTCTAAACTGCTGGCAACAAAATCAAGTACACCTTTAAAGGGGTTGTAAAGGTAAAAAAAATAAAATTCCCTAAATAGCTTCCTTTACCTTAGTGCAGTCCTCATTCACTTACCTCATCCTTCCATTTTGCTTTTAAATGTCCTTATTTCTTCTGAGAAATCCTCACTTCCTGTTCTTCTGTCTGTAACTACACACAGTAATGCAAGGCTTTCTCCCTGGTGTGGAGAAAGCCTCTTGAGGGGGGGGGGGCGAGCAGGAGTGTCAGGACGCCCACTAACACACAGCTCCTTTCTCTATCTGCAAAAGAAAGAAGGACATTTAAAAAGCAAACTGGAAGGATGAGGTAAGTGAAGGAGAACTGCACTAAGATAAAGGAAGCTATTTAGGGAAAAAATTAGGGCTGTTACTGATCAAAATTTTTCTGTTCGATTAATCGTTTTTTTTTTTAATCGATTAATCGACTAATTTCGATTAATTATAACGCACATACAGATCCAACTACTTTTAGCTGATCTCCTTGCAGGCTGATTCCCAGTGCAGCTACCAACAACTGGAAAAATGGATAGCAGGATACAAAAAACACACAAAGGCAGCGCTCGATGGGAATAGCATTAAAACTTTTATAGTCTTCAAGTAGGTAACCAAATAAATATTGCACTGGAGATAAAAATCGATGTAGCTACATAAACTGTAAAAATGGTGCGAGTAATACCAAATTAAAGATTAATCGATTAATTAAAAGTTAATTTGCACAGCCCTAGAAAACAAAAACAAAAAATGTTACCTTTACAACCCCTTTAAGTGAAAATGTCCACATTGGGCCCTATATATATATATATATATATATATATATATATATATATATAGGTCCTAACACCCCAGAGAATAAAATGGCGGTCGTTGCAATACTGTCACACCGCATTTGTGAAGCGGTCTTACAAGTTCAATTTAAAAAAAACAACAACAGTTAAGTTCTTTTTTTATATTGTGAAAGATAATGTTATGCTGAGTAAATTGCGCCCACTCGTGAAATGGCGACAAAGCGTTCACCCTTCTCTACAGGTTTCCAGTTTTGAGTTAGAGGAGGTCTAGGGCTAGAATCATTTATCTCGCTCCAATGATCGCGGCTATAACTTATGTGTGCTTTGACACCCATTTTCATATGGGGGTGCTACTCACGCACGCGTTCGCTTCCGAAGTGAGTGCCCGGTTGTCGCAATTGCTCGTTACAGAGAGAGAGCGGGGATCTGTGTGTCCCAGTTCCCTCAGGGGCGAGGAGACGGATTGTGTGTTCATACCATGTATGAAAACCGATCTCTTACCCTAGTTAATCCCATACCCCCTACAGTTAGAAAACACATTAGGGAACACATTAAACCACTTGATCGGCCCCTAGTGTTAACCCCCTTCGTTGCCAGTGACTAGTAAAGAAAATGCTTATTGCGATTTATTTTGTTTTTTTACCAAAAATATGTAGAAGAATACATTTTGGCCTAAACCAAGGAAAAATTAACAAAATAAAACAGGGATATTGATTATAGAAAAAAAAAAATAGTGTTTTTTCTAAAAATTTTGCTCTTTTTTTGTTTATAGCGCAAAAACTAAAAACCGCAGGAGGGGGGGGGGATCAAATACCACCAAAAAAAAGCTCTATTTGTGGGGGGAGGAACGTCAATTTTGTTTGACGACAGCGTCGCATGACAGCGCAATTGTCAGTTAAAGCAACGCAGTGCCATATCGCAAAAAAATGGCCCGCTCATTGGGCAGCCAAGGAAAAAAAAAATTCTTCTTTCAAAGCATTGGGCGGAACTGACGTTTGACATGAAAGGCGTGCCCTGGTTGAATAACACCATCTGAGAAATACCCACATGTGAAAAAAATATAAGAGAAGGCTCTTTAACAATACTCTCAGCTGAGGGGTTCCTTAACGGGATATTGTAGAAAATGGAAAACTGCGCTAAAAGTACTAAAGACGAATAACTGCAAAACCAAGTCACAGCTATTCAATTGGGAGCTGCGATTATCGTGTAAACAAAAAAAAAAAAAAAATTGCACTGACCCCCTAACCGTATGGTGTAAAATAATGAGTGAGGAAGTCACGTGTAGTGACGAATACGTGTAAGAGACCACTGAGAGGTACCGGAGGTGACGTTGGCGAACTACTGCCCCTCTTTTTACATGCCTGATTTTATTTTAAACCATGTGAGTACCTTTGTGTATTTTTTCTGCTGATTAAACTTTTAAAACGGTATCACACTATTGGTGTTTTATCCCTCTGGGTGCGAGTTATTGGCCATCCCAGAACGCGACTTCCAAGAGGGATCTGTGTTTCCTTGAACTATAGTCCATTTGGATAACCATCCATACAGATACGATTGGAAAGTGTGGTTGGATCTATATGCTGTTACCTTACAGCAGTAAGGTAAGGGGACATCCTCACTCACCTTAAAAGGATCACTGGATATCCATCCTTTCTTCACATTATATGTTATACACCAGCACTTTTTTTTTTTTTTTTTTGGACTTTTGATTACTATTCAGATTTCCGTTCATACTATTTAAGCTCTGCTTTATGGACCTTTCATCACAAGCTTACTACTGAGCATATCACAGATATTTGGGTGTTGGGTTACACACATTGTATATCTTTATTTGCACTTTTCATCACTTATTTTATTGTGTATTTCATTATACCAAGAAGAATTTATGAAGTTATGTATTAGCACTTATGCATAGAATTGTCATACTTTTGTCAGTCAGTTCACTGATCATTTGTTTATGCCATTTTGTTTGTAGTGTTCCCAACCACAGACAGACCACCCTTCACTTCCTTTCTTCACCTTTCCCATCCCCCGCTTACAGCGCAGCACTATCTTCCCCTTTTTATTATCTTATGGTCTGACACACCTTTCAGTGCCGCAGCTGTACCTCCCCTCCCCCACCCCCCTTTGATAGCGTGGCAATACCCACTCTTTCAATGAAAAATAATAGACGCTCCACATTAAACGTATAAAAGGATTTATTTAAAAAGGGTTTGGTAACACACTTACAATGTTGCAGATCAAATGGGCCTTAAAGTCTGGTGTGCCGGCCGATACACAAAACACAGACACCTGTCCTACTGGGGAATCGCATGGAGCTCGAGGTGACGTCAGTACGCCGCTCCGCCCGTTTCGTAATAACTTACTTCATCCAGGGGCCCCTGGGCAAGTCTATCTCTGGAGGGTGGTCCTCTGTCACCTGCGGAGACACTCTTTGTACGGCTCCTCCAGAGTTTCCAGGCAGGAGGAAAATCTAGCTGGAGACCTTGCTCTCGACATTTCCCCATAAATCCCAGGAAAAAAAAAAAGGAAGTTTTCGCCCAAGGACACTTGGTATCACCATGAGTACAAATAACCCCCATTAGCCGTCTCTTCAACTTGTGGGGGTTCACCAGCCTGACGTGCTTGGACGCATGCTTGGAAGCATTGAACTTAGTTTTTTTCAGCACGTCGTGTGTTTTACGTCACCGCGTTCTGACCCGATCGGTTTTTGAACTGATGGTGTGTACACACATCAGACCATCAGGCCACTTCAGCGGTGGACCGGTGAAAACGGTCTGTCGGACCATTCTCATCGGATGAACCGGTCGTGTGTACAGGGCCTCAAGGCATCGGCCTCCAGGCCTCTTCCAGCAGCAAACAACTTTTCTCACACCTCACACCTCTATTCTCCGGGTGGTGACAATTTTCAACTCCCCGCTCTGTCCTGGGCTTTTTGATTTATAAACTTTGTCTCCTCCTGCTTACACACACAGGTGGACAAAACAGATACTAATTAATTGAAACTGATCAGCAAAGTCCAGGAATTGATAAAGATAGACCTAAAATTATAAAACATAAAACATATGAACACACAGTATAACAAGACTTTTTTGGTAAATGCTTTATTCTTATTTTTAGACAGAGTAAAGAAACAAAAAAAAACAAAAAAAAAAAAACACATTTTAAAAGTGTTACACAAGGGTATGTGGTCATAAGACAGAGATACATTGACGATTAGTAAAGGCAGAGTACATAATATAGTTGAGGCAAAACCAGTCAAAGACTTCAAAAAAGGTATCCATCTCTGTTCCAGGATGTTAAGCAGTGTCTTGAACCCCTGGCCTGCTGGGGAAGGAATGGGAGACTTTTCAGTACACAGGCAGGGGGGCCATCACTCTTTAAGTCATACACGTGGTAGGGCCTCATAGTATCATAGCTCACTGGGTGAGAATATTGGATGTAGGTAAGGTTAGGACACAGATCAGACAGGGTCCCAAAGAAGAAAAAACAAAGGATTGTTCTAGGAGAAGGAAAAAAAATAAGAAGGAGGGGGGGGGTGAAGAAGGTCTTTAGATATAGAAAGATCTGGTACGTTAAAGCGATATTAAAAGCGATATTAAAGCCTTTTTTTTTTTAGATCCTCCTCTTCTTGGGTTCCACGTCAGCACTCTTGGTTTCTTCCACCTGTCAGTTTCCCTCACAGGAAGCCGCTTGCTGTACAGGCACCCAAGCAGGTGCGCTCCAAAGCCATGGCTGTGTGTCAATTCACACACTGAGCTGCAGCTTGGCCCCCCTCCTCAGTCTCCTGATTGGTTCACTGGCTGTGATTGACAGCAGTGGGAGTCGATGGCTCCAAATGCCAATCAAGAGTGAATCCACGGAGAGGCAAGTACACAAGTTATTTTTTTTTACCTTCATGCATAGAATGCATGAAGGTAAAAAAAACCTTGTGCCTTTACACCTACTTTATTGTGTATTACAGGAAAAAACAGACCACTGTTTTTTTCTCAAGTCATAAAGAACTTCACTAACATAAGAGTTCAGTATTCAGGTGTAAAATGTAAAGTCTATTCAATAGAACCAAGTTTTTTTTGGAATTTTTCCTCTGTGGTTTGAAGACGCCATGACATCCTCCATCATTTTAAGATGTACTTTGCTGAGCCAAAAGCGAATTGGTGGGAAAGTCGACACACACTTGGAATGAATTCAGTCCAACCTTTGCCACATACCTTGAGGGTATTTAACACTGCCTCAAGAAGAAATTGATGCTTTTGCACCGAGTGTTCTAGGAGGGAACAAAGTTGCACTATGGTAGCTTTTTCCGAAGGTAGAGTTCTTTACTTCCTAAAGTATTGAGAAATGTGATTTAAAGAAATATTTACAGGAGGAAATATTACAAAACAAAAAGCAACCGTAAAATAAAAAGGGAGAAGAGAGAAAAAACAAATTTGCCAGGTCTTTGGTTTCTTGCAGAGTAAATCCAATCTGATATATCAGAGTCCCTGGCTTTCATAAATGACACTTAGCATTGCTACATAGTTTCAATGCTAAAATGAGAGCTCAGCAAATATCATGTGTTTCCTTATATAAAAACTTTAGAACAGGATGTATTAGAAAAATTTGTACTGAGAAAAAGAAAAAGAAGAGTAAAAATAGTCTAATCTTCCCTATGTGTAATTACGCAATCCAATTCCACCAACAGCGTGAATGAAGGGTACCGAATATTCAAACACACACATACCCTCCACCAGACTTAGGCCTCTAAATGGATCCACAATTACAGGGATCAAACGAGTATATGTAACTGACACCTCCAGGTGTCCTACAGTTCTCTAGATCCGGTCTGTTGCATCACAACCACAGGTATCAAATGACTGAGTATAATAACTCCAGATCACATTACATAAAGCAGCCACCATGGAAGAAGAAAAACAAAGGCCGTACATTGCGTGAATACTGCCAAGTGTGCGTTTTATTAAAAATGTAGAAGGGTACTCACATTGATAAAATCAAATACATGCAATCACAGGCAAACACCTCGTCAGACAGCCGGAATCGGCAGGCTTAATGACGTCACAGGTATTTCGTATACATTGTTTTTTATTACAAACACGTGCATTTCTGAGCTCCTCTGCTGACCATTTACGACAGGCCTTGTTGAGAGAGTCTTTCGCCGACCCTTCAAGTAAAGGTTTACGACATTAGATTTAAAAATCGGACAGGTTTTTTTTAATTTTTTTACCAACTTGTAAAACCTGGAGAAAATGAGTGACATTGTGTTCAGTACCACTCCCTCATTGACACACAATTTGGGGTTCATCAGTATCAGCCGTCCCTTTCATCATATTCCCCTTAGCGCGGTAGTCAGCAGTAAGGCATCCCCTTATGTTGGAGCTCGTGGTGACTTGCCTCTTTACATTGGAGGTTGATGGTGAAGTGTCCCTCCTACATTGGAGGTCAATAGACCCTTGAGAAAGTCACTTGTCAGTGACGCAACATGTCAGGAGTCGTCGGATGACGTGACTTCCGGTCGCAGCCAAAACCATAAGTTTGAATTTACCAGTGTCTAAGTCAACTGTTTGCCAAATCCATTGCAAATGGAAGTCTACATGTTTTTATAATAAACCTGTGCATTACTATAACACTATCTGGATTTCCATCTTGTTACATGTATTTGGCCATTTGAGCACCATCTACCATTGAGTGATCACAGTATGGAGATTACTGATTCAGTTGAAGTGTATGACATGGAGTCTTAAGGTGAGAGGCCATTGTACTTTGTGGTTGAGCACGTAGATTGAACACTGGATTGCATGATACTTGATTATCACCAAGTTTGAACAATTGTCATGTCCTAGTATTTTGAATGGTGATATACCTGCCTGCCATTGTAGATCACTGGTGAAGTGTCCTCCTTACATTGGTGAGAAGTTGTGAAGTGCTCACCTTACATTGGTGGTCAGTTGGGGTGCTATAGACCATTGTATCAGGGGTTACTTATCTGGGAGGCTTAACAGCTCTTATGCCGTTTTGGCTCTGGCTCTTCTGAATGACTTCACCACTGGAATTACTCAGGCACTGATTGCTAGGAAATCACTCCACCCATCACCTGCAAGTCTTCTGTATTGCTAGACCTGGGATCCTTTGCAGGAGACCCAAGGTACAATGGTCTTCAATCTCCTGTCTCTGGCAAAATTACCTAGCACTGCTACCAGTAGTAGATCCTCATTAAAACAATGCTAGAACTATACACTCAAGCATTGGCTTTACATCATTTCTTTAGACTGGCTTCTACAATGGCAGACCATGCCTGGGCAATATGTGTCTGCCTGGCCACTAGTAGTCTTCACTAGGAGATGTGAAAACACGGGTGCATAAGTTGGAGATAAATGTCACCCCATAACAGAAAATGCATGAACAAGAAGCTTTACAACGGAATCACCAGGTATTCTTTATATGAAAGTTATAAATTGAAAAAGATTTACAAATAAAATTACATTAAAATGTTATAGTATAAGAGATCCTCAAGAAAGTCTTTGAGGCGATTCCATTAACAGACTTCCCCTGATGCCTTGAAGTTGTGCATACTTTCCCTTATTATGCAAAACCGTCTAGGGAATATTAATAGACTGCTGTATGTAAGAGGTGGCTGAACTCTGATTTCTTTTAGTCCTTTCAATAGGCACAACCCAGTTATGCTGTATTTTCATTATGGTGGAAAAAAACAAAAAAAAATTCACCAAGGACATTGGCAACTTTATGGGTCAGTTTAATATTGCACACTTCAGTAAATGTATTAACTTTTTGGTGCTTTATAATTGTAAAAAGTCAATTTACAACATGTGACATTGATCAATACCTTTGACTGATATGTGGGACCAGGTATACCATTTCCTGGTTCATATCTTCAGTTTCTGAAACAGAGTGACTCACACAGGTGTTGTCAACATCCACCACACCTCACCCAGCAAATTTTTCTCATACTTCTGTGTGAAAAAGGTGAATATCTCACATGTATGCATCGGCCAAGATGCAAATCACAGCCAGCCTACACTAGACATTTCTATGTAGGATTCAGCATCTGGACACCATAGATACAGAACATTCTAAATTCACATAGGTGTAAACTGTACTAAACTGGTAAGTGTCTCAAAATGTAAACAAAATATACTGGGGGAATATTTGTAAAATGCAAGCTGAATAAAGTATCAAATTGCACAAAAATAGTTGCCATTATTCATCCTAAAAATAAAGTACACAATCCTGCATCATAAATCGCCCCAGTGCAAATAAATATGTATACACTGGGGGAGATTCAGAAAGAGATACGACGGCATATCTCCCGATACGCCGTTGTATCTCTGAGATCCGACGGTCGGATCTATGCGACTGATTCATAAGAATCAGTTACGCATAGATCTCCCTTAGATCCGACAGGTGTAAGTGACTTACACCGTCGGATCTTAGGCTGCAATCTGGCGCTTCGGTTTTTTACGCGACGAATATGCAAATTCCGATTTCCGCCGATTCAGAAACGAACGCCCGTCGTTTTTTTTTTTTTTACGTCGTTTGCGTTCGGCTTTTTCCGGCGTATACTTACCCCTGCTATATGCGGCGTATCCAATGTTAAGTATGGCCGTCGTTTCAGCGCCGAGTTTTGAATTTTTACGTCGTTTGCGTAAGTCGGTCGCGAATACGGATGGACGTAATTTACGTTAACGCCGGGAAAATTCACGGACGGCGCATGCGCATTTAAATCGGCGTGGGGACGCGCCCGATTTAAATACTACACTACACTCCCCCTAGCCGCGGAATTTGAATTCCGCGGGGGGAGTTACGATCCGCCGGGGGAAGTTTCGAGGCAAGTGCTTTCTGAATACTGCACTAGCCTCTCAAATTTGCGCCGGCGGGTCGTAAATCAGATATATTACGCGGATCTAAGGATCCGCTAATCTATCTGAATCTAGCCCACTGTCTATAGCCCTAATTGAGCACAGGTGAGAATTTTTGTGGAGGCGATATATCCCTCTCTTAAAAACAATTTTTGGCACCCAATTTTAAAAAGCAGTGGTATCGATATACGCAATGCTGACCGAACTAAAAACCCCACAAGAACTGGGCTTTATACAGGCTTGGGAAAGAGACTTGGGGGTTATATTCTCAGAGACGCAGAAGAACCAAATACTTAAGTTCACACATAAAGCCTCATTGGAAACCAGATACCAAGAAGGGGGTATAAGATTTTGAGTAGGTGATATAGAACCCCAGTAGTACTGAACCGGATATTTCCACAGGTATCAAATCTATGTTGGCGATGTCAAGGAGAAGTGGGTACCCTGTTAACACATTTTTTTGGGAATGTCCGGGAATAAAAGACTTTTGGAAAATGGTATCCGAAACAGTCAAAGAAATTACTGAGATATCTCTGGGAGAGAATCCAGCGGCCTTTGTTTTGTTTTTTTTAAACATCACTGGTAAGACATTTGCTTACAACAGCGAAATCATGTATCCCAGTTTTTTGAAAAAGTACAATACAAAACAGATCACAATGGTTTGTGAAAAGAACAGAAATTCAACAAATGGAAAAAATCTTACTATGACGCTAAGGGAACAGGAGGACAAAGTTCCGACAAACCTGGACTCCCTATATCACATATTGGGAGAAGATGGGGTGAGGGGGAAGGGGAAATGTAAGGGTTTTTTTTCCCCCCTCCATGCTTTTCTGTTTCATGTTCATGCCTGAATTTCAGAGGTATTCTCTGGGGGCAGGGGGGGGATAACTGGGGATGGGCCCAGGTTAATGAAAGTATAACAAGGATAGGTCACTATAGCAGGGTGGTTAAAAAGTAGACATGTGCACAACAAAAAAAAATCCATTTTTTTTGTTTAGTTTCTTCTCGTTCCTTAGATTCGTAAGACGCAAATTTTCCTATTCGGACCCGTTCGTATTTTCGTAACAGTTTTATTTTCGTTGATACTGAATGATTCGTAATTCTGTCCAATTTATTTTCGTTGATTCGAAATTTGTAATTTTGTTAGATAATTTTCGTTTAATGGATTCGTAATTTTGTACTTTCGTAAATACATAGCAACACGTGGCTAATCCATATTAAGATATACTTTCTCTTAAGCCCCGTACACACGGTCTGAGTTTTTGCCCAAAAAAATCAAACTGAGCATTTTCCAAAAAATCCGACCGTGTGTACGCTCTATCGGACAAACTTTTTCGGTTTTAAAAGTCTGGCCACCTCCCTTCAGACAAAAATCCACGGAAAAGTTGGTTTGAAGTCCGATCGTGTGTACGAGGCTTTACACTGTACAATGTGACTCAGCACAAAAGAGATAAGCTGATTGGCTAAGATATTAAGTAAGATACATCACTCACTAACTACACTGCCCAGTGCCCATTTGAAAGAACGATACAAGTACACAAATTTACGAACAGACAAAGAAACGGATTTACAAAACACACAAATGAAAATACGAACATACAAATGATTTAAAATACGGAATGCAAATCGTTCGTTATAGATGGCATTTTCGTTTTTGCTTTTTCGGTGTTTCGTATTTTGGCAAGATTGTCCAATCATACGTTCGTATTTTCGTTGTGTGTTATTGTGCTTGTTCGTAATTTTCGTATTTTGGTTCTTTCAGCTTTTCAGATGTTTAAATTGATCCGAATGTAAGAATACTAACAAATTTGTACGAAAATCCATTTGTTACGAACGGGAACGCACATGCCTATAAAAAAGGTTGGGTATAAAAGAGCATCTTGGAGTCAGAGGGGGGTCATTTACGAAAGGCAAATCCACTTTGTAATACAAGTGCAAACTACAAGTGCAAAGTGCACTTGAAATTTCACTGAAAGTGCAGTTGCTGTAAATCTGAGGGGTAGATCTGAAATGAGGGGAAGCTCTACTGATTTTATTACCCAATCATGTGCAAGCTAAAATGCAGTTTTTTTTTTATTGTCCTTGCATGTCCCTCTCAGATCTGCAGCAACTGCACTTCCAAGTGCACTTTCAAGTGCAAAGTGGATTTGCCTTTAGTAAATAACCCAGAGTGTCTCTGAAGTAAAGATGGGCAGAGGTTCACCATTCTGTGACAAGCTGCATCCGAAAATTGTCAAACAATTTCAGAATAGTGTTCCTCAAAGTAAAAAATTGCAAAGACTTTAAATATATCATCATCTACAGTACATAATATCAAAAGATTCAGAGAAACCGTAGAAATCTCTGTCGAGAAGGCCGAAATGCCATATTTGATGCATGTGATCTTCAGGCTCTTGGACAACACTGCATTAAAAAACAGGCATGATTCTGTGAAGATATCACTGCATGGGCTCAGCAATACTTCCACAAATCACTGTATTTCCTGATATGTAAAACAAATAATGCATTCTGTATGCAGGTCAATTAATCGTCTGGCCGATTAATAGATTATGAAAATGGTTAACTATTGTCAAAATTGATTAGTTGCATCGGCCCTAGTTCCTTCCTAGTACTTTTCATCAGATTCTGTGTGAACCAGTTTTAGTAAATCTCCCCCTTTAAAATAATCATTAAAAGTATCAGATGTGTTTTGGTATTTTTCTTTAACCTTAATATTGACAACATTGTGATAAGTATAATACCTGCTTGAGTACTGGATTGTTGTGCATTGTATTTTCTAAAAACATGAATAAAAATCCTCAACGATAACAGAAAAAGTGCAATTTTATTCTGTCATTTCTTTTATAGTGACCCCAAAAATGACATTACTGATACAATAAACAGTAAAAAAACAATAAAAAATAGAGGCACTTTACATTTTGTATCTTTTAATGCAATACAAAACACAAATATTTTTTTTTTACATACATAGGCTTGCGCATGGGGTGTGCCTGGGCACACCACAATCACCCTGAGCTGTCTCCCGAGCTCTTCCCCGAAATGCTACATCCAAAGAGTGTGTATCCAGTACTGCCTGTTAAACAGTTTCACAGGCAGCAGATGGTGAGGCTTGTCAGAGCCGCTCAGTGTGTGAATTGTCAGATAATGTAACTGCTTGCAGAGAGAAAGACCAGCTGTCAAAACTCAGCGGTAATGTCAGGGGTGGGCGGGACCAAACAGCCAATGGGATGGGGTCTGTGCGGGCGGCTAATTACATGTGGCTCTGCCCACTTTCTTAAGTAGCCTAATCATTGGCTGGTGTTTGATTGCTGCTTGATCCCGCCCATCCCAGACATTGTGGCCGAGTTGTGACAGCTGGTCTTTCTCCCAGTAAGCAGTTACATTATCTGAAAGTATCACACACACACACTGAGCGGCTCCTGCAAGTCTCACTATCTGCTAAATGTGAAACTCCCCCTCTCCCCCATCAGTACTACCTATCAGTGCCCATAAATGCTGCCATTCAGAGTCCATCAGTGCCACCTATTAGTACCCAACCATGCGGCCTATCAGTGCTGCCAATCAGTGGCAAAAATGTACTGCCCAACAGTGCCAATCAGTGCTGCCCATCAGTGCCAACCCGTGCTAAATATTGGTGTCAACAAGGGGCAGCTATTCGTGCCCATCATTTTAGCTAATCAGTGCCAATTTAGGACCAATCACTGCACTGAGCTCAGGGGTGGGAAGATTAAATCAGCAGCCAGGCACATTGTCCATGGTTAGGGGCTGCCTGGTGGGGCACACCTGAAATCTGTTGATGTTTATTAATGCCACATGCCAATCTTTTGTATAATATGTAATCACCACACAACTATTTACAATTAACTACTGGAGGTAAAAATAAAAAAAAGTGTCAGTAAAAGGCCTGCCGCTAAGCACTGTTGCGTGTTTCCACATCACAAAAAAAAAAAAAAAAAAAAAACACAACACAGAAGAGGCCATCTCCAAACTGTTCCCGCAAAGTTGGGAGCATGAAATTGTTCAAACTGTCTTGGTAAGCTGACGCCTTAAGAGTTCTCTTCACTGGAACTAAGGGGGCAAGCCCAATCCCTGAAAAAACATCCCCACATCATAATCCCCCCTCCACCAATTTGGACCAGTGCACAAAAAGACACGGATGAGCGAGTTTGGGGTGGAGGAACTTAACTGGCCTGCACAGAGTCCTGACCTCAACCCGAAAGAACACCTTTGGGATGAGCAGAGACTGAGCCAGGCCTTCTCGTCAAACATCAGTGCCTGACCTCACAAATGCGCTTCTGGAAGAATGGTCAAACATTCCCATAGACACACTCCTAAACCCTGTGGACAGCCTTTCCAGAAGAGTTGAAGCTGTTATAGCTACAAAGGGTGGACCAACTCAATATTGAACCCTACAGACTAAAGCCTCATACACACGATCAGACTTCAAACAAACGGTTCCTTGGATTTTTGTCCAAAGGGAGTTGGCCGGGCACACCCACAGCATACACACGCTCTGACTTTTCTGCAAACTTTCCCAACATCACATGTTTTTTCTGCTCTTTTCTGCCACCCTTTGGTCAACTTCTGCTATTGTTGGTTGATTTTAACATTGGTTCTGGGCATGCGTATTTTCACTTTGTACAAAAGTCCGATGGCTTGCTGTACACACGGTCGGACTAGGCACCAATCTGACTTTTGTTGCCGGAAAGCGTGTCCGCTTGCAGAGCGAACTTTTGTCCGATGAAAATCGAAAAAGTTTGTCCGATGGAGCGTACACACGGTCGGATTTTTTGAAAACTCGCTAATTTTGAAGTTTGTTGGCAAAAAGTCCGACCGTTTGTACGGGGCTTAAAGCGGGGGTTCCGCGGGTTTTTTTTTTTTTAATCCCTCGGGCGCTCTTACCTTGTGGAAACAACCACTCGTGTGTGTCCCACTGTTATAGCCGCCCGCATTGTGTTTGGCCCGCAAACGATTCTTTTAAAATTAGTAGATGGACGTTTCCATCTTCAGTGTGGGCACTCTGAAGCCCAGCAGGCATTTACACTTGTGTTCCCTCAGCTAAAATGGCAAATTAGGATCCGCCCTGGTCACATGACCGGCTTGCCGAGTCACGTGACCCGCGAGATTACGCTACAGCGCATCTCCTGGGAGTCTCGACACATCACTCCCAGGAGACATTGTGCTGATCGGGGAAAACTAAACTACCGCGCGGAAAGGTTCCAGGAGGAAGACAAAATGCTGCCAAATCAAGGTAAGGAAACAGATAAAAAAAAAAAAGGCGGATTGTACATGAACGATGGGTAATGGTATGGATGAAACAAACTTGAATTTTAGGGTGAACCTCCTCTTTAAGACTGGAATGTCATTAACCACTTACCGACCACCCACTGTAAATGTACGTCCTGTTTTTAAAGCTGAATATCTCGGTAACGGCAGCAGCTGCTGCCACAACCGAGGTATCCAGCTTTACAGTGGGCGGCCGTGTGAACGATAATGGCGGTCTCCGCGGCGGATTCGCCGCAAGATCGCCGTTATTGGTGGCGGGAGAGGGCTCCCGCCGCTCTTCCGCCGCTTACCGGAGCCGTCGGTAGCGGCGGAGGAGATCGGATGCTGCCGCCTTGTGTGTGAGGACTTGAGTGAGGGCAAGATGGCCCCCACCCGTCCTCATAGCTCTGCTGGGCGGAAGTGACGTCAAAACGTCAGTCCTGCCCAGCGTCTTAAAAGAGACAATTTTTTTGGTGTCATTTTTTAAATGACAAATTTTCCTTTTTTTTTTTTTTTTTCTTGCATTAAAGTCTAATTATGATATCTGAGGTCTTTTTGACCCCAGATCTCATATTTAAGAGGACCTGTCATGCTTTTTTCTATTACAAGGGATGTTTACATTCCTTGTAATAGGAATAAAAGTGATAATTATTATTTTTTTTTTATTTCAGTGTAAAAAATAATAAAATTAATAAAAATAAATAAGAAAACCCCAAAAAAAAATTTTTTAAAGCGCCCCGTCCCGACGAGCTTGCGCGCATAAGCGAACGCATACGCAAGTAGCGCCCGCATATGAAAACGGTATTCAAACCACACAAGTGAGGTTTCGCCCGGGATCGTTAGAGCGAGAGCAATAATTATAGCCCTAGAGCTACTCTGTAGCTCAAAAAATGCAACCTATAGAATTTTTTAAACGTCGCCTATCGAGATTTTTAAGGGTAAATGTTTCACACCATGCCACGAGCGGGCGCAATTTTAAAGAGTGACATGTTGGGTATCATTTTACTCGGCGTAACATTATCTTTCACAATATATAAAAAAATTGGGCCAAATTTATTGTTGTATTATTTTTTAATTAAAAAAAGTGAATTTTTTCCAAAAAAAGTGCGCTTGCAAGACCGCTGCGCAAATACGGTGTGACAAAAAGTATTGCGATGACCGCCATTTTATTCTCTAGGGTGTTAGAAAAAAAAATATATATAATTTTTGGGGGTTTTAAGTAATTTTCTAGCAAAAAAAAATGTTTTAGTCTTGTAAATGCCGAATCTGAAAAACAGGCTCGGGGCTTAAGTGGTTAAAGCGGGGGTTCCGCGGGTTTAATTTTTTTTTAAGTTTTCTGGCGCTCTTACCTTGTGTAGGTAAAAGCTCATCTGTCCCAGTCTTTCAGCCCGCTGCAGTGGTAATCGCAATAAAACGATCTTTTATAAAATCCTAAGATGGACGTTACCATCTTTACTGTGGGCACTGTGAAGCCCTGCTCGTTCTTCTTCCGGGATGCGGCGAATCCTGACACGCTGGCGAAGTCACATGACCCGCCAGACGTCACGTGACCCGCGAGATATCGCGGGATTTCGACACAGCGTGTCTCCTGGAATTCTCAGGAGACGCTCCCAGGAGGGAGCGCTGATGGGGGATATTCTAAAACCACGCCCACTCCCGCGGGGAATAGTGAGTGACAGCTCACAAAAGGGCCTCGTTTAAGGTAAGGAGGCCGATTAAAAAAATTAAATAATCGAACACATTGTGTACCATGGCAGACGTTTTTAACAAGCAGAACTTGTAAATTAGGGTGAACCACCGCTTTAAAGTTCATGTGTGTGTAAAGGCACGTGTCACAATACTTTTGAGTGTGTGGCAAAAAATAATTAAATTAGAGACAAGGTGATTGGGATAAGTGGGAACGGTTTTCTCCACTTGTGAGGCTGCTTTGATTTACACATAAAACAAGCCTAAATACTTTGAAACCAGTGGTGGACAATGAGCAGGTTCTGGCAAGTTTTTTCTTCTTTTATTTTAAATGTACTTCATACACACTAGGTCTTCAACTGGTAATAAAAAAAAAAAATATAAAAAAAAAGTACCTTCTGAAATAAAGGTTGATCAAATCTCTGCTGTGCCAAGCTTCAGGGGACATCACGGGCCTTAATAGAGAGCAATTGAGGCCTGTACACGATCAGAAAAATCATACGAAAAATAGAAGAATCAATTAGAAAAATCGTACAAAACCATCAAAAAGGGTTTCCCAGTGCTAAACCTTTTGCCCTGGTTCACATTGGTGCGATTTGACATGTAAAATTGGCAGCAATGGCCAGTGGCGTACTAAGTGGGGGGCCACACGCTGGGGGGTGTCAGGCAGGCGTCCCCCCACTGAAGCGGAGATAGTGAGTGGTTGGGTTTAGATAGTGGGCGGGTTTAGACAGCACCCCCCCCCCCCACAACTGAAGCGGAGACAGCGGGGGTGAGTGGGCGGGTTGAACTTGAGACAGCGGGTGGGTTTAGGCGGCGGCGCGTAAGGCTCAACACAGCAGAGAGAACCTGAGGTAGGGGCATGGTTTTGCGGGGGGGGGGGGTCGCGTTGGGGTGCGAGCCGCACCGAATTGTGTGCGACACCCGACACGTCAGATCCCCTTCTCTCCATAGTCACGGCTCTGAGCAGAGTGAAGCCGCCTTTCCCCTCCTCCTTTATGTCGACACAGGGGGAGGGGAGAACCGGACCAGTCCACTAGTGCTGTGATCATCTGAGGTACATAATGGGACTGTGGGGGGGGGGGGGGGGTCTGTGTAACATGCAGGCGTCCAGAGGTGCAAGGTGCTGTGCAAGGTGCTGTGCAATTTAAAGGGGTCCAGTAATGCAGGGTGCTGTGCAATGTAAAGGGGTCCAGTTGTGGAGAGGGGGTACACAGTAGTGACAAAATATATTGAATGATACAGAGGTATGCAGGGGGCACAGTGGGGTGTTTTTACATTTTAAGGTGGTGGTGGGGGGGGGGGTGCTAGATATAGGATCTGCCCCAGGTGCCAAATACTCTAGGTACGCCCCTGGCAATGGCAGTCCTTATCGGTGCGACACTGCATTCAGATGAACTTGCACCATTTCATTCCCGCACTCTGTGTGAAGTCTATGGAACCAAAAGAAAGTCCCTGGCCCTTTCCATAAAATGCACAGATGTGAGCTACATCCTTAGGAAACCATGTTACATGGACTGGAGTGTGTTTCTTCAAAACTGAAAATGATAAAAAATAAAAAACTTGTGGGGTTTAACCAATCATTTTTTTTGTACAATTCCCCTTTAAGGGGGCATGGCAGGGGATGTGTCCTATGTCTACATACTTTTGCCAATAGGTGTCCCTCATTCCCATCTCAGAATGTTGAGAGGTACAAGTACAGTGACAGTGCATATTTTCCGGAGGTCAAGTGGTTAAATACTAAAAATATGAGCTCACCAAAGATACAGAACACTTTTTCCTTAAGGACCGATGCACACAGGGGTGTCCAATTTTTTTGAAACTATTGAAAAGTTACAAAACATCATGATGCCCAATATAGGTATGAGCAAGGAACACAGAAAATAATTGTTTTCTAGGTCACCTTGCGTTGCACCTGCTTTGATCTCTGCAGAGCAACACACATGGTATAAACAAGCGCCAACCGTAATATTTCCAGAAAAGCTGTACAATTCCTATTCTGATAACCACCAGGTTTCTCTAGAAGGGAAAAAGGTTCATTTAGGTTCTGTTTCCACTATTGCAACCAAAAAGTCGTGTGATTTACAATGCGACTTTGCAATGCGATTTGTGATGCGTTGTCATGCGACCAGTTAAAACCATGTGACAAAGTCACACTGAAGTCGGAAGAAAGTAGTGCACTTGAGTCGCACCAATTAGAACGGGGACCATTGAAATAGAACTGCACGATTAATCGCGGAGAGAATCGCGATCTCGATTCTCCCCGCCCGCGATCTCCCCGTGGGATGACCCGCGATTCTTCTGTGTTCACCGCTGGTTCCACGTAACCAGCGTGGAACGCAAATGCCGCCGATATCGAAACCGACGTCAGCAGCCTGCGCCGCTGGATAGATGCCTGAGCTTCTCTCACAACAGTAGTTTGTATCCATGCGCCACCCAGTGGTTGCCGGCGGTGCTGCTCCTGATGTATTAAACCTTCTCACAGTTCTGTACAACTGTGTGTATCCATGCGCCACCCAATGGTTGCTGGCAGTACTGCTTCTGATCTATAAAAAAAAAAAAAAAAAAAAAAAAGAGACCGGTGATATGTCTATAATGTTAAAGACCATATAACTCCTATGAAAAAAATCAGAATCAAACTTTTATTCTTCTTTTTTCATAGGAGTTATATGATCTTTAACATTATAGACATATCACTGGTCTCTTTTTTTATATATTCATATTTTCAGATAAATCACAGGTTTATTTATTATTTTTTGGGGGGGGGTTCTGGCATTAAATTTTTGAGAATCGTGATCTTTTGTCTAAGCAAAAGAATTGTGATTCTCATTTTGACCAGAATCGTGCAGCCCTACATTGAAATATATGGGTTTTGACTTGTCATGCGACTTCACATGTGTCAAGTCGCACAACTCAGTAGTGGAAACAGAGCCTTAAAGAAGATTTCTACAAGTCACTTAGGTTGCCAAAATTATGTTATTCTATACCCCCCCTCCCCCACACACACCCCTAAGGAACCGGTTCATATATACAGTGCGGAATGTGAAAACGTGTATACAGCATCTCAGGGCATTGAAGTGCACATTCAGTTATTAAAATTTTAATCTGTATTAAACCCAAAAATGTAATCTATTGCAGCTTACCACCCTGCCAACGGTAGATAGTTTGTCTCCATGTATACAGATACATTCTGCTGGAGAGCTTGTACTTTTGAAAAACAAACAAACAGACTTGCTGGCTTGATCACTAGATGAAAATAGAAGAAAGAAAACCTTAAAAAAGGAAAATACAGCCATCACATCTAAAGCCCGATACACAAGATTGGATTTTCCGCAGACAAAGCGTAGGCCTTTTGTCTGAAGGGCGTTGGCCATGATTTTGTCGTGCATACAAACAGCACACAATTGTCGGCCAACAAACATGAAACTACGTTTTTTTTTCAGCTCTTTAGCGCCACCCTTTGGGCACCTTTTGCTAATGTCGTGTTATGTGAGCATCACTTCCGAGCATGCGCATTTTTACTTTTGCGCGACGGACTTGTGTACACACAATCGGAAAATTTTAAAGCCTGCCATCCATCATTTGTCAGTGGAAAATCTGACAATTGTCCGATGGAGCGTACAAACGGTCGGATTTTCTGCCAGCAACCTGTCATTACACAATTCCCATCGGAAAATCCGATCGTGTGTACGAGGCTTAAAGGGGTTGTAAAGGTACACTTTTTTTTTTCCTAAATAGCTTCCTTTACCTTAGTGCAGTCCTCCTTCACTTACCTCATCCTTCCATTTTGCTTTTAAATGTCCTTATTTCTTCTGCGAAATCCTCACTTCCTGTTCTTCTGTCTGTAACTCCACACAGTAATGCAAGGCTTTCTCCCTGGTGTGGAGTGTCGTGCTCGCCCCCTCCCTTGGACAACAGGAGAGTCAGGACGCCCACTAACACACAGCTCCTTTGTCTATCTGCAACATAGAGAGCGTCCTGACTCTCCTGTAGTCCAAGGGAGGGGTGAGCATGACACTCCACACCGGAGAGAAAGCCTCACATTACTGTGTGTAGTTACAGACAGAAGAACAGGAAGTGATGATTTCTCAGAAGAAATAAGGACATTTAAAAGCAAAATGGAAGGATGAGGTAAGTGAAGGAGGACTGCACTAAGGTAAAGGTATTTTGAATTAGGCGGGGTTACGCCGGGCCATTTGCACTACGCCGACGTAACTTAGGAGGCAAGTGCTTTGTGAATACTGTACTTGCCTCACTATGTTACGTCGGCGTAGTGCAAATGGGATGCGCTACGCCGACCTAAAGATAGGCGGCTGTACGTGAATCTAGCTGAGTATGTGCAAGATATCTCTAATGATATATTATGCATTTCTAGTTTGTCTAATACAGGGGTCTCCAAACTTTTCAAACAAAGGGCCACTTTATTGTCCTTCAGACTTTAGAAAGGGCTGGATTGTGGCCGGGGGGTGCAGAAAATGTCCTGGGCCCAGCACCAGTAAGAATAAACGTGGCCTCAGGGTTGGGGGTCAGTAGGGGGAGAAGTAGGGCCCCTATCAGTAGGAGGAATAGTATCACATCATTGATATCAGTAGAAGAAATAGTGCCCCCTTGTTGGTGTCAGTGGAAGGAATAGTGCCCCAAGGGCCGCATATAGGCTAGCAAAGGGCCACATCTGGCCCTCGGGCTGCAGTTTGGAGACCCCCTGGGTCACAAGTGTGGAAAAAAAATAAAAAATAAAATAAACACACACCCCACACAAAAAGGGGGTTAAACACCCTATATAATACTTGCAGGGTATCCATGTGCAATTGATACGGTACTAAGGGCCATGGGTATCCCCCATGTGGGGGGGGGGAACATCTTTTCTGGGAGCTGAGATTGTATATTAGGAGGCAGACAGCCCAACAGGAAACCCCTCCAAAGGACGTGCATCAGGCTGTGGTATATGAGTGAGCATGTGTGATCGCAAAGGCTAAATTGGGGCTGTAAAAAGTAAATGAAAATTATAAAAAGGTGAGTGATATGTGTATTAAGTAAACGGTGCATAGAGTTCTTAATAGGGAATATATATATATATGTGTGTGTGTGTAATAAAAAAAAATGGCATGAATATGATGCAATCCCCCGAAGGAAAAGAAGAAGGTGTGCAGTCTGGGTGACAGAGGAAATCACAGACAGTTACCTGGTGACATCGCACAGAGACAGGCTCTAAGACATGAAGTGCATGTGAGAGGAGAAAAGCCAGAATGTGAACAAGTCCCAGAAGTGATATAAGTAGCACCTAAGGCTCCCTGGGCTCCTCCCATAAATAATCATGGATAGGAAACCAACACCCATTGTTGTCTGGAAAAGTAAAGAGTATGGTGGGTACAAAGTAAAGGAAACACCACACAGGGGGAAAACAAGAAAAGGGTGAGAAATCACATGAAGATCCTGCAGTTTCACAAAAAGGGAGAAGGGCGAGGAAAAGCAGGGAAGTGTGCGAAAGATTAAGGAACATCCCCAAAAATGTTTACTTTTGAGATTAACACAATTTAAAAGGTGACAATCTTTGACAATATACAGAATGTGGTATGACATAATGGCACCCTAAACATGGCAACCAAGACACACGATTTCTTACATCAGAGTCCTCCCTTACATCCCTGCCCTTACATCAGAGTCCTCCCTTACATCTCTGCTCTTCATCAGAGATCGCCCTTACATCAGAGTCCGCCCTTAATCTCTACCCTTACATCAGAGTCCGCCCTTAAATCAGGGTCTGCCCTTACATCTCTGCTCTTCATCAGAGTCCGCCCTTACATCAGAGTCCTCCCCTAAATCTCTGCCCTTACATCAGATTCCTCCCTTACATCCCTGCCCTTACATCAGATTCCTCCCTTACATCAGTGTCCTCCCCTACATCCCTGCCCTTACATCAGAGTCCTCCCCTACATCTCTGCCCTTACATCAGAGTCCGCCCTCACATCTCTATCCTTACATCAGAGTCCGCCCTTACATATCTGCTCTTCATCAGAGTCCGCCCCTACATCAGAATCCTCCTCTACATCTCTGCCCTTACATCAGAGTCCTCCCTTACATCCCTGTCCTTACACCCTTACATCAGAATCCTCCCCTACATCTCTGCCCTTACATCAGAATCCTCCTTTACATTCCTGTTCTTACATCAGAGTCCTCCCCTACATCCCTGCCCTTACATCAGAATCCTCTCTTACATCCCTGCCCTTACATCAGAGTCCCCATAGATAAATAGGAAGAAAGAGGTGCTACTCCTCATAAAATAATATGCTGTGCAAAGAAGTAAAAATAAAAAAATAAACACTCAAATTGTTCACCAGGATTGTACACCAAATCACTGTGAATAAACAAGTATTTTACACCATGTGCTAAAAAGAGGAATCAAATGGCAAAAAACAAAAGCCTCCATACAAATCGTGTGTCAAGTGATAATCAGTTCATTGCACGGAAAATCCTCCAAACACAATGCCTTTGAAGAGGGTGATGAGAGCTTTTCAAACAAGAGCTCCACCACATGAGAAGAACGCTCACTCCCCATATAAAGGTGACCTCTGAAGGTCTCAATCACTCTTCATAGAATTACGCCGGGTCTTTAAGGCTGGATTCACACCTAGGCAGTTTTAGTTCTTTTTGCAGATTTGCACTACAGAACGTGTTCCATAGGAAACCATGTTAAATGAACTGTAGTGCAAACCTGCAAGATGCAAAAAGCACTAAAAATGCATAGGTGTGAATCCCGCCTCATAGGTGATGCAAACCACAAACCCAAAAACATAATGTAATCATGGTGCAATGTTTTATTCCAATAGGGAAATAAAAGCAGAGAATATATTGCACTTACATTTATAGGGGCTTTAAAAGCATCAACAAAAAGAGACTTTGGAGCTTGCCTACAGAGTGTGCGTTCCACAAGTAGCGTGTAGGGTTGCGTGGTCTCTACGCATTTCGCACTCTGTGCGTCCTCAGGAAGCCCCTTTTTTTCTTTTAAGGTGGCGCCATTCTTTATCACTTTGAATACATCAGTCCCCATGACAACAACATTTCCATTAGAGTCACCCTTAAAGCGGTAGTTCACCCTCCTTCACCTCATTATTCCATTACTTTCGGCATCGTAGCGCGAGCTACGGTATGCCGGTCTTAAATTTTTAATCCCCGTACTCACAGTGCTATCGATGATTGAAGAATCCGACTCCCGCGGGGAATGGGCGTTCCTATGGTGAGAGAAGGTGATTGACGGCCGGCTCTGGCACGTCACGCTCCCCGAAGACAGCCGGAGTAGGTCTCGGCTATTCACAGCGCCTGCGCACAGGCTATGCGCAGGCGCCGTGAAGAGCCAAGCCTATTTCGGCTATTTCCGGAGAAGCGTGACGTGCCAGGGCCGGCCGTCAATCACCTTCTCTCACCATAGGAACGCCCATTCCCCGGATTCTTCAATCATCGATAGCACTGTGAGTATGGGGATTAAAAATTTAGGACCGGCATACCGTAGCTCGCGCTACGATGCCGAAAGTAATGGTCTAATAAAAAAAAAAAACTTTTTTTTTTTTTTTTAACAGGGTGAACCCCAGCTTTAAAAAAAGAGTCCATATCAGAGTCCTCCCTTACATTGATGCCCTTTCATCAGAGCCCATATTACAACAGAGATCCCATAAGGGTCCCCCTTTATCTCAGAGTCCTTCATTACATTTCTGCCCTTACATGAGAGTCCCCCCTTAGATGAGAGTCCACCCATACATGAGGAGTCCACCCATACATGAGGAGTCCACCCATACATGAGGAGTCCACCCATACATGAGGAGTCCACCCATACATGAGGAGTCCACCCATACATGAGGAGTCCACCCATACATGAGGAGTCCACCCTTACATTGATGCCCTTACATTGATCCCATAAGAGTCCCCCTTTATCTCAGAGTCCTTCATTACATTTCTGCCCTTACATGAGAGTCCCCCTTAGATGAGAGTCCCCCCTTAGATGAGAGTCCACCCTTAAATGAGGAGTCCACCCGTACATGAGGAGTCCACCCGTACATGAGGAGTCCACCCGTACATGAGGAGTCCACCCGTACATGAGGAGTCCACCCGTACATGAGGAGTCCACCCGTACATGAGGAGTCCACCCGTACATGAGGAGTCCGGAGTCCGCCCTTACATGAGGAGTCCACCCATACATGAGAGTCCACCCATACATGAGAGTCCACCCATACATGAGAGTCCACCCATACATGAGAGTCCACCCATACATGAGGAGTCCACCCTTACATGAGGAGTCCACCCTTACATGAGGAGTCCACCCTTACATGAGGAGTCCACCCTTACATGAGGAGTCCACCCTTACATGGGAGTCCATCCTTACATGAGGAGTCCACCCTTACATGAGGAGTCCACCCTTACATGAGGAGTCCACCCTTACATGGGAGTCCACCCTTACATGAGGAGTCCACCCGTACATGAGAGTCCACCCGTACATGAGAGTCCACCCGTACATGAGGAGTCCACCCTTACATGAGGAGTCCACCCTTACATGAGGAGTCCACCCTTACATGAGGAGTCCACCCTTACATGAGGAGTCCACCCTTACATGAGGAGTCCACCCTTACATGAGGAGTCCACCCTTACATGAGGAGTCCACCCTTACATGAGGAGTCCACCCTTACATGAGGAGTCCACCCTTACATGAGGAGTCCACCCTTACATGAGGAGTCCACCCTTACATGAGGAGTCCACCCTTACATGAGGAGTCCACCCTTACCTCACACACTTAGGCCCAGTTCACACTGGTCTAACATGTGCTCCAACTTCAAGAGCACAGGTCGCATGACATGTAAAAATCAATGGTTCCTTATGAGAGCCTTCCTAACTTGTGTTGGTCCAACATTGAAAAAGGTTCCTGCACTACTTTGGTCCGATTGATCCAGATGTAAACATCCCTTGTAATAGCAATCTATCGTGACAGGTCCTCTTTATGAAGAGATGCAGGGTCAATAAGACCCCACATCTCTCCTCTAGCCTGGAAAGCATGAGATCGGAAAAAAAAATCACTGATCTCATGCTGACAGCCGCGATCGGGGCTTTGTTTACATCCGAGGGCCCGGGCATGACATCATATTGTCGTGCCTGGGCCTCCGATGGTCATAGAGATGACTGGTGACCATCTAGGAGAGCCTGGAGAAGCACCGGGTGGCGGTGGGACATCCCGTCACCTGTAAGAGCGATCAGGCAACAGAACTGTTCATTCTTATCGTGAACAAAATCGCCGCCTGAAAATAGTGATGTCTGAATGATGCCTGCAGCTGCACCCACCATTCAGATATCCCCGCACAAAGTCAAGGACGTCAGATGACGGCGTGCGATATTGAAGTGGTTGAGGCTCATTTCTCATTCCGGAGAGGAGCGTTTGGTCGCAAAAACAAAAAATGCCTGCCATTCTAAAACGCACTTTATCGCTAGGCGTGTTTAGTGCTTTAGTGGTGTTTATTCATTTCAATGGCCAAATTAAATGAATATTCTGGCCAATAAAATAATAGAACGGCCAAGCGCTAGACGCACCTAAACATGTTTGGAAAACGCGTCTTTGGGCGCAGTTTACGCCGCTTTATCCTCCTCTGGTGCACAGGGGTCCAGGGGAATAATAAAACCCATCCTGTGCACATGGGGCCAAATACATTTCGGCTGCTGCATAAAAATGAAAAGATGCCTCCAGCACCCAATCAGATGTCTGCTTTCATGCACCAAGCTGAACTAGGACAATGAGCCATGGACTGTGAGTGCCTGTTGATAACACTTTTATTTCTGGTTGAATAACTGGTATAGTTTATATTTATGACAGAGGTGTGGCTGTAGTCTGGAATAACATTGTGTCCCTGGTCCTATCAGGTGTGTCTGTGAAACCCGCAGACATTAAACTCACACATCTATTTCTGTGAAACAAAAGTTAGGGACCATCTGCACTGCTCTCTTCGGCTCTCTCCAACCTCTGCAACGCCGCTTTTGATTGGCGTAGATTTGCTGTCCCCGCCCAATCCTAGCCGTCTGCACCAATGAGCGGAGGGCTCTCTGCGCTCCCGCGCCCGGTGCCTCCCGACCAGAGGAGGGAAACCCTCAGCAGTTTTAGGCCTCGGCCGCGGGGTGTCTCCCGACCCGTGTCCTCGGAGCTTTCCTTCGATAGATATCGATAACTGAACGCCAGCTCTCTCCATATATGCCCTCCACTCACGGTTTTCTGCTGCGAGCCGCCCCCGGTGACTTGCTACACATTCCTTGCGGCCTGCTACCTCATCCCGACTGTCGCTTGGCAGACGGTCCCTAATTTTTAAGAAGCGGCTCCTTTAAGTGTGTAGCTGTCTAAGGATATGCCTGAGCGGATTTAAAAAAAAATTGTAACCGGGATGAAATATAAATAGTTGGTGGATGTTGTAATATGATATCAATTCACCATTTATTATATGTCAGGGAATGTGCCGGGGAGAAATTGTGGTGAAGTGTAGAGTGAACTCTGTGCCGTTATACTCGCAGGGGACGGGCTCTGAGGTGTGTTAGGTGAGGAGAGTGAAAACTCAATGTAATATATCCGGCAATTGTTTTATTTGTATAAAAATTCAGGACCCTGTCAGGACGGGGCGCCCCTCCCCCACTCCTGGCGGGGTTTTCCTGTTACTCCCTTTTGTCAGGCATGAGTGAGGGCAGCCCCGGCGCGGGGTCCTTGTGACATGAGGTCCTATTTAGTCTGGGTCAGGATCAGCGCGGCTTCAGGAGGGAAACTTTAGCGGCTTTGTCCCGAGACAAAGAGCAGAGAGCGCCGCCGAGCCCGGATTGTCAGGGGGTGAAGCTGTATCAGGTGAGGGGCCCCCGGGGGCCACAAGGGTAGTGAGGGGGTGCAGCCGGGTTCCGCTCTCCCTCCTCCCCCCGGGGCACTGCGGGGACGGAGAGGGGAGGAGGCCGCATCGTGACTCGGAGCAGCCAGTCCTCCGCCCGGTCCTGCTGTCAGTGCTGAGCAGGGACCTCCTCCACCGGTTCCTGCATGTGAGGAGGAGGAGGAGGGCGCCGATGTACACTCACTCTTCCCATTCATTCCTATGGAGGGACAGGGAGCATGCACTGCCCACCCAACATCACCTGCACTGCCCACCCAACATCACCTGCACTGCCCACCCAACATC
Organism: Rana temporaria; assembly: GCF_905171775.1. NCBI lineage: Eukaryota > Metazoa > Chordata > Amphibia > Anura > Ranidae > Rana > Rana temporaria. The sequence continues at coordinate 44,258,613 of NC_053494.1, forward strand.
ACCTGCACTGCCCACCCAACATCACCTGCACTGCCCACCCAACATCACCTGCACTGCCCACCTGACAATTGCACTGCCCACCCAACATTGGATGCACTGCCTATCCTGATCCTTTAACATTACCTGCACTGCCCACCCAACATTGGGTGCACTGCCCATCCTAAACACCCAACATCACCTGCACTGCCCACCCAACATCACCTGCACTGCCCACCCAACATCACCTGCACTGCCCACCCAACATCACCTGCACTGCCCACCTGACAATTGCACTGCCCACCCAACATTGGATGCACTGCCTATCCTGATCCTTTAACATTACCTGCACTGCCCACCCAACATTGGGTGCACTGCCCATCCTAAACACCCAACATCACCTGCACTGCCCACCCAACATCACCTGCACTGCCCACCCAACATCACCTGCACTGCCCACCCAACATCACCTGCACTGCCCACCCAACATCACCTGCACTGCCCACCCAACATCACCTGCACTGCCCACCCAACATCACCTGCACTGCCCACCCAACATCACCCGCACTGCCCACCCAACATCACCTGCACTGACAATTGCACTGCCCACCCAACATCACCTGCACTGCCCACCCAACATCACCCGCACTGCCCACCCAACATCACCTGCACTGCCCACCTGACAATTGCACTGCCCACCCAACATTGGATGCACTGCCTATCCTGATCCTTTAACATTACCTGCACTGCCCACCCAACATTGGATGCACTGCCCATCCTAAACACCCAACATCACATGCATTGCCCACCCAACATTGGGTGCACTACCCATCATGAACCCTCATAATTGGGTGCACTGCCCACCCAACATTGGGTGCACTGCCCATCATGAACCCTCATAATTGGGTGCACTGCCCACCCAACATTGGGTGCACTGCCTTTCCTGAACACCCAACATTACCTACTCTGAACCCCTGACATTGGGTGCCCTGCCCCCTCTGAACCCCTGACATTGGGTGCCCTGCCCACGCTGAACCCCCTGACATTGGGTGCCCTGCCCACGCTGAACCCCCTGACATTGGGTGCCCTGCCCACGCTGAACCCCCTGACATTGGGTGCCCTGCCCACGCTGAACCCCCTGACATTGGGTGCCCTGCCCACGCTGAACCCCCTGACATTGGGTGCCCTGCCCACGCTGAACCCCCTGACATTGGGTGCCCTGCCCACGCTGAACCCCCTGACATTGGGTGCCCTGCCCACGCTGAACCCCCTGACATTGGGTGCCCTGCCCACGCTGAACCCCCTGACATTGGGTGCCCTGCCCACGCTGAACCCCCTGACATTGGGTGCCCTGCCCACGCTGAACCCCCTGACATTGGGTGCCCTGCCCACGCTGAACCCCCTGACATTGGGTGCCCTGCCCACTCTGAACCCCCTGACATTGGGTGCCCTGCCCACTCTGAACCCCCTGACATTACCTGCACTGCCCTCCAGCATCGGGTGCGCTGCCCGCCCGCGAGTCCCCCAGCATCGGGTGCGCTGCCCGCCCGCGAGTCCCCCAGCATCGGGTGCGCTGCCCGCCCGCGAGTCCCCCAGCATCGGGTGCGCTGCCCGCCCGCGAGTCCCCCAGCATCGGGTGCGCTGCCCGCCCGCGAGTCCCCCAGCATCGGGTGCGCTGCCCGCCCGCGAGTCCCCCAGCTGTGTAAACATCCTCCCCTGCTTCTACAGCATCCTTTCTAATTCCAGCCACCAGAGTTAGTTGGCTTTGAATGTTCACTTGCTGCCCTGGAGGTACAGCAGGTTGTCTGTGTTGGGAGGGAGTCAGGTGGGCATATCTGGTGTTCCAGGGATGATCTATTTTCAGCATGAAGACTGCAGAATCAGATATGTGGAGTTAAGGGAATATTACACTGGTGTAAAAGTGGACTGAATAATAGTGAGCCAGCACAATCTATCCAATCCATCAGTGGATGGCATTACAGCGGAACTCTACATCTCTCTTTCAATGCAAAAATGACTGATTCCCTCTGGGACTCACTGTTCTGGTTAGGACTGTACTGTGCTGAATAGGGATCCTCCTGTTGCATTAGGAAGATGCGTGTCATCTATTCTCTTGGCTGTACCATGATGAAGAATGGCCAAATGACAAGTTTGTAGGCGGAGGGTGGGTGTATGTGTATATGTCAGGGGGGGGGGGGGGGTGTATGTATATGTCAGGGGGGTGTGTATGTGTTGCAGGCAGAGGTGTGGATTTAAAGGAGGGCGGGTAATCCAAAAGAGAAGAGGAGGAACCAACCTGCTACAGTGTGTTTTTTTATTTTTTATGTCCATTCATTAACATAAGGAAAATGAACACAACCAGGATTAACCCCTTTATGACTGCACAACACCTGTGGGTGGGCTTCAATGCCCACATGCTGTGCAGACAATTTTCTTTCAGTGACGATTGCACTCCCAGCACAGAGATGGAGCTGTGAAAGAGGAATCCCCCTGTTTATCTGATGCTTGGCTGTGCATATTGCATATACCCGCCTACACAGTGAATCCAGTGTTGTCGTCCTAAGATCCTCATCTCAGCAGCCCCCAGGTCCAATGCCAACATGTTTCTACGTGACATCATTGGAAGGCTGCCCTGGCACTTCCAGGTTAAGGCCCAGCCTCCCAATGATGTGCCACTAGGCCCTCAACATCCTCTGTTAGTGAATGGGGGTGATATGCAGGGTTCCAAATGCCTCCTGGGATATGAACATCATGTATTTCAAGAGGCATCGGTGGCACTGACATCATTCGCTTGATTGAAGGTGGTTTTATTTTTTTTACCCATCACACTTACCTAGGTGGATGCAGCATCTGTCCCTCAGTGCCTCTGCACTAATAACTGAGCGATTGAACCTTGCCGATGACTCGGTTCTCTCTGCTTAGGAAGCTGAGAGCTGCTGCCTTACAGTCAGCAGCTCTCTGCTCTGCCCCCCCCCCCCGTGCTCACTGGAGAACTGAGCTGTGGAGGAATAAGGAGTGGCTGTCTCAGGCTCTCAGTGAGTTGCTGAGACTGGCATCAGTCCAGGCACCTGGCGGATCCTGATGTTGTTGTCATGCCGCGGTGGCTGGACTGATTCCTGTGACATTTTCAGTGCTGAAAAATGAGTCACAGGAGCGCATAAAGAATTGCACTCTGGTGACCCATAGGAGAAGCCCAGCCAAACAAGCTCAGGTTGGACTTTTCTCCTTCAATGTATTTTATAGTCGTAGTAGAGCAACAGCCAATTTGTGTAATCACTAGTAGGTGTCCACTGTTTTAAGAATGTTTTGTGGAAGATAGGGGATTCCCAAAGGGTCTCTGCCACATTCATTTTCATTTGGCTCAGCAGGTGGCAAAGTCGCACTGGTAGACTATGTAAAACAGGTGAGGAGGTTTCTGGAACCGATGACCAGATCCTTCTGAGATGCTGGCCATTGTATCCAGTAGCTGTCATACACTAACAAAGGCCATTCATGTCTGCTCACTTCAGCTGAGTAATCCAGGATGACCACCAGTTTGTGGTCATTGGTGATCGGGTCTCTCTGGTTGCTTTTATTTTCAAAGATGGTGGGAAATGATCATGTGTGGAGTATTGTGATCTGGCTGTAGCAGGCCCAGTCTGTAAGCCCTCCACTGTAAGGGGCCATGCAGGCCAAGGTCCTCTGGGTTTATTTTTTGATGGAGAATGTATTGGGTCCACCAATATCTATGGTTTCCTGAAGTCCCATGTAAAGGTTTTCTCTGGGAATGATTCTTAAAAAGGTGTTCTGACCCCCTGACAAAAAATTAAGTCAACTGCTACAAATCCTGTAGCTGCTGACTTTTAATATTGGGACACTTGCCTGTCCAGGTTTCCTGCAATGTCGGCACCCCAGTCGATTTTTGAATCGGCTGTCGGGCACTGCCACTCCTATTAAGGGAAGACGTCAGTGGAGCCTTTCGCCCTCCACAGCCGGTTCCCTACTGTGCATGTGTGAAATGCACTGTGCTTTCTAATTGTCCTGGTGGAGGGGGAGAACGTCTGAGGGATGGTGCCATCTCTGGGAGTAGAGAAGGGGGACTTGTCAAAAAGCAGGTACAGTTTCCTCTCCTTAAAGGTGCAAAATGTGACACTGGAGGGAGGAGACGGATGAGCAGAAGTTTCACTTTTGAGTGGAACTCTGCTTTAAGATTCTCCAGTGTCTTGGCTATAGCTGAGTGACTGAGTGTAGTGCCTAAAGGTGGTTTTCTTTTCAAGTGGCATGTCTGCAGGAAGGAGCTCTCTTGGTCAGCTGCTTTCTACACTGGACCGAAAGTAGAACTTTTAATAGCATGTATTTCTGCTACTGCAGTTTCATCTGTCTGCTCTTGAGATTTATGGCCTTTGCTGTGGAATTCTAGAAATGTGGATCTTTTAGACCTTTTCCCACTAGAGAACTGATCCGTGTTGGCCAGTAATTTGCATCCAGAAAATTAGGTTTAGATTAAGGTACAGTTGCCTATCCCAAAGCCCCCAAAAACTTCTATGAATATATCCGTGTTGGTTAGCAATCTACATTGACCATTCCTCTTTGGGCTCGTGGTGATTTGTATTCATTACCTTTACTAGCGGTATCGTAAAGAGAGCTCAAATTGGGGGCCCCTTCATGCATTTGCATATTTCTAACTTTTTTTTTTTTCTCTCTCAAGTCATCTTCCAGGGCAGCAACTGAGATTGGGCTCCTTCCAACTGGAACGGGAAACTCGTCACCCACCATTATAAAATGTGGCACTCGCATTTGTCCCTTCGTTTTTGTTTCCACCGACAGGACATCACCTGTTTGGGGTTTCTTTTTTTTTTTTTCTCAGGAGCCTCCCTTTCCAGCATTCAAGGCACCTAGCTGCCAGACAAGCGCAGATAGGGGACCCCCGAAAACTGCGTCCTACCTCGGGATTCCAAGGTTTTCATCTCTATTGGGAGATATGCAACCATCCCCTGCTGACCGGTCGATGGCCTCTTCCCCAGCTCCTGTCACATTGACCTTACACTGGCCTGCTCTGCGGGGATCATCTATATTGAAGGAGGCCTCCAAATCTTCAACTGTTTTCTCTGGCCAGGCATACCAAGATGGTGAATGCCCACCCACACTGCATGTTCCAGTGATGCTGGGCTTACAAAATTTTGGGATCGGGACGTGTGCTGAGCTGGGAACATGGCATTACAACATCTAAGAGGGAGGCAAATGGCAAAGGGAAACATCCGATATGTACCCACCTTGCATATTGAGGGGAGCCAAGGCAGAACATTTAAAAGGGGGTGGTGCATGGCTTTTGCACAAACTCAAGTTGGACACCACCCGCCCTGCAGATGGATCCAAGGTATGCCAGAGGGTAACAGAGGTAACCTCTTCTCTTGCCAAACCAGGTGTTTCTAGGAGCTGAACGTATAGTGTTTTTTCTTCACTGGTTCCTTTTGTCATTTTGTTTTTTTGGCCAAGGCCCCAGAAGACTAGCAGTGGCTCCCATACACACCCTAAAGTATGTGCTTCATGCAATTCAAAGTTGACAGCTTGCTAGGCTAAACCTCTATCAAAAGTGCATAAACAAACTGGTGGCAAAAGAATTGCAAGGTGTTTTTAAAGGTCTAAAGTGTCTTTGGTCAAAAAATGTCGGCCACCTTTTCTTTCATTACGGAATATGGTTCAAGGTCTGCCGATGTAATGCCTATGTTAAATGCTCCCAGCCAATCGGCTATTCCCTCGTAGCTGGGAAGACCCCTCCATACAGAAAGAGGCTGAGCATTCTGAGGAACCAGAATCTGAGGACGTGGAGTCCTCAGGGGGAGGATACAAAGAAAAAAAGTTAATTTTTCTCCTCGACACAAAGGAGATGCTGAAAGCCATTACCAACACTTTAGGCATCAAAGAGGAATATTGAATTATTGCATGACAAGATGTACAGGAGCTTACAACCTAAAAGTGTACATCAATTCTTAAAGGCTATCATTTTTAAAGAGTGGGCAGAGCCACAGAAAAAGATGTTCACCCCTACCGCTATAAAGTGAAGATTTTGGCTTCTTGGTGAGGACAAAAAGATTGATGCTTCCTATTCTAAAATATTGAAAAAAATAAAATAAAAAAAATCTCTGCTTGTCCTTTGACACTGAGGCTTTAAGAGATGCAATGGATAAAGAGGGCCTTGGAAGCAGGCGTGGGGAACTTTCAACTGATCATTGTGACTTCAAACATAGCCAGCATTAAAATGCTCTGGCTGAACCAGTTTACATCTCACCTAGAGGTAGGAAAAGCCAGAGAAGAACTATTGAGAACATTAACACTGAATAAAGCTGTGACACTTATTCCAGACTCCTCAGAAGAGCCAGTATCAATTAGGGCTAGGTCCACAGCCCTAATAAACTCCTCCAGGAGATGCAACATCAAAAATCCAAGTTGTGTACAATCCCTTTCTCTGAAGTTTATTTTCTGTACCAGAATTGGGATCGGTACTGGACAGGTCTGCTGACCAAAAAAAGGGTTTATTACCAAATAACAGAAGTACTTTGTGCGCTCAATGGCAAGTACAAAAGTAGCAGAAGGAAACAGAGGTGGTCTTTCACAAAGGGTAAAAATAGAAAGGAGTTTCTGCTCAAGCCTTTCTACTGCAAAGAAATCCAATGACTTGATCTTCGTGTCCACCTTGGTCAAAAGAGATTCAGACAAATACATTCTTAAACATCAAGTTATAATTCCCTGGTGCTGCTCTCTCGCTCTCCAAAGGGATTTTGTTGGCCTTCCCAGAGAGGACGGGGAAGGTTTTACTCGCACATTTCCTAGGATAAAACCTTCAGGGAAAACTCTTATCCTACGCATCCCAAACCTCAACCCATTAAACGGGAAGGTACAAATTTTTAAATGGAATTTGATATACTTGATCTGTAATATTTGCAGCTTGGAGTTTTCATAGCAACACTAGATCTCAAAGATGCTTACCTTCATGTACCCATTCAACACAGCCATCAACAATTCCTAGGATTGGCAATAAAAGGCCCAAAGATTTCAGTTCACTTTCTGTACTCTGCCCTCCCCCTTTAACAAGAACTCTCTCAAATTTTGGCAGATGCTCTAAAGGGTTACGGGGGTTTGGTATTGTGCCTTACCTATGCGACTTCTTTCTTTTCGGCGACTGAGGAAGTAGCATGCAACCTGGAAACAATTTCAGTACCTTGGCTGGTTGGTAAATGAAGAGAAAGCATGAGTTAGACTGCCACTTAAGCTATGTAGTGGACTCTACAGAGAGGAGAAAATAAAGTAATGGATGGTGTGTTCAAAATTCCCCCTTAAGTCATGGGCTACATGAGCTGGTTTTTGAGAGACAAGATATAAAGGCAGGGATACCCATGGACACAATACACCATCAGAACAATGACGCCAGTGAATGGGAGCGTGGTTTAGAGACTAGGAAGCCCAGGGCATATGGGACAGAACCTGAACAACGGGCAGACATGTTCTGATACACCTGGCAATTCAACAACCATGGCATAGATCAACAGGCGGGAGGGTCCCTGATCTTGCTGCTTGATGGCACTAGCAGGTAATGCGTCCGGCTCGTCTGAAGAAAAGCATACTGTCTTTGCTGGCAGATTTTTCTGAGCAGAAAAGGCCTAAAACAGAATGGTCTCTAAATCAGTAGACATTAAAGGAGAAGTTATTTCTATGGATCACAGGAGTGCAGTTCATTCGGGGGTAAAAGCGCACCCGCTAGCGGCCGACTAGTGCCACGAAATTGACGGTAAAACGCTGCTAAAAATAGCGGCGCTTTACCGCCGACGCCACGCCAGTGTGAAAGGGGCCTTCGAGCTGGTGGGGGACAGATGCAGCATTCGACCATTGCTGCATTCACCTAGGTAGGTATGATTCTGAAAAAATAGCCATACGTCTTAAGTTGAATAACAGATACATAGAGGCATACTAGAGGAAGATCTTTTTTTGCATTACAACGCCAAGGTCCCTAAGGGTTTTTGCTCAACTTTTTTTTATTTTTATTTTTTCTTTAAAAAAAAAAAATCATGGCAATAGGTTTGAAAGCTTTTGCTCCAGAGGTGGCCTCTTTCATCACTTTCCTGTTTAATTCAAACCTCATACTGAAGGTCATTTTTAAAATTGGAGCATTGAAGGCAACCACCATTCTTGTAGCATTTCACTGGCCTCAAAGGGCATGGTTCACTCACCTTTAAAATCTCCTACAGCAAGGGTGAGTGACCACATCTGCATGTAAAAAAAAAATGAATCCTTTAAGGCTTGGCTATTGAGAGGATTCCTCTGAGAAGTAAAGGGTCAGATATGGTGACCGACTCCCCACTAGCCAGCAGAAAAAAGGTTACCTTGGGTATCTGAAAAGATTTCCAAAAACTTTCATTCTTGGTAGTATGAAAACAAACTGGGAAGCAAGCCTCTCTTTCCACAATCCTATAATTTTTTTGCAAGCAACAGTGGATGAAAACCTGTCAATCGGCACTCCGAAGGTACATATCTTGGCTTTATCTGAATTTCTTGACATTGAAGAATCCCTAGTAAAACCTTTAAGATTCGTAGACCGGTCTGGACTACCGCCTGCAAAAGAATTTCCGGCTTGTGACCTTATTGCTGGCATTTCTATTACCTCAGTTTGAGCCCATCGAAAGAATGTTCAATAAAATTTATTGTGCTAAAAAAATATTTTATTAGTTGCTATGTTGTTGGCATGCAGAGTAAGCAAAATTCAACGCTCTCCTACCTAGAGCTGTACTGTTCTACCTTTTATGGATAAGGTGGTCCTTAAAACTGATCCTGCTTTTCTATCTATGGTAGCCTCTGTTTTCGCAGATCCAAAGTCATCATTCAATCTTTTGACGCAAACGTTTCCAACAGTAAAGAGAAATTTTATGGATTGGAGAGGCCTCGACTTACCTGGAAAGAACTAAGGACTGGAGAAAGTCATCCGCCATGTATGTTCTGTTTTTCGGGACTAGCAAAGGCCACAGGGCCTCCAAAAGTACTATTGCAAGATGAATCAAAATCTCCATAACCCTGTCCTACAAATCCTAAAATCCTGATACTTTCCAAAGGAACCTCTGCCCAATCTCATAGGGCCTGGGCAGCGTATGCAGGAAAAGCAGGAGCAGCTGAGGGCAGCAACACAGTCCAGCTTTGAAATTGCCACATTTTCTATCGATCGTGCCAAGACCAGTCAGTTTGCAAGAAAATCCTGCAGGGGGTGGTCCCCCCCTCCTAACTATTCCTTGCTAATCAAGCACTGCCCTGGAAGATGACTTGAGAAAACTGTTGGGTACCTGGTAATTCCTTTTTCCAGGAATCTTCAGGAACAGAACGGCTTCCCAGCCCACAATAGTGCGCCTTCCATTTTTTTTATGGCTGTATTTAAATGCATATTATACAGAATCACAAAAGTGAGTACACCCCTCATTTTATCTTTTCATGTGACAACACTGAAGAAATGACACTTTGCTACAATGTAAAGTAGTGAGTGTACAGCTTGTATAATAGTGTAAATTTGCTGTCCCCTCAAAATAACTCGACACACAGCCATGGTCTAAACCGCTGCCAACAAAAGTGAGTACACCCCTAAGTGAAAAATGTCCAAAATGGGCCCAATTGGCAATTTTCCCTCCCCAGTGTCATGTGTCCTGCTAGGGTTGCAGGTGTGTTTTAAATTTGTTTTTTTCTGTCTGTCGACCAAAGAAGTTGAGTGCACGTGCTCATCGTTGTATCCAGAGGTTGTCTATGGGAAGACGTAGGAGTGCTGCCATCATTGCTGCAGATGTTGGGGGGGGGGGGGGGGGGTGTCAGCCTGTCAATGCTCAAACCATAAACTGTATCAAATTGGTCTGCATGGCTGTCGTCCCAGAAGGAAACCTCCTGGCTGGCCTGGAGACAGATGCTGGGAAGGAGGGGGGAGGGGACAGCAGCCTGTCAGAGGGAGACATTTTGACCATGGTGATCAACGCGGAGCTGCCCTGGTTATGGTCTGAATAGAGAAGGGCATACAGGGGGGGGGGGGGTTTACAGTTGAGGGCAGATTGCATAGCACAAGCACTGTGCTGTGTAATTTTGCTTTAAGGGACCAGAATCTACTTTAACCCCCCAAAAAAACACTTTAATGGCTGAGTTATTTTTGAGGGGACAGCAAATCTACACAGTTATACAAGCGGTACACTCATTACTTTACATTTTAGCAAAGTGTTATTTATTCAGCGTCGCATAAGAACATATACCTTTTTTGTTAAAAAAATAAATAAAAAAATGTGAGGGGGTGTACTCCATTTTGTGAGATATAGGGGTTGATTTTCTAAAACTAGAGTGCAAAATCTGGTGCAGCTCTGCATAGAAACCAATCGGCTTCCAGGTTTCACACTGGACTGCAGGAATGAAGTTGCGCGAGTTCAGCTGAACTCATTCGATTTCACTCCCCGCATGTCAGTCCCGATTACGGCTGCGATTTCTGCACAGATGTCAATGTAAATCGTAGTCTGAAATTGCAAAAAGTAGTACAGAAGCTACTTTTTGAAATTGGTGCAGCGCCACAGATGCGGCCTTGCACAGATTATGATTGTGCAATTTTGTCGCCGATTTAACATGTCAAAACGCACCAGTGTGAACCAGGGCTTATTGTCAAAGCTTAAAGGGGTTGTAAACCCTCGTGTTTTTTCACCTTCATGCATCCTGCGCCACTCAGCAGCTTCTCGGGTCTTCATTGGACAGATTGATAGCAGTGCAGCCATTGGCTCCTGCTGCTGTCAATCAAAAGCAATGACACGGCCGCTGGGGGGCGGGGCCGAGTCGTACACTCATCGGCTATGTCAGTGCAGGACTGAAGGTGGGAGAGGATTGGTCATGGGGAGGGATTCAGAAACGAGTGGCCATCATCCATCCTGCAGCTTACTGGGAGAGAGAAGGAAGGGCCGGGGGAGCAGAAAGAAGTTTGTGCGAGGCAGCAGCTGAATTTCAGTGCCCAGGGCTGTGCTGCTTCTCGCCGTGTCAGCTTTAGCTGAGCGAGGTACGTATGGGAGCCACGCCGCTATGCGAATTGGCATAATAATCGGCCAATGACTATTTCCTAAAAAAAAAAAGGCCCAAATATTGGCTGATATATCGGTCGACCTGTAGTCTGTACTGGCCTAGCTGTAAACCACCCCCCCCCCCTGCATAATCGTGTTATAGCCAGTGGAGAAGCAAAAATAAATAGATATAGAGTATCAAGTGACAGCCGTGTCCAGCAGAAGTCTCAACTTTTACATATCTACACAAGGAAGAAAGATTTATGTGAAATGAATGGTCAGACGATATATTTAATGTGTACAAGTTCACCCTTCAAACACTGTACAACCTCCCCCGGTCCCTGCTGCACTTACTACTGTGGGGTTCTGGGGATGTGAAACCAGTATTCTTCTGGGATGGATCAGAGCAATTGCACGTGACACTTTCACCAGTCAGAATTGCCCTGACCCATGCCGCTATTCCTTTAAAGGGCAAAAACTAGCACTTTTCAAATCCCTGACCCCTGCATTGGCTGCATGAGCAGTAGAAGCTAGTCATCCAGATTGCAGCGGGTGGGTGTACAGTGTTTGGTTCACCTGTGGTGTGGGTGTGGTTTTTTTTTTGTATTTATTTTTTGTGAATATTGCAGTTGTCAAGCCATTCACTTCCATAAGAATCTTCCAAAAAGATGTGTTTTATGCACCTTTAACTGCAAAAGACTCTTGTGTACAGTGTGGATTTGATTTAAATCGCTAGTAAAAAGGCTTGGGTGGGGGGATCATAATTTTTAAAGAGCAACTGTCATCTCTGTCCTGCAGCAGCTCCTCCTCTGACCCTGTTGACTCACCGACAGTCCCATTCACTTTAATGGGACGGCTGGTGATGCTGCAGTAACTTAACAAGGTGAGGGACGTGGCGGAAGCAGGTGATCGTATGCACGCTAACAGGCGCTGCCATGATGGATCTGAAATGACAGGTGCTCGTTAAATGTAAGGACTTATTCTTGCTGGTATTTAGAATCTTTCATATTTGCAAGCAAAATGAAGGTTTCCTATTTGAAATAAGCTGTCAGGTTAGTAAAACGGCGATGTCGGAAACCAATTCAATCATACAGTTTGTAGTGTACATAGATTTGCCAAAAACAGTGGGATAAAGGAATATTCCTGAATTTTGGTGGTTACTGTGAAATTGTGTAAATGCATCAATGCAGTGCATGTTCTCAGCTTGTAGAGCTTGGGTTCATTGAATGATTACCAAAATGTAACTATTGCAGAATATACAGCTTCATGTTGCATAACTAAACTCCATTTCATGCTGAAGAAACTAAATTTATTAATGTATTTTAAATGAATCTATTTTTAGATTTTTTTTTTCTCAAAGCCTTTTTATTTTTAAAATAAAATTTGATAAACCTGTGTTTAAATATTTTTTTTTTTTTTTTTTAATCATTGCTTTATATCCTTCCTGCTTGTGTAGACATTAAAAAGCTGACACAGCCATCTTTTAAAATGATTATAACAAGTCTGTTATATAAAAACAAAAAAAGCTTACCTACCTGCTCTGTGCAATGGAGTTGCACAGAGCGGCCCTGATTCTCCTCTTCTCGGGTACCCTGTCAACACACCTCTTCTCTGCTGCCATAGGAAGGCATGCTCTCTTACTGGCTTTTAATGACGGCAGTGGGAGGCAATGGCTCTGGATTTTTCAGCAAAGCCTGTGAGCAAGGAGCACCACTACAGATGGGCACAGCGTTTGATCTAGTGAGGGCTTAGGTAAGCATAAGGGGGTGAGGTGCGATACTGTTGCCTAAACATTTTTAACTTTAATGTAGTGGATGTAAACCGGGGGGGAATAAAAATGAAGACTTCTACCCAGTACAGTAGAGGATGTCAAGTCATCTGTGCCCAGTCTTACCACAGAGTTAATCCAGCTCTGAGCAATCCTGCTTTTTTTTTTTTTTCCTAGGCTAAAAACCAACACGCAGATAAATGTCGCCACTTCCCCCACTGCTGTGATTGACAGCTCATTTCCTTTTCGCATGACAGCAGAGGGAGAGCGTCTGGCTGTCAAAGCTGCCCTGAGTAGATATATGCGCACAATGGTGGGGGCCGCCAGCTCACTCTGCTTTTTGCTGTGCGTGCAGTAAGGACTGATCTGTGCATTATTTTCATTGACGCTACCTGGTAATAGGGGGGCGGGGGGTGGTAGAGGTGGGCAGGGATTCATGTGATGTCATAACCCTGAGCACCAGGAAAGGGAACCGCCCACCGATTCCCAAGTTTTGCGGGTCTCCTACAGCAGAAGGGAGTAAGATTGGAAAGGTAAGGATACAAGCAGGAGGATTTATATGTGTATGGGACCGCTTTTATAATTCTGCTTTTAGTTTATTCACTTTAAGGTAAATGCTTGGGCTTTAGAAGCTCTTTAAATGTGCAGAGGAAGTATCCCTCAATCAGTAATTTGTCCAATTTACTAAAATATAAGTAGAAAGCTTTTAGTGGAAGCAGTTTTTGCTTTTTATCCTTTTAAAACTTTAATTTCCTAACACATACATGACCGGCTACACTTTCCGATACCCTCTCACTGTAACCTCAGAAATGGCAGGTTATGTTCAAAACTATCGTGCTTATTAACCCTTTCCTGTCGCGCGTACGCATATAGGCTTTTGGGGGGGGGGGGGTTATACCGGCATGATGCCCGCAGCTGCATGCATCATCCCGGTACTTTTGTTTAGAGCCGGCGATTGGCTATCCAGGCATAACAACTAAAAGCCGCCATAGATTGTCGCCATTCCACGAGTGCGTGCAATTATAAAGCATAACATGTTTGGTATCTATTTACTCGGCGTAACATCTTTCACATTATACAAAAAATTGGCTAACCCAGAAAGTTGCGTTTAAAACACCGCTGCACAAATAGCGTTTGACATAAAATATTGCAACGATCGCCGTTTTATTCTCTAGATTCTCTGCTGAAAAACTTGTAAACACCAAATATCAGAAATAGGCTTGGTCGTGAAAGGGTTAAAGCTGGTCATACAGTACTTGAATTCACTTAATGGGTGGCCCGGCTATAAAATAAAAAAAAGCAAAGAAGTTTGGAAAATTGTTGGCTGAGCAGCAACAGCTTTCAATCAGATGCAGCCTCTGGTTGGGTTTTCTGATAGCTGGCAACAAAGCCCAGCAACCCCAATTCCAAAAAAGTTGGGACGCTGTTTAAGTTATGTAAAAACAGAATGCAATGATTTGCAAAGGTTGGGACAGGTCCATGTTTACCACAGTGTAGAATCTCCTCCTTGCAACACTCTGGGAACCGAGAAGACCAGTTTTGGGAGAGGCATGTTGTCCCATTCTTGCCCGATATAGGTTTCTAACGGCTCAACGGTCTGGCGTTGTCTTTCGTGTTTTTTGTTTTCAAGATGCACATAATATTTTAATTTTCACAAATCCATGCTGTTTTATATTCAGTATACGGGTTAGCAATGTCTTGCTGAAATGTGCAAGGCCTTCCCTGAAAAAGTTATCTAGTTGGGAATAGAGCTGCACAATTAATAAAAAATAAAATAATTGATCTCGATTCAACCTCCCTGACGATCTCCAATGCAATTTGGCGATTATTTTTTTCATATAACAAGTGGAGAGACTTAATCTGCTCACTCAGCTGTGGAAAGAAAATATCTGGCAGGCTGCCAAGTTTTAAACAGGAAACCTTGTAACTAATGCTTCCTCCTTAGATCAAAGGGATAAACTTTTTGTCTAAAAGAGAAAAATCTAGGCAGTCTGCCAAGTTTAAGGGCCCTTTTACACGTACGGACAAACGGTCCGTTTATTACAAGTCCGTTTACGGACTTGTAATGTATCCCATCTGCGTCCGCAAAGATCCGCTTTTGCGGACGGAAGAAAACCCTATTTTTCTTCTGTCCGGCGGAACGGATCGGATGAATACGGACACACGGTCCGTATTCATCCAATTCCCCATAGGGGAGAGCGGAGGAGAGACAGGGCGGTCTCTGCACTGTGTGCGGGGACCACCCTGTCCGCCAACAGCTCAGCGGGGATTAACGGAGGAATCCCCGCTTAGCCAAACGGGCTAACGGAGCGGATCAATACGGATCCGCTCCGTGTGAAAGAGCCCTAACAGGAAACCTTGTAACAAAGTTCCTTCTTAGGGCAAACTTCTCTGTAAATGCAAGAAGTTTAACCACTTAAAGTCCATCTTTTTCTGACACTTGTTACGTTAAATGTCGCACTGTATTTGCCCAGCGGTCTTTCAAATGCAATTTTTTGGTGAAAAAATACACTTCAATGAATAAACACGAAACTGTAAAGTTAGTTCAATTATTATTATTTTTTTCTTTGTGAAAGATGTTATGCTGCGAGAATCGTGATCTATCTTCTAAGGAAAAAAATTGCGATTCTCATTTTAGCCAGAATCGTGCAGCTCTAGTTGGGAGCATATGCTGCTCTAAAACTCATATCTTTCAGCGTTGATGGTTCCTTTCCAGATGTGCAAGTTGCCCATTCCGTATCCACTAGTGCACCCCCATACCGTCAAATGCAGGTATTTGAACTTGGTGCTGTTAAGCCAGAAGGGTCTCTCTTCTTTTTAGTCCGTTTGCCAAAAAGGTACAATTTTGATTCGTCTGACCTCCCGACAATATTCCACACTTTATTAAAATATTTGAAATGAGCTTTGGCTTCGAGAAGACGGCGGTATTTCTGGATCATGTTCCAATATGGTTGCATGATGGAGCTTTTTCATTTTTGGATAGCACAGTGAACTGTGTTCAGACAGGTGTGATGTAGGTCCCCCCTCCCCCCCCCTTTTTTTTGAACTAAAAATTAACAAGGCACTATGGCGCTACTGTGTCTACAGGCAAATGGGACACAAGTGAAGACAGCTCCTCCTGGAAAAATAGGTCCTGAATATCTATGAAAGACAAATGTGAGTGGAGGTAGAGGGCACCAACCTATTGAAGACGGATATGAATAGAAACAAACGGTACAGTTAAATGATGGGAAAACTCACTTTTGGAAGTGGAGAAACTGCTTGGGATTTTGGATGGTGGCACCCCGTTGTGAGGTGGAGGCTGGGCTGTGTTCTGACCGCAGGCAGGGGTGCTGAAAACCCTGCAGTGCATTGGCATTCCTGACCTGTCGTCCTGCTTCAGTGGGGTCGGCTGAGTTTAGGTCTCCACAAGGGTGACTTGGTTACGTTGAGAGGGCGTGGTTGGGCGTTTCAGTGCTCCGCCTCTTTATCGGACCTATAGCAAGAAGCCAATGTAACCGTCACCCTCATGGAGACCTGAACTCAGCTGACCCCATCGGAGCAGGCCGACAAATCAGGAACGCAGATGCACCGCAGGGTATTCAACTCCCCTGCTTGGGGTCAGAACACAGCCTCCACCATCAAAATCCCAAGCAACCACACCGCAAGAGAGCCTGCACGGACAGCCTTGGCTTCCATCCGACAGCGGCATTTCCAACTGCAGCTACCGTCATACTTCGATCAGCCTGATGCAATCGACTAAAACTGTCATCCACCACACAGCCCTGACAACTCGCCAGCAAATGCTGTGACTGACTAAGCAACCACCTGCAGCCGCAGACTTCCATCCAAACATCCCTCCTGCATGCCATTGCATCGCGGGTTTCTCTTGCCCACACCAGCCGCTCTCCACAGAACCTGAGCAAGACCAACAGCCCCTCAAATGATGAGCACTTTCTCCCCTTCCAAAAGTGTGTGGGTCGGGTTTTTTCGTGTCTGTACTGTTCTTATCCATATCTGTCTTCAATAGATTGGTGCCATCTTCCTCCACTCAAATGTATTTGCACTGTCATAGTGACACTGTCTCCACGCTGCAGTGCAGTAAAACGCTGTTTCATCCAGTACACTGTGAGAAATGCAAACCTTCTGCACTGCATCACAGCAGCATTGTGGTGTTACCCGGGTCAAGGGGAAAGTTCTTTCTATGTCCCTTGGTGAAGACCTGCATCTATCCAGTGCAGTATAATACAGGTTACCACACATAATGCGAGTGGGCCTTAAACAATATTTTACATGTCACTTTTGAACTGGTAGCCTTTGTCCCCTTTAAAAACTACCCTGGTGCTCAACCTCCTGTTTACTACCCCTACCCTTACCACAAGTGTAAAGGAACCTTGAAGAGAATTTTTAATTTTTGAACTGCATATTTTAGAGTTATAGCTGTATTTTGCTAAATGTTGTAATGTTTGCTCTTCCTTTCGCTTTGGTATAGAACATTTTTAGATTGGCCGCAGCAATAGTTCACTGGTGAAATTTGATATCTGGACACTAGGGAGTACAACCCAACTCAGACTTTTTTTATTCTAAAGGCCCGTACACACAATTGGATTTTCCGACGGGAAAAGTGTAACAGGCTGTTCGAAAAATCCGACCGTTTTTTATATGCTCCATCGGACAGCAAATGTTGGATAGCATGCTTTAAAATTTTCCGGCAACAAATGTGTCTTGTCGGATTATCTGATCATGTGTACACAAGTCCTTCGGCCAAAAATCCCAAGTATAAACATGCATGCTCAGAAGCAATGCTCACCATAACACAACATTAGCAGAGATCTGGGCAGCCTGCCAAGTTTGAGAACATAGCTGATAAAAGAAGCAGAGATGCAATGCAATGTGTGTGTTAGTTTGAACAGTTAACCCCCTTCCCTGCCAGTGACGCTTACACAGTAATCGGTGCATGTTTATAGCACTTATCGCTGTATAATTCTCAATGGTCCCAAAAATGTGTCAAGCATACGATCTGGCTACCATAATGTCGCAGTCCTGATAAAAATCGCTGATCGCCACCAATACTAGTTTAAAAAATACCATAAACCTATCCCCTATTTTGTAGACACTATAACTTTTGCGCAAACCAATCAATATACGCTTATTGCTTTTATATATATAAACATGTGTAGAATACGTAATCTGCCTAAACTGAGGAAAGTTTGCCTCTCATTATGAAATAATTTTATTCTAGAAAAGTACAAAATATTGTGTGGAGGTTAAATTGTCTTTTTTTTTTTTTTTTTTTTTTATAGTGCAAAAAATAAAAACCTCAAATATGATCAAATGCCACTAAAAGAAAGCTGTATTTGTGGTGGGGAAAAAAGGACATCAATTTTGTTTGGGTACTGCATCGCACGCTTGTGCAATTGTCAGTTAAAATGATGCAGTGCCGTATAGCAAAAAATGGCCTGGTCCTTGAGCAGCCAAATCTTCCAGGGCTGTGGTTAATAAATGTTTTACTTTTAAGACCTTTTCTGTATCACTTATTACTTAACTGTTAGATTTTACGAGATAAAGGGGGATATAAAAATCGGTCTAACATATCATGCAGCTGCGATTTTTCTAAATATCGGTCAACCTCTCCTAATCAATGCAGCCACATCATGGGGGGGGGGGAATTACTTTTCAAAAATGTTATGGTTATAAAATTTTGCAGAAAAATCAGTTAAAGTGACGCAGTGCCGTATTGCAAAAAATGGCCTGGTTATTAAGGGGTTAAATCCTTCCAGGGCTAAAGTGGTTACAATTTCATTTTCAGTATGGTGTTGCATGACTGCACAATAGTTATTTAAAGTGTAACCGTGCTAAAAATTGACCTGGGCAGAAAGGGGGTGAAGGTGCCCGGTATTGAAGTGGTTAAACTGCTGCAGGCATGAAGTACAGGCATCTAGAATCTGAGCATACTGCAACATTCCCATCGCTATGATGGACAGCCGGTCTGACCAAGTCTTTCATTTTAACATGGCAGAGACTCTTCCAGATGAAGACACTCGCTATTTCAGCATATTTTATCAAGTTTTGAAATGTACTTTCCTTGCTGCATTTTGCATTAAAAAACCTGGTTCGGCTCCAAGAAGTTTAGTCTTCTGCTCTTCCTATGGTGTTGATTTGGTAATCCCTGACATTTTGATAGCCATGGATTACAGGTACTTGGAGTAAAGGAAGCCTTGTGAAGTTTGATTTTTAGCAATAGCGGCTCAGACTACTCTTGACCTGTTTCCTGGAATTGCTCTTTAACCTTTGACTACCCCAAACACATAAAATATGTAACATGTTATATGCCTGTTTTTAAATTGCACATCTGGCTTTCCTCATGGGCAAGAGTAGTCATTGTAAGGTTCTGTCTCTGGGAAAATCTGCATTTTGGGAGTACAGCTGTGTACAGCCATCTATAGGCAACTGTACATGGCACCTGCAGCTCCCTAAGCAGTGGGCTCAGGAAAGTACTTGAGATTTTACACTAGAGGATTTTACATCCTCTAGATTGGTGGGTCTCCAAACTGTGGCTCACGGGCCAAATCCAGCCACTGGAGGATTGCATTTGACCAGCAGCTAGGATTCGTTTCTCCAAGTTAGTTGCTAGGACCCCCAGAATCCTAGCATCTGATAAATTGCTTGCCTTAGCTGAAGAATGGAACTTCTCTAGCCATACCTGCTCCAGCTCCCACCGTGATGCTACATTGACTAGAGCCACACTATAAGTGGGGTATGGGTGTTGATTAAAGGGGAGTTCCACCCACAATTTCACTTTTTAAATATAAATACCCCTGTAATACACAAGCTTAATGTAGTCTATTAAAATTAGTCTGTAAACTAAGGTCCGTTTTGTTAGGTTGTTAGAGCATTTAGTTAGTTTATAATCTAGAAATAGGCCGTGGCCATCTTAAGTGTGGGCATCATGAAGCCAGACTGTATGACTTCCTCGATTTCAGCCTTGCAGATCTTGCACATGCTTAGTGCTGCACAAGCGATGTAATAGGTTTCAGTCGGGTTTCCATAGCAACGGGAGTGTCAGAGGAAGTTGCCGCCTCTTCTCTATGCAAATAGGCTATTTGCAAGGACTACTGGGATACATGATGCCTATCCCAGAAACCCTTGCGATTGGCCTTGTGACTTAATAGCCTAGGCTAATAAGGAGCAGGAAGTAATGGAGGACTACAAAATAAAGGTATTTACAAGCAACAAAATAAATAAAGTGTCCATTCCAAACACTATGAGATTAGGGCATGCAGCACAGACAAAGATAAAAAAATGAGTGGAACTCCACTTTAAAGCAGACTCTGATATATAAAGGTTTTTTTTAAAAGGCATACTGATGTGAGGTGGGCCTCTGAGGTTCCTAATTTGGGGGAGGGGCTGGGATGTAGTCTCTGTTGGGTACCCTGATTCAAACGGACTTTGGTTGTTTGTTTTTTTTTTTTTTTTTTTCCTTTTCCTGAGACCTATCATGTGGATTACAAAATTATTTAAAGCGGAGTTCCACCTAAAAAAATTAAATCCGCAGCTACAAATACTACAGCTGCTGACTTTTGAAATTAGCACACTTTCCTGTGCAGGGTGCCCGCAATGTCCTCTCCCAAAGCCTACCCTTCCCTCGGCTCTGGGTGGATGCGCTGGCATCTTAAAGCGGATGTGTCACGGGGAAAAAATATTAAAAGCCAGCAGCTACAAATACTGCAGCTGCTGACTTTTAATATTAGGACACTTACCTGTCCTGGAGTCCAGCGCTGATCGCAGCAGAGCACGAGCGATCGCTCGTCTCTCTGCTGCTCCCCCCTCCATCCACGCTCAGGGAACCAGGAAGTGAAGCGCTGCGGCTTCACTGCCCGGTTCCCTACGGCGCATGCGCGAGTCGCGCTGCGCCCGCCGATTGGCTCACACGCTGTGTGTTGGGAGCCGAGTGTTCCCAGCACACAACGGGCGACAGACGGGATGTGACGGAATGCCCGTCTTTCGCCCGTAGCGTGTGGCCGGAAGTGGGTGCAAATACCTGTCTTTAGACAGGTGTCTGCACCCCCCTCCCCCCTGAAAGGTGTCAAATGTGACACCGGAGGGGGGGAGGGTTCCGATCAGCGGGACTCCACTTTAGGGTGGAGGATCGCTTTAAGTAAGGGAATCGGAAAGTGAAGCCTTGTGCCTTCACAGCCTGGTTTCCTACTGTGCATGTGCAAGTCGTGCTGAGCGTTCTGCAAGGTCCCTGCTGTCTTCTGGTCCCTGTGTCTCGCCATGGATACTGCAACGATCTTTTCCCGGAAGTGGGAGCAAATACCTGTATTAGACGGGTATCTGCTACTCCCCTCTGAAAGGTGCCAAATGTGACACTGGCGGGGGGGGGGGGAGGAATCCAGACAGCAGAAGTTAAATTTCTGGGTAGAACTCCGCTTTAATAATCCTTTTTTTGTATAAAACCCTTTTGGCCTCAAATATTTGTAAAATGTACATTTTTGGCTTTGTATGGAGTTTTTTTTTTTTCAGACCCCTGCTCCTAGATGATGATGGGGATGAGGGGTGAACCACTCAAGTACACCTGTTTGTTTACATTAGCAGACTGACAGAATGCCAAGTTTCTGGTGTAATAGGAAACTTTTGAACTTTGAAAATGTCTTCAATGTGTTTTTTTTTTTTTTTTTTTTGTAGATCTAGAGATTGAATGAGTACCGTATATACTCGCGTTTTTCAGCACTTCTTTTTAATTTTTTTATTTTTTTCGTGTGTGCTGAAAATGCCCCCTCTCAGCTTATACACAAGTCGCCTTTCTGCACCAGATCTCCCGGACTTTGGGGACCTGGTGCCAGCCGTAGGTCCCCTGGACCCCAAACTTGGCACACATGTAGCCCCACTCCTCTACAAGTTTGCAAAGTTTTGTTGGCACTTTTTTTTTTTTTAAAGCCGGGCACCCCTTCCGCAGACTCCCATGTTAAACGTCAGTCTAGTCATAGACACAGTGAAGCATGGGCACAGTGAGGCTTGCAGATGGACACCCTAGGCTTGTACGCGAGTCGATACGTTTTCTGTGGTAAAATTGGGTGCCTCGGCTTATATTCGGGTCGGCTTATACTCGAGTATATACGGTACTTTGTTTTTTAAAGTGTTCTTACCGATTCAGAATCTGTAAATACTGCGTGTAATCTGAACTCTGGTTCAATAAACTTTCACCTTACAGTGGAATCCTCGTGGACTGCAATGGATACATGCTTGCTTTGCCTAGGGATGGGTTTCTTTAATTATTATGTTTTTTTTTTTATTTATTTTTTTTAAGATTTTGGGGGAACCCCTGAAATCCCCTCTACAGCTCTCAAGTCAGGGTAATAAGGGAGCTGTTGACAGAACCAGCAGCAGGGCAAAGATCAGGGGTCAGGAGAACATGCTGCATGGGATTAGTGCACATTATGGGCAAATTTCACTTTTATCAGTCCCCACAAAGCTGCTTTTGCTGATGACCAGTCGCAGTCTGGCCTCTTCATGTACAATGCAAGAGCTGGGGTCCTGCTAGGTGAAATTTTAGATACCTGGAGTTTTAGTGAAGTTTAAATAGTTTGTTTGGCTCAAGCTGGTCCAAATGCACTTTACATGTGTGCACTGGAATAGGCTCAGTTCATATATGCAGTGTGGGAAACAAATCTAAGGCAGTGCGTTTCCTGCACCACATTAAAATCACATGGCGTTCATGCGAGCCATAGTGGGTATCAATGATGAGTTTAAAGACGCCCCAATTTTTTATCACAAAATGCATTGCGATTGACTGAATTGATTCATGGGTATGAACACTGATGTGATTTTATTTCAGTGCAGAGAAAATGTCCTTTTTGGGGGGGGGTGCAATTTGAGCCATACAAATATGTCTCAAATTGCATGTAATTTGCACAGAAATGTGGTGCGAATCACATGCGTTGTGCCGCACCACATGTATATATACCGAGCCCAAACAGTAGCCGCAGTATTCTCCCACTGGGATGGGGACTTCCCATCCTGCGCCTTTATCAAAATCAAGTCGGACTGAGCACTTTTCAGAGAAAACCTTGTATTTATTCGATTGCACCGATACCAGGGTTTTTTTTTTTTTTTTTGGACCGAGTACTCCATTACCGATACTCTACCAACTGGTAGAGGGGGGGGGGTTGACTTTACCCCTGATGTATCTCACCAAACAGACCCCGGGTATCTCCCCTTTTGAGACAGAGAAAGGGACTGAGGACACACATTCCCCAGTCACTTTCTCAGCAACCTCGGCTGCACTGGAGATGGATAGACGGACATCGGCCTATGTTTATTTATAAACGGAAGCATTGTAATCGGTTTGTCCATTCATAAGTGAGAATTGCAAAGTCGATGATCACTGAATCTGGATTCAGAAAAGGAAGGAGCCGGCAAGTGTCAGCTGCTTTATTGAAATCAATACAGGGAAATCTGTGCTTGCAATGGCCCCCACCACCACCACCGCTCATCCCGATTGTCCGGGTATCGGATTAGGCATCGGAGCATTTGTATAAGTACTCGTGCAAATGCTCGGTATCGATACTAGTTTCGGTGCAACCCTAATATAATTAGAATCCAAAGACTCGTATCATTTGTGACGGTTTCTTGTACCTAGCAGTGATGTTCTTTGGGATATAAAGAGCCATATTCCACAGTGAATTACACAGTTGTTCTTCACCACTATACTGTGGCTTACAAAAAAAAATTGCATAGATTTAAAATGTCACGTTTCTGTGGTGTAAAAAAAAAAAATTAGACAAAGAAATAATTTCAGAAAATTTTCCACTTATAACGAGACCTATGCAACTCAATTTAAAAACAAACTGAAATATTTTAGGGGGGACTACAAAAAATGAAAATGTGATTGCATGAGTGTGCACACCACCTTATAACTGGGAATGTAGCTGTGTTCAGAATTAAGCAATCACATTCAAACTCATGTTGAATAATCGGTACACACCTGCCATTATTTAGCATGCCTCTGATTAAACACAAATGCAGTTCAGCTGTTCTAGTAGGTCTTTCCTGACATTTTGTTGCATCCTACAGCAAAAGCCATGGTCCGGAGAGGGATCTCATTGTTAAAAGGTATCAGTCAGGAGAAGGGTTCAAAAAGAATTTCCAAGGCATTGGCTATATCATGGAACAGTGAAGAGCACATCGTCAAGTGGAGAAAATGTCACAACAGTGACATTACCAAGAATTGGATGTCCCTTCAAAATTGATGAAAAGACGGGAAGAAAACTGGTCAGAGGCTACCAAAAGGCCTACAGCAACATTAAAGGAGCTGCAGGAATATCTGGCAAGTGCTGGCTGTGTGGTACTTGTGACAAAATCTCCCGTAATTTTTCATATGTCTGGGCTATGTGGTAGAGTGGCAGGACGAAAGCCTTTTCTTGCCAAGAGAAACATCCAAGCCCGGCTAAATTTTACAAAAACACATCTAAAGTCTCCCAGAAGCATGTGGGGAAAATGTGTTATGGTCATAATTACAAAAGATGTTTGGGGCATAAACACTGTGCACATCACCAAAAGAACACCATACCTACCGTGAAGCATGATGGTGGCAGCTTATTTTGGGGTGGGTTTTCTTCAGCTGGAACAGGGGCCCTAGTCAAGGTAGAGGGAATTATGAACTGTTTCAAATACCAGTCAATATTGGCACAAAACCTACAGGCTTCTGCTAGAAAGCTGATCATGAAGAGGAACTTCTAGAAAGCTGATCCTGAAGAGGAACTTCATCTTTCAGAATGACGACTTAAAGCATACATTCAAATCGACAAAGGAATGGCTTCACCAGAAGATTAAAGTTTTGGAATGGCCCAGCTAGAGCCCAGACCTGAATCCAATTGAAAATTTGTGGGGTGATCTGGAGATGCCCTCGCAATCGGACAGATTTGGAGTGTTTTTGCAAAGAAGAGTGGGCAAATATTGCCAAATGTGTCATGCTGATAAACTCGTACCCAAAAAGACTAAGTGCTGCAATAAAATTATAAGGTGCTTCAACAAGTATTAGTTTAAAGGTGTGCACACTTGTGCAACTATATGTTTACGTCCCTCCACCTAAAATTTCAGTTTGTTCAAATGAGTTGCATGGTTTATAGGTTACATTAAACTGGCTGTAAACCCTTTACAACCAATTTATGCTGCAGGTAAACCTATAATAAGGCTTGCCTGTAGCTACCCAGGATATCTCCGAAACCTGCACGGTTTAGGGGATATCCCCTGTCACCTACATGTGCCGATGTCGTCGGCGCACTAGAGCAATCGGAAGCAATGGCACGTATGTGCCGTTGCCTCAGTCAGTGTGCCGTTACCGGCGTTTAGAAGCATTTTTTTCAGAGGAGTTTGAAGTGCCAAATGCCTGTGAAAGCGGTAACTTGCGTTTAGCCGTGTTTCGTTTACAGTAGTTACTCAGTTTTGACCATTTTTGCAAAAAAAAAAACTTCCAAATGCTGAAAAATGTACATTTTAAAACATCCCGTGTACATTGAGCCTTAAGGCTAGGTTCACACTGCTGCAAACTCGCACGAATTTTAACCGCCATTTGCGGCCGTGATTTCAGGGAATGCCAGTCTATAGAGCTGAATTCGCCTCGCACAGGACCCTTTTTTCCCGCAGCTTAGATTCGCACCGCACAGATTTGAACGGCACTAATGGGAAAACAATGTTATTTTAATGACTTGCGAATTTGAGCGATCGCAACGGCTCATATTCGCAAAATAATTCGCAACAGTGTGAACCCAGCCTTAGCCTCGTACACATGCTCAGAATTTCCGCAGACAAAGAGTCTGACTTTTGTCCGAAGGGAGTGTTCCTGGATTTTGTCTTGCATACAAACGGCACACAATTGTCGGCCAACAAACGTAGTGACGTACTACGTGTTTGTGTGTTGTTTTTTTTTTTTCTTAGCGCCACCCTTCGGGCACCTTCTGCTAATGTGTTTGGTGTGCATTGATTTTGAGCATGCGTGTTTAACAGACCGTTGTCTGGAAATTTTTAAAGCCTACCATTCAACATTTGTCCGAAAAATCCGGCAACAATTGTCCGATGGATCGTACAAACGGTCGGATTTTTGGCCAACAGTCTGTCAACACAGAATTTTTTTTATTTTTTGTAAAATCCAATCGTGTGTACGAGGCTTTAGAGACCCCCTTGAACAGAACTTCTTTTTTGAGAAGACGTCGTCCCTGACTACTTTTATTTCAGTCTCAGCTGTGTAAAGCTGTTATCTTAATTGTACAGCACACATGTCTTATTTATAAACCATTGATGTTCTGTGCTGTTATATTCTGTAACGGGGTTTACAACCACTGTGCAGGAATTGGGCAATTTAACCACTAGCCGACCTGCTCACACAGATATCCTGTGGCAAATCGCTGTTCCTGTACGGCAGCTTGTGCAGTGGCGGGTGCATGCCACGGGAGCCTTGTTCACAGGCAGAACAGGAACTGCCTATGTAAACAAGGCGTTTCCCTGTTTACATAGGCAGTTCCTGTTCTGCCTGTGTACAAGGCAATCGCGACCCGTGACATGTCAGATTTGTTCACGGTGATCGAAATCCGTGATCTGTCAGCCCACCCCCCCCTACAGTTAGACCACAGTTAACCCCCTTGATTGTCTTGATGGTCTTTTTTTGTTTTGTAGCGCAGCAGTTTACATCTTTAGGGTGTGTTTGTTTTTTGTTTTTTTTTATAGAACAGGGATCGGTATCCTCCTAGTATACTCTCCACCGACCCTCAACTGCACTTTGACAATGGTGGATCTTCAGGGTGATTTTATTTTTTTCCCCAAGATTTTGAAGAGGGCTTTAAGAAAAACAAGTGCATATGTGAACACAAATGTTTTTTTTAAATTGGCTTCAACCTGGAAATTGATGTGTATTCAAATAACACTGTGTACCCATGGGGAATGTAATTACCAATGTACTTTAATGCTTTCTTGCATAAGACCTCTAGGCTTGCAAAACCTGGTGGCAATAACAAGATAGCATTTTTGTTGCATCATAATATACTTCAAAGAAAATTAAATGTGTCTTGGAAACGGTGCTTGTAATATCCCCCTCAGGTCTTGCAGGAAAGACTTGTGGTCCTCTTGGGTGTATAGCTGTGTGGATAAAGTGAGGGAAAAACTTGTATAGCGCAACACATGCGAACTGAATAGCCTCTGATGCACTTTAATGTGGCATCTTATGCTTTAAAGCTAACTCTTAAAGAG
Organism: Rana temporaria; assembly: GCF_905171775.1. Lineage (NCBI taxonomy): Eukaryota > Metazoa > Chordata > Amphibia > Anura > Ranidae > Rana > Rana temporaria. Next base: position 44,285,610 of record NC_053494.1, read on the forward strand.
GTTGTAAAGGTAGAAAAAAAAAATCCCTAAATATCTTCCTTTTTACTTTAGTGCAGTCCTCCTTCACTTACCTCATCCTTCGAATTTTGCTTTTAAATGTCCTTATTTCTTCTGAGAAATCCTCACTTTCTGTTCTAACTACACACAGTAATGTGAGGCTTTCTCCCTGGTGTGGAGAAAGCCTCTTGAGGGGGTGAGCAGGAGTGTCAGGGCGCCCACTAACACACTGCTCCTTTCTCTATCTGCTAAGTAGAGAGTGGCCTGACACTCCTGCCTGCCCCTCAAGAGGCTCTCCACACCAGGGAGAAAGCCTCGCATTACTGTGTGGAGTTACAGACAGAAGAACAGGAAGTGAGGATTTCTCAGAAGAAATAAGGACGTTTAAAAGCAAAATGGAAGGATGAGGTAAGTGAAGGAGGACTGCACTAAGGTAAAGGAAACTATTTTGGGATTTTTTTTTTTTTTACCTTTTACAACCCCTTAAGTACACACATATAAAAGCTGCCACGTTGTACATTAAAAGAAAAAAGGTGCAGGCTCTGGGACTTGTCACCCTGATTTTTGTCAATGTCTAGTGAGTTGCCAGGAGCAAATTGTCTGAATTCCTGTCTTGTATGCCAAATAAGATCATGATACAATAAGTGTTGGAGGATGGCCACCCTGGAGCCTGCACCTTTTTCAGACCGATTGATAATGGCAGTTCTGCATTTCTATTTAGATTCCTTTTTCTGAGTATTGATGAATACTTTTATTGCAGTGTGCATCTTGAACACTAGATGGTGATGATGTGACATAATTGAATTCTGCATTGATGTCCCTTTTCCTTATCCTGAAATTAACTTCTCATACTCTTTGCAGGAACCCAAACTATGTCTGGCATAGCCCTGAGCAGACTTGCGCAGGAGAGGAAAGCTTGGAGAAAAGACCATCCTTTTGTAAGTGGTGGTCATGCACCAGTTTTATTTTTTTTATTTCTTAATCAGTTTGGTTAAGTTGGTAATTGTGTTTTTTTTTTTTTCCTCTCGAAGGGTTTTGTGGCAGTTCCAACAAAAAATCCAGATGGCACAATGAACTTGATGAACTGGGAATGTGCCATTCCAGGCAAGAAAGGGGTAAGGCAGAGGATTCCAGAATTTGTGTGTAGGACTTGGAAATTGGCAAGGATGTGTACAAGGCCCAATTTTACTGAAGGGAGAATTTGTATCTTTCACCAGTTTTATGCTCTGCTTAATTTTTGGGTGCTCAACACCTCCAAATACCTTCTTTATAACTAAATATAAAGGCCAAGTTCACCTTTTTGGAATTTGTTACATCTGTATTTAGGGCATAACCTGTTCCAGCATTACCAAAAGTGCATACTCACATTGGCCAATGGCTAAAACAGTGATGTAAACACAACCCAAGTGTCAGGGTGGTTATAATAAGAGTTGAAGATCACATCACGCTAACACAGGGGTCTTCAAACTACGGCCCTCCAGGTGTTCAGGAACTACAATTCCCATCATGCCCAGTCATGTCTGTGAATGTCAGAGTTTTGCAATGCCTCATGGGATTTGTAGTTCTGCAACAGCTGGAGGGCCGTAGTTTGAGGATCCCTGCGCTAACATCAGTCAGACTTGCCATGTGATGTTTCAAGGGATGAACCCTCTTCAGAGCAACGCTAATGAGTCTGAGATTAATTCTACTATGCAATGCGTCTAACTGTCAACTGTGCAAACTCTTGCTGACACTTAAAGTACACAGCTTGCTGTACTAGGGGAAGAATCCTCAGATATTAGAATCATTTCAAACAAGAAGAAAAATGCTGTGAGCCTTTCATACAGGCCACTAGTGGTGTTGCTTTTTGATCCTTCGATCTCGGCTCTTTATTCATGTTTGCTTGTTTTCTTTGCCCTGCAGACCCCTTGGGAAGGAGGATTATTTAAACTTCGGATGCTGTTTAAGGATGATTATCCCTCCTCGCCTCCAAAATGTAAGTGGTGTTTTTTTTTTTTTGTAATGTGGTATTAACCACTTAAGGACCCCTTCACGCCGATATACGTCGGCAGAATGGCACGGCTGGGCACATCAACGTAACTGTACATTGCCCTTTAAGCCCAGCTGTGGGGCCGCGGGCGCGTGCATGCGACCTGGTCCGAAGCTCCGTGACCGCCGAACTCGCGGACCCGATCGCTGCTGGAGTCCCGCTATCTGTCCCCGGAGCTGAAGAACGGGGAGAGCTGCGTGTAAACACAGCTTCCCCGTTCTTCACTGTGGCGCCGTCATCGATCGTGTGTTCCCTTATATAGGGAATCACAATCGATGACGTTACACCTACAGCCCCGCCCCCCCTACAGTTAAACACAGATGAGGTCACACATAACTCCATCAGCGCCCCCTTGTGGTTAACTCCCAAACTGCAATTGTCATTTTCACAGTAAACAATGCATTTTAAATGCATTTTGTGCTGTGAAAATGACAATGGTCCCAAAAATGTGTCAAAATTGTCCGAAGTGTCCGCCATAATGTCGCAGTCACGAAAAAAATCGCTGATCACCGCCATTAGTGGTAAAAATATATTTTTTTTTTATAAAAATGCAATAAAACTATCCCCTATTTTGTAAACGGTATACATTTTGCGCAAACCAACCGATAAATGCTTATTGCGGTTTTGGTAAAAAAATAAATAGGTAGAAGAATACGTATCGGCCTAAACTGAGGAACAAAATTGTTTTATATATTTTTGGGGGATATTTATTATAGCAACAAGTAAAAATATATTGAATTTTTTTCAAAATTGTCGCTCTATTTTTGTTTATAGCGCAAAAAATAAAAACCGCAGAGGTGATCAAATACTACCAAAAGAAAGCTCTTATTTGTGGGGAAAAAAAGGACGCCAATTTTGTTTGGGAGCCATGTCGCACGACCGCGCAATTGTCCGTTAAAGCGACCCAGTGCCGAATCGCAAAAACTGGCCGGGTCCTTTAGCTGCCTAAAGGTCCGGGTCTTAAGTGGTTAAAGTGCTAAGCACTTCCTGATATAGGGGCAAAAGTGCCCTGCTCCAGTCTACCATTTGGGCTCTCACATCACACAGGCTTCTGATGAAGGCTACAAGTGGCCCTTTTAACAGTTGTTTTCATTGGGACACCCACACTGAGAAAAGCCATGCAGTAAAGGAAGAAAGGCCAAAATGATCACAAAGTGAAATGAGTCAATTGTTTGATAACACAGTGCTTTAGCAAACTAAATGCCATTCAGTTATGGCTTTTTACAGGTAAACTGTTTTGTGATGACTTTTCATGTACATCAAGCCTCTTTGTAGAACAGGAGGCATTTATATAATATGAAAAAATAATGGCATTCCCCCAGAACAGCATTATGGTAGATGATTGGCTCTTCCTGCTGCATTTTTGAAGGGGAACTGTCATCCAGCATTTGCATTTTTTTGTGATCTGAAATGTTTTCAAGCTTACAAAGTTTTGGGTGAATATGTGCCCTCCGAGCTTGAAACTGCTTATCTCGGGTTAAAGAAGCCCCAGCTTTGCCCTCTTTAGGATCAGGTTTAGAGGAGGAAGTTGAATATGATAATGGGGAAGCCCCTATCATGGGGTAATCTCCAACTTTTTTTAGGGCAAGGTAAATAAAATCTACTGGGAGGAGAAGACTCGTAAACTAAAAATTAGTTTGAAGACATTTGCAAGTTAAATGGAAAGTAAGGAGTTGGTCTGGTACAGACACCCGCACAGGTTGAAGCCCAGCTGAAAATGTATTCTACTACAGGGTGTCTCTTCAGGATCTTGTTCCCTTGCTTTCTCTTTATTGCCAGTAAAGCTCAGGTGTGTTTTTTTTTTTTGTAAGGTGTAGTTAAAGCCAAAGCGCCTTGTTCAGTGACGAGAGGTGAATACTCCTTACATTTAGAGTTCTCCTATTTCAGTTCCTGTTTTGCGACCAGAAGTAAAAGGAGGTCCTCTAATGGGACAAAGGCCGCAAAAATGGATGCGTCCTTCCATATTCTTTTTCAAAGCTTAATCTTTTGCATATAATTAATACTGAGCGTCCATAATTTGATATGTCCGCCCCCCCCCCCCCTTGAAGTCCAAGATGCTTAACAATTTCAGGCCCGGAATATTTGGCTGCTTAATGACCAGGCCATTTTTTTTGCAATACGCCACTGTGTCACTTTAACTTACAATTGTGCGATGCTGTACCCAAACAACATTTATTTATTTTTTTACACACAAAGCTTGCTTTTGGTGGTATGTGATCACCATCATTGATTGGTTTGTGCAGAAGTTATAGTGTCTACAAAATGAGGGATAGATGTATGGCATTTTTTGGGACCATTGACAGTTGAACAGCGATCAGTGCTATAAAAATGCACTGATTACTGTGTAAATGTCACTGGCAGGGAAGGGGTTGACACTAGGGGGCGATCAAGGGGTTAACTGTATTCTCTAGTGTGTGTGTGTGTGTGTGTGTGTGTGTGTTGTCTACCTGTGGGGGTGGGACTTCCTAGGGTAAGATCAGTGTTCATACTTTGTATAAACACAGATCAGTCTCCTGAGAACCAGGGTCTGTGTGTTTACGCACGCCCCTAGTGGACCAAAAAGCGAAGCGACATAAGGTAACGTTGTTTCGCCCAGCCGTGCCATTCTGCCGCAGTAAAACTGCGACAGCTGGTCGGCAAGTGGTTAAAGTGTGTGTTTTTAAACAACGTGCACAAGATTTCATTTGTGCACGTTGCATTTTGGGTGAAGGTTTTTCATCTAGACAAGGAATTACTGGACTGGTAGATCTGATCCTTATTTATGGACCAGACTTTATCACATGTGTGATTTTTGATAGTTTTGCACTTTTTTTTCCACTTTTATGCTAGTTTTGTTTTTTGTATATGTAGTAGCCATTTTACTATGTATTTTCACTGTTAAATCTTTACAGGATTATAGGTGTTTGTTCACTTTCATCCGTATTGTTCATTGTAGTATCAGATACTTTTTTTTTATTTTATTTTTTTTTATTTTTTTCACTGCTTAGTTCACCCACAATCCTATTACTTTGCATTCTCTTTTCACTTCCCCTTCCCATTCCCTCCCCCACAGCGCAGCTACCATACTTCACATTATTATCACTTTTTCTGTTAGGATCCGATCCACAGGTGCTGCTGCAGTCCCCCCCCCCCAGTCCATCAGACAGCGCCGGAGTTCTCTATTTCTATAAAGCCCAATGGTAGGAGTCGGTTCATATAAAGGCAAAAATCTCACAGCGATAACTTGATAGAAGAAAAAAACAGATAAAACATCTATCCAAGCATCGACTGTTAAATTTATGAATTGGCCGCTCACCTCCAACAATGACCCAAGGGTCAAACAAGGCTCATCAGTCAGATAAGGAATCCTGCTGATGGATCTGTAAAGGCATCCAGGTTCCAGGTGAAGAACTACGTCCAAAACTTGGCATCAAAACATCTTGGGTAATTCCACATATAGAGGGAACAACTTGCTCCAAGGAATGGCACTTCTTGTATAAATGGCGCAAAGGAAACTAAGAACAGCCATAGTGCAATACTTCTGTTAAAACACCACCGGAACTAATGTCGCAAGGCTCCACCCGACACGTTGCGTCACTGATCACATGACTTCCTCTCTTTGCCGCTATTTTTTTGTTTATAGTGCAAAAAATAAAAACCACAGAGGTGATCAAATACCACCAAAAGAAATCTCTGTGGGGAGGGGGGGGGAAAGGACTCCAATTTCGTGTGGGTACAGCATTGCATGACAGCGCAATTATCAGTTAAAGCAATGCAGTGCCAAATTGTAAAGTGCTTTGGTCAGGAAGGGGGTAAAAGCTTCCGAGGCTGAAGTGGTTAAACAAAATGTTAAAGGGGTTGTAAACACTCGGGGGGGGGGGGGGGGGGGGGTGGTATTTTTTATTTATTTTTTATTAAACATATCATACTTGCCTCAACTGTGCAGTTCGTTTTACACAGTGGCCCCGATCATCATCTTCTGGGGTCCCCCAACGGCGCTCGCGGCTCCTTCCGGCATCAGTGAACCCCCCCAGGAGAAGCGCTCTCCCTAGGGTTTACTGTGCGGGCACGCTCCTGAGTCAGCATTTGTGTTCACAGAATGCCAGACTCTGCCCCACGTCATTGGGATAGATTGGCAGCAGCGGGAGCTGCGCTGCTAACATCTATCCAATTGGGAACCCTGACCAGAGGTAGAACGTACGGACTCAGATGAGAAAAGCTGGGGGGCTGCTCAGTGACTAGGTGTGTGGTGTTTTTTTATTTTTTATTTTTTTTTACCTTAATGCATAGGCTGCATTAAGGCGGGGGACACAAGTGTTTTACAACCCTTTTTAAGTATTGTTCTAAATGCTCATCTGTTGCAATTAGGAAAAAAAAACAATTTTAAATTTGTATACAATTGCAAATACTGCCAGTGGATACAATAAAAAAAAAGTGTACAATTGTTTCTTAATTGAGCTCACCCAGTGGGCTTCTTGCATCATTACAGTGACTGTTTCCTTGCAAGATACGCAAAACATTGATTACCCAGTAGAGTCAATCTAAATCTCTTGGTTTTTATACAGGTAAATTTGAGCCTCCTTTATTCCACCCAAACGTTTATCCTTCAGGCACAGTGTGTCTGTCAATCTTAGAAGAAGATAAGGATTGGAGGCCAGCAATCACAATTAAACAGGTAGGACTCTTGCCATCTACTGGTTGATCACCAGCTTTGTCACAAATTTCATGTTTAATGCTTTCCATCTCTCCACAGATCTTGTTAGGAATACAAGAACTTCTAAATGAACCAAATATACAAGATCCAGCTCAAGCAGAGGCATACACAATTTACTGGTTAGTATATGTCTTGTTTGGATAGTTAAGCTGGCCATACATTTTCCTATTCAATTTCCTTTAGATTTACCTTCAATTGTGTAGTGAAAGGGCCTGCCTGGTTGCATACAAATAGGAAGTGGTTGGGTTTGACCTTCTTATAATATGATTTTGGTAAATCGTACAAGATAATGAAACTGTGATACTCATGTAAACAGAATCAAGAAAGGGGAAGGGTAGGTAGCACTAAAAAAAAAATTGCACTACTTAAATTAAGTGTAGATATGAATATATTCATATCTACACTTAATTTAAGTAGTGTGTTTTTTTTTTTTTAGCGCTACCTACCCTTCCTTTTTCTTGAGGAATGCATGTGCTAGCTCTGTAGAGAAGTGATATTCAGCCTTTAACCACTTGACGACCAGTTTAATACCTGGTATGTCACTGGCCTTCAAGTGGTTATAATAGTTTGTTTTGCCCACTTTTGCCCGAAGTTGAGATCTCTTGTAAAAGTAATCCGACTAGCTGCAGGATTGCTATTACAAGCAGCAGGAGGGGACATCCTAAATCAGGGGTGCCCAACTTTTTGACGAGCGAGGGCCACTTAAGCGACTTGGTCCACAATGAACCCCAATAAGGGGCCCAAGGCTGCTTTCACACAGATGTCCTGCAGTTTACCCACACCACTGGTGCAACGCAGTGTACCTTTTGGCTTTCCTGCACTTTGCAATAGTCTTCTATTATAGTCTGCAGGTTTTGTGCACTTTCAGAAAGCTCACAACTCGCAGGTAATAACAGAAGTCTATGGCTCAGTGCAGGTAACCCGCAGGTGCACTGCTCTGAACCTACAGATCAGTTTGAAAGCAGCCCAGTAACCAATGCAGAACAAATATGCCCATAAATACAATGTGATTTTAGTAATAAAATTGCCCTTTAATAACAATATTCTATTCCATCTCCTAGAGCAGGAGACTGTGGGCCACTGGGCTCTGCGGGCCACATGTGGCCCCCGGGCCACTGGTTGGGCACCCCTGTCTTAAACTGACTTTGTTCAGCTCTGGGCTATGGTAACCTGGAAGCGTTGGTCCCGCGTGCAAACGGTTATCGTCCCACACATGTGAGGCATCACCGTGGATGTCAGATCCTGGGCAATAATTCTAGTACCAGACCTCCTGTGTAAATGTAAAGTGGTATCCTGTAAAGCAGGGATATGCAATCAGCGGACCTCCAGCTGTTGCAGAACTACAAATCCCATGAGGCATAGCAAGACTCTGACAGCCACAAGCATGACACCCAGAGACAGAGGCATGATGGGACTTGTAGTTTTGCAACAGCTGGAGGTCCGCTAATTGCATATCCCTGCTGTAAAGGCTTTAAAAGCATCGCTTATGGATAGTAAACTGTACAATGTTTGTCGCCGTTGCATGGGCGTGTGCAATTTTAAAATGACATGTTTGGTATCCATTTACTCTGCGTAACAGCATCTTTTAGAGTGTGTGAGTGTCTCCCCCCCCCCCCCCCCCCCTAAACTCGAGTTTGAAAAATTGCAGCTCAAATTCCATGTGACAAAAAATTGCAAAACCCGTCAATTTATTCTCAATGGCCTCTGCTTTAAAACAATATTGTTTGGGGGTTCTAAGAAAGGCCTGGGGGGTCAAGTGGTTAAAGTAGAACCTGTCCTGAATTCAAGTCTTGAACTATGGGCTGCTGCTTATACAATATCGACTCCCTCTAGCCTGTTAGTGTTTCCTCTTTTCTTATGGCCTTTATACTGTAAATTCACAATGCCTTAGTAACATCCCTGTTATGTGAGTGATGTGATTATGTAGTGCAAGCACATGCAAGCTTGGTCATGAGATGGAAGGGGTGGCTTACTGTGGATGTGTGGGTAACGGTAGCAACTGTCAGACTTGGCATACATATAACTATATTGGCATCAATATCTGTGGACCTCGATGTTTTGCCATTATCTGTAAAATGTTCCCTAACGCATGCTGTTAATCCTGTTTTTTTTTGTTTTTTTGTGTTTGTTTTTTCAGCCAAAACAGAGTTGAATATGAAAAAAGAGTCAGAGCACAAGCCAAGAAGTTTGCTCCATCATAAGCTTCAACTGTGTGGCATCTTACAATAAAAACTTTAAAAAAGAAAAAAAACAGAACAGAAAAAGGAAGGGATTGGTTTGGCAAGAACTTGTTTACAAAAACAAATTTTTTTTGCAAAATTGAATGATGCTATATACAAAAAGTCACTTAGGGGAGGGGGTTATGTGTGCCATTTTCCATTTTCGCCACTTGTATAGAGTTCTAAATCTGCTGAATATTCCCCCCAGTTTTTTCATACAGGGTCTCTTCCTTCCGTCTTTTTGTATTTTGATTGTTATGATGTAAAACTTGCTTTTATTTTAATATTGATGTCAGTATTTCAACTGCTGTAAAATTATAAACTTTTATACTTCTATAAATCCACTAGTAATCTATAGTTTTTCCTTTGCTATCCGATGCAGGCATGCTCTAAAATGTTTAGAACTATATCTAGCCTCTAGCTGGCTGTAGTGTAAAAAAAACAAAAAAAAAAACAGAATGCAATGTCATATTCCACCCCCTCCCTGCCCCTAAATTTCCTTTTTAAGGTTTTTTTCAATGACTAGGTTGCCATTCTCTGCAACCTAGCGCCTCAGACAGTCAGCAACTTGCTTCTGCATCACTTCCTTTGTGTTTATATGGCGTTCTGTCTGTGTTGCTGTTTAGATTAAATAAACTGTTTATATAAAATTTTTGTTTCTTATCTTTTTCATGAAAAGGACCATAAAAGTAGTAAACTTTTTGGCTTGTAAATTTGACATTGAGTTTTTTTCCTGTGCATTCTGTAAAGAAAAGAACAACTTGATGTAATGTTCTTGGAACATAGGATACGCAAAGATATTGGCCTGGTATCTCGATGTAATTGGCTGACAGTCTGTATATGTTTTGTAATCCCAAAATGCAAACTTCAATAAACAGCAGTAAACCAAAAAAAATATATATATATTCCTGGTAAGTATAATTAACTTTGTTATAACTCCGGTAATCTCGTTAAACACTGTAATGCAAATCGAATGCAAATAAAACAAGTCAACTGGAACTGATTTGTTTTGGTAAACGGTTCTATTATGTCTGTAATTCATGTTTTGGAGGGAAAAAATTAAAACTTTTTTTTTTCGTATGTTTGATTTTTGAAAGGGGGAACTACCCTGGGCACCAACTAAGTATGATGGGTAATAAACAAAAAAACCCAGTTGAGTTTGTTTAAACCCACTAAATGTGTTCCACCTATAAGAAGTGCAAAGCCCTTGTGTAATCATGGTTTCAAGGATAACAAACTAGAAGACCTTGCACACTTTTTTTATTTAGTGGATTTAAACCTAAAGTTCAGTTTGGCTTTAAATTGAAATCCCCTTATTTTTTTGAGAGAGAAGAGTTGTCGAGGTTCTCTGCTGCTGTTATGAAGACTTTCAGTAGACGGCGCTATGTGGAAAGGTCTGTCTGGGTAAAAATCATAGGATGTCCCTTAATACCTCCCAGATATGATGTTGCGCTATGATGCTGCTCTAGATGACGGAAACCTGTACGTGTGATCTTACCTAAAATTGTGAATGGGAAATAAATACCCTTGCTGTGGTTGAGGAAGGAATTTTACATATTTTAACAGTCCCATAAAATCAAAGCTGTGTGCATCTTACACTGGCCTGTAGTTTAAATATATACCGTATTTTCCGGCGTATAAGACGGAAATTTTGGTTTTGGGATATACTCACTGTATAAGACTACCCCCTTCTTACTAGTCTTTCTGGAACCTGAGGGGTAGCCAGAACCGCTGACAAACAGGCTTTTTCAAATCTCACTGCACTGTGCCATTACATTCCTCACGGTGTCATCACTTGCCCCTCACGGTGTCATCACTTGCCCCTCACGGTGTCATCACTTGCCCCTCACGGTGCCTGAACTTGTTGCCCCCCCCCCAGTGCAATCACTGCAAACACTCACTTTTTTTGCCGGCGGTGACCGTCTCCGTACTGCGAGCGTGAGCATCAATGATTTGAAAGCCGCGCCTTCTCTTCAGAGTGTTCGGCGGAACACAAGTTTTCCCAGCAGCGCCTCTGTTCTGTGTTCCGCCTATCAATGGACGTCTTCTCATCTCGTCCGAGGATGAGAAGGCATCTGTGATAGGAGGAACACAGAACAGAGGCGCTGCTGGGAAGATTTGTGTTCCTCCTATCACAAAACACTCTGAGGAGAAGGAGCGTCTTTTAAATCATTGACGCTCGCAGCACGGAGACTGTCACCGCCGGCAAAAAAAGTGAGCACGGAGACCGTACCCGGCGTATAAGACGACCCCCGACTTTGGATGCATGTTTTTGCATCCAGAAAGTCGCCTTATACGCCCCAAAAAAGGTTATCTAATAATTAAACATAATTTCAAATTTTTCCGTTTCATGAAATTGGCTCAGATTGCAAGTACAGTTTGTCATCCAAAAAAGCTGCTGTACGGGGGGGGGGGGGGTCTTGCTTTGTGCTTTTATTTTAAAATAAGTCTTTTGATACTAATCCCCACCACTGTCAGTCATCTGTCAAATGCACAAGCTCCTACTGCCCAATGTATTTCTGGAACTTTGACAGTTGAATGGCAGGAGCCTTGGGTTTAACAAACCCTTTAACTCTTTGTACACAGTAGCCACCACTTATTTTAACAAACATGCACAGTTCGCACAATCTTCTGGTGCAATTTTGACCTTCTTTATAAAGAAGGGTCTCACTGCTATGCTCAGACAGGTATGTAATCTCTGGCTCCTTACAGGGGTAAAGATTTATTTAAAAGCTGAAGTTGGGTAAAAATTATGTTGAGCCCCTAGGCTTTGTGACCTAGCTTACCTCTAAAGAAGGGTCTCCTCCTGGATCCATGGAAGTGTTCACTGTATTGATGCCCTGTCTTCCTGTTTCTGAACTTCTGGCATGCAAAGGGCATGAATATAAAAAAAAAAAATATCTCCTCCATTTGAGAAGGTCTTCCGTTGTTTTCGCTGACTGACAATTTCTGAATGGGGGAAGAGAAGTCTCTGACCTATAAAACGTATCTCCCTCTGCGCCCTCGGTGTATCGGCCAAAACTGAGGATTTTTTTTTTTTTTTTATATATATATTTTTGTGGGATATTTATTATAGCAAAAAGTAAAAAATATTGCATTATAGCACAAAAAATAAAAACCGCAGAAGTGATCAAATACCACCAAAAGAAAGCTCTATTTGTGGGAAAAAAAGGACGCCAATTTTGTTTGGGAGCCACCGTTGCACGACCGCGCAATTGTCAGTTAAAGCGACGCAGCGCCGAATCGCAAAAAGGGGCAAGGTCCTTTAGCTGCATTTTGGTCCGGGTTTTAAGTGGTTAAAGGGGATAATAGTTGACTGGTTCAACGAATGTTTAGTTCTGTGCAGAGTTCATTTTGTTTGGAAATCGGTCAGTGTCACCGGCTCTTATAAATGGCTATAATCATTCCTTCAGTATTCTAATGGTAAGAGTCGGTTTTACAGATATCAAACAACCAATCAATAGGTTTTTGAAGTTTGCTGAAGGGGGGGTGTTGGTGTTTTAGTCAACGCCTTGTGTTTTTTTTTTTTTTTTTGCTAATGCAGATTTTTCTAAATATAATTCCTTCAACCCCCTGTCCCAGGTTCAGAATGTCATAACCAACATATTACAGAATGTGTAATCATTTAATGCACACAAAATATGAGATCCTCGTGTGAGGATTTGTGTGTCTCCATCAGCCTTCTTCATCTGGTAATATAGACATGTTATGATTTGTGTTCTTAATTTTTTTTTTTTTTTTTTATACAGTGACCATGTTTTATGAAGGTATCCTGATTACAGTCATACAGAAATATTGAGTTTGAAAAAGATTGAACATAGAAGGCGAGATGGGACTTTGTGAGGCAGGTTGCAACCAAATAGTATTTGTCATAAAGAGGGTATAAAATTGCACTCAGTATGAAATGTATAGCAAAGCCATTAAATATATATACACACAAAGTACAGTTCATGAATACATAAAAATAAGGATATAATTACATATTCCAAACAGTTTATATACACATAAAAAGTACATGGCAGCACATTACAGTAACCCATGTTACTCTATGATGGAGTACATGTAATGATAATCAATGCTCAACATGTTTCGTGTTGGTAAAACACTTAATCAGGAAGGGTGCATCCACTAGTCTGTAAGAAATAGAAAAACCAATAAACTCTGGTTGAAACTACAAAGAAAGGGGAGGGAAGAAAGATATTGAGGCTAGATGGCTTACATGGAGCTGGAATTGAGAGGTATGTACTACTGCAATTGGAAGTAGCCACCAATAAAAGCTGTCTGTCCCGAGAGCTGAGGAAGTCACACTGCACGTGGGGTGAATAGCCAAGCTCGAGATCCCCCAGGGAATGAATACTCTGTGGTATTAAAATGGTACCATAGGGTTAGGCTCTGAAGGAGTTTGTGAAAAAAAAATGAAATTGCTAGAGAAGTATTCTTGGCAATTTCATTTTTATGGTTCCATTTTAATACCATGGAGAATCCATTTGCTGGGGATCTCGTGCTTGGATATTCACCCCCGCGTGCGGTGTTACTTCCTCAGCTCCTGGTACAGACAGCCTTTATTATTGGCTCCTTCCAATTGCAGTAGTACATACTGTATCTCTCAATCCCAGCTCCATATAATCAATCTAGCCTCAATGTCTTCCTTCCCCCCCCTCCTTTGTAGCTGGAGTTTTAACTAGAGTTTATTGGTTTTTATATTCCTTACAGAGTAGTGGATTCTCCTGATGAAGTGTTTAAATAACATGAAATGCGCTGAGCATTGATAGGATGCACGCTGCTTTGATTCATCTCAACAATTATTACATGTACTCCATTAATCTCTGCTACTTTCTAATCCTCATACTGAGTATTTACTCCATACATGGGTTACTGGAATGTGCTGCTATGTCGCTTTCATAATTGTGTGTGTGTATATGTGATTATATCCGTATATATTGCAAAGCCATTACATATATAATCTTCTTTATGACAAATAAACAATTGCTAAGCCATCTATACATGCATTATCCTATTTGGTTGCCACCTGCCTCACAAAGTCCCTTCTCCCAAACCTCTTACACTCCCCCCCCCCCTTTTTTTTTTACGAGTTCAAAAAAGAATTGGGTTTGGTAGTGTAAAACAGACTAGAATGTGTATATCCTAAAAACATTCAAGACTGGTTTATGACTGAGCTGCATTAAGAGGCTAAATGAGATCCTGGCTAAGATGTTGCATCCCTTTCTAGCTGATCTGCAAAGTGGTTTCGTTTGTCAAATGTATTGCCTAACTTAAATGCCTAGCACAGGCATTAGATATAAAGCGATAATAAAGCCTTGTTTAAAAAAAAAAAAAGAAACATGTTCTATTTGCCTTCTCTATGCACAGAGCAGCACTGATCCTCCTCTACTCCTGGCAGGGTGCCCCCACAACAGGTAACATGCTTTGGGGGCACCCAAGGAGGCATGCTCCCGAACTGTGGCTCTATGTGTCCATTAAAAAGTGCTTCCGTGCCACCACACAAATATAAAAGATGAAGGTAAAAAAACAAAATGCTGCTTAATCTGAATAAGTAAATAAATGATTATAAACCTCAAAGTGGATGTGATAAAAAATGATCAGCGCATAAATTAAATGGATCAATAATGGATAATTAAATGATACTAAAAGTGATGTATAAAATTGTCGGTCTTTTTTTTGTTTATAGCGCAAAACATAAAAACCACAGAGATGATCAAATACCACCAAAAGAAAGCTCTATTTGTGGGGAAAAAGGACGTCAATTTGGTTTGGGAGCCACGTCACCGCGCAATTGTCATTCAAAGCGTGACAGCGCTGAAAGCTGAAATTTCGCCTGGGCAGGAAGGGGGTATATGTGCCCAGTAAGCAAGTGGTTAAAAACTTTTTTTTTTTTGATGGTGTCCTATGCTACTACATCTCTGGGGAGTAGTTTCCTGCTCAAGTAGAGAATGGTACCAATAACATATGTAGTGTAGTGTAGTGCTACTTTTTTTTTGCTAAACTCAATTCACAGAAAAAGCTTTAAAAAAATTGATACAATAATATACAGCTTTTTTTACTAATGCAATGGCACTGCATTAAAAAAAGGCAAAAATCGTAATAAAGTATTTTAATGTGTAAAGCACATATCAAGGTTCAAATATGAATTGTTAAATAACCAAAATACTATGAACAATCCACCACAAAATAATAAAGTCCCGATCCAGGTGAGATGACAAGGTGTACATATCCCTTTAAATTACACACTGTGAAGTACAGCCTGATCACCAGTGTCACGCCACCCTTCTCACTGTCATAATATGACCTCTACACAGAAATGAGGCCTAGCAAGCATGTATCTCCACAGGAATGAAATACTGCTCAGTCATCCAGATCAAGAGTTGATTTTAGGTCTTCCAGGACAAAGATTGCTCTACTTAATATTCCTCACCACATATGAGAAAAACTCCTAGTGCTTTCTGAATGCTTTATTCAGTAATAATAAGGATTAAAGTGATTATAAAGGTTCAAATGTTTTAAAAAAAATTATAATAACAAACATGTCATACTTACCTCCACTGTGCAGCTCGTTTTTCACAGGGGCTCCCGATCGTCCTCTTCTGGGGTTCCTTTGGCGTCTGTCTCGGCTCCTCCCACCATCAGCTAACCCCCTTCATGTAAAGCTCTTCCCCAAGGTGGTTAGCTTGCGGGCACGCTTCCGTGATACAGCCGCCGACTGTATCACTCGGCCCCGCCCCCCGGTGCGCTGCGTCATTGGTTTGATTGACAGCAGCAGGAGCCAATGGCTGCGCTGCTATCAATCATCCAATGAATGAGCCGAAAAAGCCTAGTCAAGAAGCCTGATCGTTCACAGTGCAGGACTTTCGAGGGCTCAGGAAGTAAGGGGAGGGGGGGGGGGCAGAAAACATCAGATGTTTTTCATCTTAATGCATTATTAAGGTGAAAAAACATGAACCTTTACAACCCCTTTAAAAACAATCATAGGCAGAGTAGTAAAAAAAAAAAAATCCAATATATGTGAACCAAATTGATGTCGCTAATTGACAAGCTCAACCCTACTCTCGTGGATTTCAAGCACCCATTAGCATGATGGAGTCAAGATTCATTGAAGAAGTCCCTCTGCAGGACGATATGCGAAAAGGTGGTGGCGGGAGGGGGGGAAGGGAGAAGAGTCTGATTTTTAAAGTTGTAAAGCTTTGTGGATTTTCATCTTAATGCATTAAGGTGAAAAACCTGTGCTGCCCCAAATCCCCCCCCCCTCTTTTTCTTACCTGAATCCTATCGTTCCAACGATAAGCACGAGCCCAGCAGCTCCAGCCGCTGTCTCGGGTCCTCATTGGATAGATTGATAGCAGCAGGATCCGAGTCCTGCTGTCTGTGTCAATTGAAGCAGGAATCAGGGACTGCACCTGCATGGGTGCCCCCATGAAATACAGCTCTCCGTGGGGGCACTCGATGAAGAGGGGGACCCCAGAAAAGGAGGCTTGAAATGTCTGTTCTTTGTAAAGGTTTTTTTGTTTGTTTTGTTTTTAATCACTTTAACAACACAATCGTGATATTGGGTGTTTGGGATCCACGAGCGAACTGGTGAGCTAAAATATGATTTTAATGAAATGTGATAGAAAATATTTAGCTATTACAAAGATATTGAAATGTTACAAAACAGACTGACCAACAATATAACAAAGGGATTAAAATGTGGATAATACTTTAAATATGTCTAAAGGTCAATTTTTTTTACGTTTTGAATAGTGGGGAGGTGGATTAGAACACCATTCAGCTTCAACCTCCTTTTTTGTCCTGTTCACCATTATCATTGAAAGTAGGGTTGTCCCGATACCCAAATACCCCCGATACCGAAATAGAATACTTCCCCCCCCCCCTGCGGCCGCCGTTACGCCGCATCCCCGCTACCGCCGACTGGGTAATACGGGCGAGGAACATTACAGCTTTGAATAGCTGTAATGATTTGCGCCGCGTATAGACACTCTCCCTTGCTCGGGTGAACTGTCTAATCCTGAGCAAGGGGGAGTGTCTATACACAGCGCGGCACGAATCATTACAGCTATTCAAAGCTGTAATGTGCCCCGCGCGTATTAACCAGTCGGCGGCAGCGGGGATGCAGGTAAGGTGGACATGGCTGGATATGGGGGGGAGACATGGCTGCATGGGGGGGAGACATGGCTGCATGGGGGGGAGACATGGCTGCATGGGGGGAGACATGGCTGCATATGGGGGGAGACATGGCTGCATGGGGGGGAGACATGGCTGCATGGGGGGGGAGAAATGGCTGCATATGGGGGACATGGCTGGATATGGGGGGGGACATGGCTGGATATGGGGGGACATGGCTGCATGGGGGTGGATATGTGGGGGACATGGCTGCATCTGTGGGGGGACATGGCTGCATTTGTGGGGGAACATGGCTGCATTTGGGGACACATTTAAAAAAAAGTATCGGTATTCGGTATCGGCGAGTACTTGAAAAAAGTTATCAGTACTTGTACTCAGTCCTAAAAAAGTGGTATCGGGACAACCCTAATTGAAAGTAAAAGAAAATCCCAAATTTTGGGTTGTCCTCAGAAAAATAATAGAGGGGAAGCCTTCCTATGTGGACGCTAATTCTGGTGAACTGGGGGTCCCCAAGGAATTCAATTAATTTTCAGAGATTTCCTCTCACTTTCTGTTTAGCTATGGGATACGAAGTGAAGATAAAATCTCAGAATGTAACGCAGATGGAAAAAAAATAAAAATCTTCTAGGGGTCCTTAAAGGTGTTGTAAAGTTATTTATTTTTTTTAAATAACAAACATGTTATACTTACCTCCACTGTACAGCTTGTTTTGCACAGAGTGGCCCCGAACCTGGTCTTCTGGGGTCCCTCGGCGGCTGTCTCGGTTCCCCCCCGCAAGGACTCAACACCTTAATGCGAGCGAGCTCGCATGGTGTTGAGTTCCTGTGGGCGCGCTTCCGTAAGACAGCCGGTGGCTATTGCCGCCCGCTGTATCACTCGGCCCCAGCGTGCTGCGTCATTGGATGTGATTGACAGCAGTGCGAGCCTATGGCTGAAGGGCGTTGGCCATGAACTTGTCTTGCATACAAACAGCAAAGAATTGTCGGCAAACAAACACAAAACTACGTGGGTTTTTAGCTTTTTCAGCTCGTTATCCTTTGGGCAACTTCTGCTAATGTGTTATTGTGAGCATTGCTATCGTGCATGCGTGTTTGTATTTTGGAGTTTTGTGTGATGGACTTGTGTACACACAAGAAAATATAAATCGCGCTACCTCAACCACCCTTCTTGACAAACACAAATGTATGCAAGTGGGTGGTCTATAGTGATATAAGTGAAAGGCTGGCTGCTATATCAGAAGTGACCTGTAGTGGCCACTAGGGTGCAACATGCAGCCACCTCAAAATCCCTCAGCAATCATAGTGATGGTGATTTACAAGAAAAATAAACAAAAAACAAAAGGCACTTGGATCAAAACAATCAGCTAAATATGAGTTTTGGCTCTAAGGCTGCATTCACACTATAACGCGGCGTACGCAGCGTATTTTGTCGTGATTTGTAAACTTTTTTTTTTTTTTTTTTTTTTTTTTTTTTTTTTACAAATCATTTACATTGATGTCTATGCCGAACGCCGAAAGCCACCTGAAAAAAGGGTCCGGGACTTGTTTTCAGGCGTACGGCGGTTCGGCGTGAGATGTGAACCATCTCATAGACATCCATGTAAATTCGCCCCTCCAGCGGCACGAGCGTCGCGCTTCAGGCGTATATACGCCTAGGTGTGAATGGGCTCTTAATGAGTTATTAAACAGTCCAAAATGTTGACAGTAAAGAGTCCATTAAATAGCAGGTAATATGTCAAACACCCGTGCATCTGTGCCACATTATAGATTGGTTGTAAACGTGTTCAAAAGAAAAGAGTGACATCTCCACCAGACTTATAGATTGGCTTCTTACCGAATTCCCATGATCCCTTATGACAGGGGATCAGAAACAGCATATAATAGGTCCCAATCTCGCAGTTTCAGATATGCAGTCCTGGCGGATCTCGTTTTCCAAGAAATTTCAGCCGTATCAATGCCCACTGCTGGAGTGACACACCGGGGGCCCCGTTCCTCCTCCCTCACTCGGTGCCGCAGTCAGTCCGGCGGGCCTTGGCTTGACACACGATGTTAGTGGTTTCACTTCTCTTTTAAGTGGTTTGTCTCATCCATGTAAACTGATACCTTCTGCTGGAGAGCTTGTGCTTTTAAAAAGCAACAGACTTGCTGGCTGGATCACCAGATAAAAACAGAATAAAGCCTAAAAAAGGAAACGAATACCGGCATCACATCTAAGAACTGGTAAGCTGCAATATAATAAATGATTGCTTTTGGATTTAATATTGCTTTAATCCCTACATCACCTAGGATTCTCTGTTCCTTTGTTCAGAAGTTATACTTTAAGGTGACATGAATAAGAAAGGCTGTAACAAAAGAGACACTTATGACTGTTTTGCAGTTATTTTTACCTAAGTAGAGGAAATACACATCAAGCCAGAGCAAGAAGATTAAAAGCTAACTGAAGCTGCTGATTTAAAGCATTTAGGCAAGTCACAATGGGCATATTTATGATATCTCTTCTTGTGATTTAGATAACAGAAGTAACCTCTCATTAGAGGGTGATGTTGAGGAAAAGAAGACAAAGCTCAATGTAGCCTGTGAAAACCCAACCAGTGTTTGCCGAGGCACCGATCGCTAACAAGACATTTGAAAGAGACGTAACAAGGGAAACAAAAGGGTGGATTGCGCAATACTTTCAGTTGCCATGACAACCCACATTATGGAAATCTACCAAAGGATTGGTCGGAAGTAAGTCTGGGCTAAAATAAGACGCCAGATAATGGTTTCTTATTTTGTTAGATTTGTTTTTTTTCCTGCAAGCTAATAATTGCTGACACTGACATTTAAAAAACAAATATTTTCATTAAACTGCGGGTCTGGATGGTAGACAACAGGCTCTTTAATAGCAAACAGCGGTCAAACATGAGAAATGTTAATTCAGAGGCACAACCTACCTCCTGAGTCGCCTAATTTGCATCCTGCAATACATTTTCTGGATCTTGCAGGTTAATTTGCTGAACCCGTCAGGGTTGCCAACCTCCCGCAGCATTTTTTACTGACAAAACATGGAAAATTTACTGGCGGGACACATTTTTTACTGGCAACCTGAGAAATTGCAAAATTCCTGTTGAAGACTAACACAGTGAATATTTGAACAGTATAAACATGATATGGAAACACTGACAATACCTATAAAAAAATACATTTATTTGATTTACACTTAAAAAGTCAATACAGCATGAAATGATCAGCCCCTGATACTTACTGGCAGTCGTAAAAAAAAAATCACAGGGGCCTGTCGTATATACTCTGCAGAAATGTGGGCCCTAGGTGTTGGTGTTGCCAAAACACTGTAAGCCCTCACAGTTAGTCTTGGTGGGTGCTGGAACACCCTGCTGTGAACTATTATATCAAGAATTGTAATTGCATGCCATTGTTAAACAGTTGTTGAGCAGGGGCAAAAAAATTGGGTCTTTGTTGGTGGTGGTGGTGCCACAACACTGTAAGCCCTCACAGTTACTCTTGGTGGGCGCAGTAAAAATACTTGCTGATCAGCCACTGCCTGTGATATTATTATAACAACAACAGCAATTGTATTCATATGGCTTTAGGTGCACACTGTGCAGAGGACACAGCACACCATGTGAAAATACTTGCAGAATGATCCCCTGCCTGTGGTATTAATATGAGAAGATCCCTGCCTTTAGGAATTAATATGAGAAACACCAGCAAATCTATTGACATAGCTTTAGGTGCACACTGTGCAGAGGACACAGACAGTACACCACATGAGAAAATACTGCAGCTTGCACAATCACCTGCCTGCCTGTCAGTATATTAGGAAAAGCGGATCTATCAAAACTTAATACAGTGTATAAATATATATACAACACCTGGAATGCATATATATCCTCTACACACTGTGGGCCAGATTCAGAAAGGAGATACGACGGCGTATCTCTGGATACGCCGTCGTATCTCTGAGTGTGCGTGGTCGTAACTATGCAACTGATTCAGAGAATCAGTTACGCATAGATTTCCCTAAAATCCGACCGGCGTAAGTGTCTTAGGCTGCATATTTACGCTGGCCGCTAGGTGGCGCTTCCGTATAGTTAAGCGATGAATATGCTAATTAGGTAGATACGCCGATTCAGAAACGTACGTCCGGCCGGCGCATTTTTTACATCGTTTACGTTAGGCTTTTTTCGGTGTAAAGTTACCCCTGCTATATGAGGCGTAGCCAATGTTAAGTATGGACGTCGTTCCCGCGCCGAGTTTTGAAAATTTTACGTCGTTTGCGTAAGTCGTTCGCAAATAGGGCTGTACGTAAGTTACTGGTGAATATGTGGTAATCTTTAGCGCTAGTCAAAGTGAATTGAATGAATATAATACAAACGTGTATACAATATAATTGCTGCTGCAATCTTAAGTGAAAACAACTCACTGTGTATGGATAAGTAAAAAGGAGGTGATGAGCGCAAAAATATAACACTAAACAATTCTAGAGAGTGCTCAATACAGAGCCTGTGTAGTAATTACAGTGATCTGAGTGCTGGGCTTAGTGGTCAAATAAAATCAAATAAATACATAAATGACAAAAATCATAATAAAGTGCTGAGTGCAATCGACAATCAGGGATCCTATTAGATGATGCCTGGATAATCCAATAGAGTCCCCCTGTGTGTCCCTTCCCCCCCGCAGAATTTCCAGCTTTCCTCCTCTCCTCTCCCTCTGACAGCTACTGCAGGCACAAAAGGAGATGTTTCAGGATTGAGAGCGGGGCAAGGGGCTGGTAAATATGTAATTTACTGGCCCCTTTCTTTCCTGAATAAACACAGTGAGCGATTGGTACCAATCACTCCTGTGTCCGTTCATTACTAAAGCATAGTAAACTATGTTTACTATACCTCAGTTTGAGAATGAGTAGGAAGCCTCAGAGCATTTCCTATTCATGTATTTGTGCTGCTGAGGCTGCAAAGAATGGGACTGATAAATCTATGTCCTCGGTCGCTTTGGGCCAGCAAGGGGGGTTCTGTCAGCTGGGCTGTATGGGGCCCCATTATTTCTAACAGCAACCCTGTGCTAATCCTCTGACTTCCTTTGATCCAGCCACCCTTCACCCATTACAAAGTAACCAGTCCTGAAACAAATATGTGAGCTGTGACCTCCTGAAAATGTTGTTTACCTGCCTTTCACACTGGCCCTTTTGTTTCAGTACCTTCCAAATTTCTGATCCGTAGAAGAATATCATGCCTCGTACACACCACCGGTTTTCCCGTCGGGAAAACTGCCATGACAGCTTTTGGCCGGGAAAACCGCCCGTGTGTACGCTCCATAGCAGTTTTCCTGACAGGAAAACCACTGAGAATCCTGGCGGGAAAAATGTGAACATGTTTTATTTTTTCCCGCCGGGATTCCTGGTGGTTTTTAAGCCGGCAGTTTTTCTATGGGGAAAACCTGCGGTGGAGAATACACACGGCCGGGTTTCCTGACCAAAGCTCTCATGGCTGTTTTCCTGCCAGGAAAACCGGCCATGTGTAGGAGGAGAAAGCTACCGAGCTGGTTCTCGGTTTTCTTCTCGGTTTTCCGGGTGGACTTTTTATCGCTGGGAAAACCGATCGTGTGTACAAGGCAGGAGTTCTTCTGACCTCACTGGCAGCCAGTGGCGGCCCGTCCATAGGGGCCGCCCCCCACCCCTATGCAGCGTTGCGCAAATAACATACACTCATGCATTGCATGAGTGTATGTTATTGTGGCCAGCCTATTCAGATAACCGGACATTGGGCGCCGATTATCTGAATAAGGACAGCTGGTTGGCTGTGCGGAAGTGCCTATTAGAGCCAGCGGCTCTGATAGGCTTTGCCAGTACAGCCCTTCAGCTCCCGGATGTCTTATCCTCGGAACGTAGTGGGCTACGTCCCTTGGATAAGACTGACGGCCGTCTCAGCCAATCAGGTTCACTGATTCTGGTTATCAGTAACCTGATTGGCTGAAGCGTCATCGAGGGCGGCAGAAGACATCGAGGTACTGTGGAAGGAGGATGCCGAACCCCAGAAAGGTAAGTGCCGGGCGGGGGGGGGGGGATTCAATCTGACTGGCAGCATTTTATAGGGCACAGTGGGGACAATTGATGTGGGGACAATTGATGTGGGCACAGTGGGGACAACTGATGTGGGCACAGTGGGGGACAATTGATGTGGGCACAGTGGTGACAATTGATGTGGGCACAGTGGCGACAATTGATGTGGGCACAGTGGGGACAATTGATGTGGGCACAGTGGGGACAATTGATGTGGGCACAGTGGCGACAGCAATCTGATTGGCAGCATTTTACAGGGCACAGTGGGGACAATTGATGTGGGGACAATTGATGTGGGGACAATTGATGTGGGCACAGTGGGGGACAATTGATGTGGGCACAGTGGTGACAATTGGTGGCATGGCACAGTGGCTGCGTTTGATGGCACAGTGGCTGCGTTTGGCATGGCACAGTGGTGACAATTGATGGGCACAGTGGTGACAATTGATGGGCACAGTGGTGACAATTGATGGCACAGTGGCTGCGTTTGATGGCACAGTGGCTGCGTTTAGCATGGCACAGTGGCGACAATTGATGGCACAGTGGCGACAATTGATGGCATGGCACAGTGGCGACAATTGATGGCATGGCACAGTGGCGACAACTGATGGCATGGCACAGTGGCTGCATTTGATGGGCACAGTGGCTGCCTTTGATGGGCACAGTGGCTGCCTTTGATGGGCACAGTGAGGCTGCAATTGTCTTTTTTTTTTTTCATTTGTTTGCGCCCCCCCCAAAAATTTTGAGCACCAGCCGCCACTGCTGGCAGCATACTTGTTCTGGGTCACAGAAAGCACTAAAGCCTGTTAGTCCCCATAACTGCCAGATAAATAGCATTTTCAGAAGGAAGTTAGCAATGGCAGCCTCTACATCTCCCTAATGGTTGGTTCCTTTAAGAAGCAAACGCAGGCAAGGAGTAAAATGAATGTGAACTGCTATTGCAATACTGGAAAGGTTACATTCCATACTAAAGTTAGATCAAGCCTGATCAATTTACATTTCACTGGGATTTTATATAGTCCATTACATCCAGACTCACATAGCTTAGCAGAGGCCATAGACACGGCTTCTATCCTGGAACTAAAGCATATCTAAACCCAAGAAAAAAAAAGTAAAAGATCCCAGCTACATGTCATTGTTGCATTCAGTTTCATTTTCTATTTTTATTTTTTTTTACCTGCCAGTAATACACTTCCCATTTAGGGGGGGGGGGGGGGGTCACAGTGACACTCTACTGTATCTATGGAGGAGCAGCATTGCCACCACAGGACAGAAGGTGTGTTAGGACTACAGAACATCTTCACCTCTTGTATTCTTCACAACATGGGTGAGGGACTCTGTAGTCCCAACGTACTTCACCATAACAATTTTAGATACATCAGACAAAGTGAAAAAAGGCCATAGGGCACCACTAAATTTGTGTCACAATTAACAGGCCATTTGTTTGCATTTATCAAACACATATGACAAAATGATTGCAATTGTATATTTAAAGCAGAGTTCCAGGCTTTTTATGTTTATTAAAAGTCAGCAGCTACAAAAAGTGTAGCTGCTGACTTTTATTAAACAGACACTTACCTGCTCCAGCGTTCCAGCGATGCGGCCGCCCGTAGTGTCGCTTCTCTCCCCCTTGCCGGCAGAAGTGAAGCAAGTGCCAGAGCAGCATTCTCACCAAATGGGCACGGTGGAGAATCAGGAAACTTCAGGCAGTGATCAAGCCAGGGACCCAACCAGTGGAGGTGATGCTTGCAAAGCAGCATTGTGAATCAAGCCAGGGGCCAAGCCAGTCAGCAGGGGTGAAGCTTGAGAAGTATCGGGAGTGTCAAGCTAGGGACTCAGCACGGAAGCGTGGGTGACGCTTGAGAGAGATACCACCGCAAAGATTGGTGGAGCTCAAGGGATTTGTTAAATATTTGTACATTCATGATTTAAAGGGACAGTGCACTTTTTCTTTTAATACTTAAATGGGCTCTGCCTGACCAAAGATGACTGCTAGAGTCACATGGGCCCGCAGTACCCAATCAGAAAGCTTCCCCAGTGAAACAGGTAACCATAGAGGAACCCTGTTCCCCTTGACTTCCTCTCCAGCCACAATGCCTCTGTGGATGTGTGCCACCAGCAAAGGAAAAAGTAGACTGCACCTGCCCACAAGAAGAGTTCCACTTGAATTTACTTAATGTAAAACTCCAGGGAGATCACGCACCTTTTGTTATAAGTTCTATATACTGTATATTATTTAACTCCAAGTCTTTTTGCTGGTCTGTTAACATCCCAAAGCTTCTTCTTCTTCTTCCAAGACCAGTGGGAAGCAGGCATTCTTCCAGGACTGAGCAGTCTACACATAATGATTGGTGAGTACTGCTGAGTCATGGGGTACTGTGAGCTCAGACTAGGGTGGGGACTGTCATTCTGTTCTTTAACCACTTGCCGACCTCCGCACGCAGATGTACATCGACACAATGGCACGGGCAGGCACATTGGCGTACCTGTACGTCCCTTTAAATTTGCCACCCAGCCGAGCCTGCCTCTTGAGCGTGCTCACGGGTCCCAGGAACTCGATGTTCCCGGACGGCCCGCGATTGCGGTCGGCAAAAAGGCAGAACAGGGGGATGCCTTTGTAAACAAGGCATTCCCCTATTCTGCCTGGTGACACTGTCACTGATGGCTGTTCCTCGTGATCGGGAACGGTCATCAGTGACGTGTTACGTGTGTAGCCACACCCCCTAACAGTAAGAATCACTCCCTAGTACTGACTTAACCGATGTAAAAATGACAATGGTCCCAAAAATGTGTCAAAAGTGTCCGATGCGTAAAGTTACGACGTTTACGTTAGGCTTTTCCCGGCGTATAGTTGCCCCTGCTATATGAGACATAAGTGCGCGTACCAATGTTAAGTATGGCCGTCGTTCCCGCGTCGAAATTTGAAAAAGTTCAAATTTACAACGGCGTACATGGCGCTGCACCGTCGTAAGTCCTTTCAGAATCTGGGCCAGTATCTATGCTTGAAAACATAGGAAATGTAGGCCGCGGCTGGGCTATAGCCAATTGCTGAATCGAGCTTGCCCTTTGGTAAGCGGCTTTGATACTCGGTGGTGGGTCTTCACTTAAAGTGTGGAACATCTGTGAAGTCACTGTGGTGTGAAGTTTTGGAGTACATATTTTAAGACCGACTATTTGTGCCGCATTGAATGGTGTACTTTTGGACTATATACATATAGTTTAACACTTCAGTGGACTTTATGCTTGGTTCAGTGGCGCAGCTTTAATCCTTTATGGTGCAGCGCCATGTACGCCGTTGTAAGTCCTAATCCGAGCCGTCGTATCTATGCGCCTGATTCTTAGAATCAGTTACGCATAGATATCCATTAGATCCGACAGACGTAAGTCTCTTACGCTGTCGGATCTTAACTGCATTTTTTTTTACCGCTAGGTGGTGCTTCCATCGAATTCCACGTTGAGTATGCAAATTAGCTAGATACGCGAATTCCCGAACGTACGCGCGGCCAACGCAGTAAAGTTACGACGTTTACGTTAGGCTTTTCCCGGCGTATAGTTGCCCCTGCTATATGAGACATAAGTGCGCGTACCAATGTTAAGTATGGCCGTCGTTCCCGCGTCGAAATTTGAAAAAGTTACGTCGTTTGCGTAAGTCGTCCGTGAATGGGGCTGGATGTCATTTACGTTCACGTCAAAACCAATGACGTCCTTGCGGCATACTTTGGAGCAATGCACACTGGGAAATTCCACGGACGGCGCATGCGCCGTTCCGCAAAAATGTCAATCACGTCGGGTCACAGTAGTTTTACATAAAACACGCCCCCCTGATCCAAATTTGAATTAGGCGGGCTTACGCCGGGCGATTTACGCTGCGCCGCCGCAACTTACGGAGCAAGTGCTTTGAGAATACAGCACTTGCCCGTCTAAGTTGCGGAGGCGTAACGTAAAGCGGATACGTTACGCCCGCACAAAATTACGCCGCTGACTGTGAATCTGGGCCACTGTATTTAGTTTAGCCTTGTTTCCACGGCACATGCAAATGGAAAACTGCACCTCCCACTTTGCCTGGAGAAGGACGCCGGAGCCAATAGTGGCGAGTGCCAAAATGGATATGTTTGTGGCATGCAATGAATCAGTACCAGTAAAAACTTTAAAATACAGTGGGAGTTATTTACTAAAGGCAAATCCACTTTTAACTATGGGGTAGATTCAGGTAAGAGATACGACGGCGTATCTCTGAGTGTGCGGCGTCGTATCTATGCGCCTGATTCATAGAATCAGTTACGCATAGATTTGACTAAGATCCGACCGGCGTAAGTCTCTTACGCCGTCTTATCTTAGTTGCAATTTTAGGCTGGCCGCTTGGTGGCGCTTCCGTATATTTACGCGTTGAATATGCAAATTAGGTAGATACGCCGATTCAGAAACGTACGTTTGCCCGCCGCATTTTTTTACGTCGTTTACGTTAGGCTTTTTCCGGCGTATAGTTACCCCTGCTATATGAGGCGTATCCTATGTTAAGTATGGACGTCGTTCCCGCGTCGAGTTTTGAAAATTTTACGTCGTTTGCGTAAGTCGTTCGTGAAAGCAATGACGATTTGCGGCAGAATTTCAAGCATGCGCACTGGGATTTTTTCACGAACGGGCGCAAGTTCTTTCTGAATACGAAACTTGCGCCCTAAATTACGGCGGCGTAACGTATCTGAGATACGTTACGCCGCGCGGATAGATACTCCTATGTATCTGAATCTACCCCTATAAGTGCAAACTACAAGTGCAACGTGCACTTGAAATTTCACTGAAAGTGCACTTAGTAGTGCAATCGCTGTAGATCCGAGGGGGACATGCAAGGAAAATAAAAAAACAGCATTTTAGCTTGCACATGATTGGATGATAAAATCAGCAGAGCTTCCCCTCATTTCAGATCTACCCCTCTGATTTACAGCGACTGCACTTCCAAGTGCACTTTCAGTGCAATTTCAAGTGCACTTTGCACATGTATGGGTAGATTCAGGTAGAGGCGCGCAAAACTAGGTCGGCGTAGCCTAGCGTGTTTACACTACGCCGCCTTAAGTAAGAGAGGCAAGTACATGATTCTCAAGGCACTTACCTCCTTACTTAGGGCGGCGTAGTGTAAACTCAGCAGGCGTAAGGGCGCCTAATTCAAATGGGTTGGAGGGGGGCGTGTTGTATGGTAATGAGGCTTGACCTCACGTTTTTGATGTTTTCTGTTACTGCGCATGCGCCGGGCGCCTACATTTCCCAGCGCGCATTGCGGCGGGAACGGCGGCCATACTTTAACATTGTTATTCCACCTCATAGGTGGAATAACTTTAGGCCGCCTAAGGCCTTACGGAAACGGCGTAAAGCGACTGCGGCGGCCGGGCGTACGTTCGTGAATCGACGTAGAAACTCATTTACATATTCTACGCCGGCCGCAATGGAAACGCCACCTAGCGGCCATTCAAAAAATTGCAATCTAAGATAGGACGGCGCAAGCCATCGTATCTTAGATATGTTTAAGCGTATCTCTGTTTGAGCATACGCTTAAACATCCGCCGGCGTAGATTCTGAGTTAGGCCGGCTTATCTACTGATAAGCCGGCCTAACTCTTTGTGAATCTACCTAGTAGTTTGCACTTGTAGTGCAAAGTGGATTTGCCTTTCGTAAATAACCCCCATAGGGTCCTTGTTGCTTTCCTGCTGCATGCTTCATTTAAAGTCCCAACCTTTCTCTTTTTGCTAGTTTTTAATCCATTGCAAAATCTATTACTTTGAGATTGTGCAAGTAATAGCACTTCCTTTTGCTGGCTAGAGCAGTGTTGTCAGCCTGTCCTATGTGATTATTTATTTAGTTGTTGAGCTGCCGATCAGGTCTACCAGATTAATTATTTTCAAAAAACAAAACAAGAGTCCAAACATATTGAAATTAACATTTTGCCAGAAAATACATTTAAAACATGTAACTGCTCTTCCATTATCTGAATATTTTTTTTTTACTGTACTTAAGTTAACAGCCCAATAAATTATTTCTGCAGGTTTTGCATTTACATTAATACACAATGCCCCCTGCTGGAGACATTTTGAAGTGTTTCATCATTTTTGTTAACACGTTTGGTGTGATTCCAGACATAAGCACTCACTCTCTGATGCAGAACTGTATGCCAAAGAGGGATTTATTGAAAAATAATTCATATTAAACTGTCTTATGTCTTTTGGGCCTACCTGTAAACTTAAAAGCAATATCTTTTAATAAAGAAAATCTAAAATATTAAGCTATTTTATCTATAGCAATTGTGCATTTACAGGTATTATTTTTCATTGCTGTTTTGTAAATATTTTTTTTCTGATTCATTCTCCATAATCCTTCTGTAGCCATCATGATTTACTCAAGTCCTAGATGGACTAGGGACTATGCACTATGGGATTTGTAGTGTCCATAGAGCAATGCCCATGAACGCAACTACTCTTCACTGCTTGTTTCAAACCGATATGAGGGGGAAAATGAGAGGTTTGGGAACTTACAGGGAACGTTACAAAGAGGCAGAAAAACAAGGAAAGGATTTAACGAAATATAGATTACATCAGTGGATGTGTATGGTTTATTTTTGAAGATTAAAGATCTAGTCTAGTGACAATTTTAACACTTAAACGGGCCATTCCCCTTAAAGTACAACTAAAGGCAAATCTTTTATTTTAGTTTTAAATAGAGGAAAGGTGGATTAGATAGAAAATCTGTCAGTTTTTTTTGCTGTCAGTGCTGTCTGTGTGCCCATTATTCTGACTCCGATTTTTGTGAAGCGATTTATCCCTTGTGAGACCTCTATGCCTGGCCCAAATAAGCAGATATAATCACTAAGGACAATCCTTATCAGATAGCTTGAACTCACCAATACCGATTCTATTCACAGACATTGCTTTAATCCAAACATCAGAATACATCAGATGACAAGTTACAGCAGATGAACAGGTTGTAGTATTGTGCGGTCAAAAGATGATACTGCCTGTAGCTTACTATGCAAAATACATGTGCCCTTGTTACATGTGGCCTGTATGCAGTCTCCATAGACAGGAAGACAAAAGTTAGGAAGAAGGGGTAGAGAATTACACAGAAAGGAAGTCAGTAATAGATCAGACAAAAAAATACAGAACTGTGCATTACCAAAAAAGGTCACTAGATGGCAGCATGTAAACAAAACATAAGGTACATAGAAAATGGTTGAGAAACAGTATTATATATATACAGGGCTCACAATTTCAAGTCCTGAGCCTCTAGCCAGGCCTTAAGAGTTACTCGCCACCAGTTGCCCCACCCAACCTCTCCCCTGCCCCACTCCCAAGTCCGCCCCTAAACACGCCCTTGTAAATTATCTCATGAAATTACACTGTTAAATGTTTAAAGCATGTTTTAAGTTCCAAAAATAAATAACAACAACTTTAATAATATTAACATAAAGCATATCAGTACCCATCAAATGCAGCCTCACTTTGCCCATCAAATGCAGCTTTACGGTGCCCATGAATGCAGCCTCACTGTGCCCATGAAATGCAGCTTTATGGTGCCCATGAATGCAGCCTCACCGTGCCCATGAAATGCAGCTTTATAGTGCCCATGAATGCAGTCTCACTGTGCCCATGAATGCAACCTCACTGTGCCCATGAAATGCAGCTTTATTGTGCCCATGAATGCATCCTCACTGTGCCCATGAATGCAACCTCACTGTGCCCATCAATGCATTTTTACGGTGCCAATGAATGCAGCCTCACTATGCCTATCAATGCACTCTAACTGTGCCCATCATTGCTGCCCCACTGTGTCCATGAACACAGCCTTACTGCCCGTTAATGCAGCCTCACTGTGCCTGTGAACGCAGCCTCACTGTGCCTGTGAACGCAGCCTCACTGTGCTTGTAAATGCAGCCTCTCTATGCCTATGAACGCAGCCTCACTGTGCCTGTAGCCTCTCCGTGCCTGTGAATGCAGCCTCTCCGTGCCTGTGAACGAAGCCTCACTGTGCCTGTGAACGTAACCTCACTGTGCCCGCAGCCTCCTTGTGCCCCATCAAAGCAGCTTGACTGTGACCCATTAATCCAGCTTGACTGTGACCAATTAATCCAGCTTTTCTGTGCCCCATCAATGCAGATTTACTGTGCCTTATCAATACAGACTCCTTTTTTTGGGTATGGAGGAGGTGTGAGGTGGGTAATTGTTACTTTTCTACACAGAAATCGCTCTAGTTTTAATGGATACCCCGGACTCTGCCCCCTTCTGTGTATACAGACTCACCTGGATGGATCGCTCCCCTCCCTCTCTCTCTCTACCCTACTTCGCTTGTCTTGTGTATTCACACACACACACAGCGGGGATGTCCCGCTGTGATCCCTGATGTGTGGCACGGAGCTGCATGGGTCTGTGTTCGGCGTGCGGTGTAACAAGGTCCCGCCCCCCATATGTAATTTATCTTTCCATATTCCTTCTTTAGCCGCAGAATGCCTGCTTCTCCTCCTCTCCTTCCTGCAAGCATTCAGCTGCTGCATGAAAAGATCAGTTCTTCTAAAAGCAGCTTCCCTGCAGCTCCTCCTAGCCAGGCGCACAGGGGGGCTGCATGGGCACTAATTTTCTCTCCAGTCAAGGAAAGCATCAAGCGATCTATTGCAGCTCCCAGAGGCACCTGACTTCTAAACTGCATAAGCCTGGTGTGCCCTATGGCCAGTCCAGGCCTGGTTGACAAACCTGCTTCAGGCCTTACACCAACAGATGCTGCTTTGCAACTTGAGCACATGTTTAGTTTCCAGGCGATCTCCCCATAAAGAGGTTAGCAGAAGACTGACACCACACCAAAATGCAGTTTAGTTGTTTACTGAATCAATAGAAGCAAATTAATTTACATACTTAAAACATGCATTGATGCTCCTGGCCAGGGATGAGCTTCGTGTTCGAGTCAAACTCATGTTCGACTCGAACATCGTATGTTCGACCGTTCGTCGAATTGCGAACATTATGACCCGCATGCTTGGCCAATCAGAGCGCCGTCTGTACAGAGAGCCGTAATTGGTGAAAGCCAGGGTGGCTTTGGCCAATTATGCCTCAGGGGATTTAGTACACGCCCCACACTATATAAGGCCGCCTGGAAGTTGGCCTTGTGTAGTGTGTTGCGGCGTTGGTGAAAGACAGACAGACAGAGAGAGACAGTGTCAATTGAGTTAGAGCAGGCAGGCAGGCGAGTCAGTTAGCTGCAGTGACAGTGTGTAGAGGATACCGTTGTGGATCGGCGTAACTCCTAATTTGCATACCCAACGCTGGTTTACGATGCAAACTCCCCCCAGCGGCGGCCGCGGTACTGCATCCTAAGATCCGACAGTGTAAAACAATTACACCTGTCGGATCTTAGGGCTATCTATGCGTAACTGATTCTATGAATCAGTCGCATAGATACTCTGAGAGATACGACGGAGTATCTGAGATACTCCGTCGTATCTCCGCTGTGAATCTGGCCCCAAATTTCTTTGTCTTCTTTCCTTTTTAACGTCTGGGTTTGCACATAGGGCCAGATTCATGTAGAAATCCGGCAGGGTAACGTATCCCATTTACGTTACACCGCCGCAAGTTTTCAGCGTAAGTGCTTGATTCACAAAGCACTTGCCTGTAAACTTGTGGCGGCGTAGCGTAAAGCCGTCCGGCGCAAGCCCGCCTAATTCAAATGGGGCGTGTACCATTTAAATTAGGCGCGTTACCGCGCCAAGCATACTGTTTTGAAATTTCCCGCCGTGCTTTGCGCTAAATGACGTCGCCCCGACGTAATGTTTTGAACGGCGACGTGCGTTACGTCCTTTCGTATTCCCGGACGACTTACGCAAAAAAAAAAATTTAATTTGACGCGGGAACGACGGCCATACTTTAACATGGGCTGTCTATTTTTACACCACCTAAATAGCAGCTGTAACTTTGCGACGGGAAAAGCCGACTAGCGACGACGTAAGAGAATGCGACGAACGCGCCTACCTTCGTGGATCGCCGTAAACAGCTAATTTGCATACCCGACGCGGAAAACGAAGTATTGCATCCTAAGATCCGAAGGCGTACGAAGCCGTACGCCTGTCGGTTCTTAGCCAAATGCCGTCGTATCTTTGTTTGTGAATTCAAAATAAAGATACGACGGGGCAAATTTGAAAGTACGTCGGAGTATCAGCAGATACTCCGACGTACTTTTTCTGTGAATCTGGCCCATAGGCTCTAAAATTGACGTCTAAATATCAGATATGTGATGCTAGCAAGAATACCAACTGATTCACAGAATTTATCCAGTACACAAGTCGGTAAAAGTCTCTACTTTTGTCTAAACTGACCATGGCAAGTAAGAAGTAGAAGTACAGGCCTTTTTACCCAGTGGCTTTCAGAGACAATCCTGCATTGGTTCCTCAGCTTTGGTTTTAAATGAGGTATTAAAGTAGCCAAGACTAGATCCAGTTTTATTCCATGAGGGCATGAATATTAAGCAGTGTGACATTCATTTCCTATATAGGCTGTGTGGCGATACACAGTTGCCATGGCAACAAAGCAGGCATTGTTCCTCTCCCGTAGATGGGGCGCCTCTGTGCAGACCCAGTGCACCACACCATATTGAAAAGTGAGAAAGAATTCTTACGGAACCGTTCACTTTCCACAATGCAAGATTAATAAGCATTAATTCATTATGGATGTGTTCCAGTGGATACCCTTTGATAATAACCAAAGAAAACATTTTTTAATGTTAATGAAGGCTTCCCTCTCTGTCGTTTTGTTCCTTTTTCTGAAATACTAAGAACACAATCTATTTAAAGAACTGCTAAATGTCTGTGTATTTTATAGTTTTTCAGGAGATCACAGAAAAAATACAATTCATACAGCATGAAATATAAAAACTATGCCACAAAGAAATAATGTTCATTTATGCAAACAAAATTGGTAGATTTTATATTGTTCTTTTATTTTACAGTGGGGATCGAAAGTTTGGGCACCCCAGGTAAAAATTTGTATTAATGTTCATAACGAAGCCAAGGAAAGATGGAAAAATCTCTAAAAGGCATCAAATTACAGATTAGACATTCTTATAATATGTCAAAAAAGTTAGATTTTATTTCCATCATTTACACTTTCAAAATTAAAATGTCGTCTGCAAAAGTTTGGGCACCCTGCAGAATTTATAGCATGCACTGCCCCCTTTGCAAAGCTGAGACCTGCCAGTGTCATGGATTGTTCTCAATCATCGTCTGGGAAGACCAGGTGATGTTAATCTCAAATGTTTTAAATACTCATCTGACCAGCGTTTCCTCAATTGCTCCTTGGATCGTCGTACCCCAAAATTCCTGTGCAGACTTCTCACAACTTCAGTCATGATCTTGGCCTTTTTCACATTTGGATTTGGGTACAGTCCTTTCTTCCCATCATAGTCGGCCCTCTTAAAGATGTCCACCATCTCCACCATCTCTACAAAGGACATTTTTGAGGCCTTATATCTCCTCCTGGATCGGGACGTTTCTGGCTCTGGGCTTTCCTCCTCATTACTGATATTATCACGCACCTGCTGTTTTCCACCCAATGTGCTCTCCCACTGTGCCAAAATAGAAGGGGCGGGGAATATACTAGAAAGATGGTCGGAGCGGGCGGAGTTTCACGCATGCGCAGTGTATATAAAGCGTAACACACGTGCGTTGTACGTACGATCTGTGAACGGAGGAAGTAGTAGTGGAAGAGCCAATCATGATAACGAAGGTACAATTTTAACTTGGGGTATTAGTGGCCTATACTGCTTTAGATTGAGGCCTATATTGGGACAAGATTAGGAAAGTTTAGCCTGACATTAGGGTTTGTCTTGTATTGTGTTTTGCAGAGAAAATAGATCGCTTCAACGACCATGACTTTCTCATGCTATTCATTGATAAGTACAGGGAGCTGCCCTGTCTGTGGCAGATAAAACACCCCTTGTATACTAATAAAAGAAAGAGGAAGGCAGTGCTGGATCAATTGCTGAAATTGGTGAAGCAGCAGATCCCCACCGCAACCATCCCCTATTTGGAGGCAAAAATTGGTGGCATGAGGAGCACTTATAACAGGGAGCACAAGAAGGTCCAGGATTCCCAGAGATCAGGAGCCGCAGCAGATGACATTTATGTACACAGGCTGTGGTACTATGACAGACTGCGGTTTCTGTCAGACCAGAGTGAAATCAGGCCATCACTCTCCACTCTTCCTTCAACGCTTCCTTCCACCCCAGCTAAGGCTTCTGAAGAAGTGGAGAAGCCCAGCTTGAGCCAGGTATAGCATTGTTCAACAAGATCACTATAAACATAAATCCTAAACATTATTATGGAGATCTGGCTTAAAAAAATAAAAAACCTCAAAAAGCACAGAGTGGTTACCAGCAAAAGATGCATAAACAAACTTTTCCTATAGATAACTGGCCTATGTATGCACCCTCGCTATGCAAACAGTTAACATTTGGTGGCTATAAAACAACAACATTTAATCTGGTTATGTGCTCAAGAAATCAATGAATGAATTATCCATTATTCATCTTTTGGCTTGCTAATTTTTATTACAGCTATTTATATAGTGCTGTCAATTTATGCAGCACTTTATATACAGTATTTTGTACATTCATATCAGTCCCTGCCCTCAAGGATCTTACACTCTAAAGTCCATATGGCACATGCTGGGGCCAATTTACACAAAAACAAATTAACCTACTGGCATGTCTTTGGATGAAATCAACACATGCAAAGTCAATGTGTCATGGTTGGAATTCAAACCCGTTACCTCAATGCTACAAATCAGGGGTGCCAATCACTAAGACACTGTGCTGCCTCATATGTCGATGCTGTATTTTTCTCATTGCCCTAGCTTACGTATCCTGCAGTGTTATTATAATTTTAGAATAGTACAGGTCTCAGTAATAGATAATCATTTTTACTTGGGTGCAACGAGTATATTTAGAAGGCCCATTATAACATTTAGAGTTACTTCTCCACACGGGTATGTGGTTGCTTTCCCATCTCTGACATTTGTAAGCCATCAGTTACTAAGCAACCCCTTGGCGTTGTGGATGGCTGCTTGGCATCCCAGGAAGAAGGTCTGTACTTACGATTGAAGTGCTCGCTAAGCTGCAATGCTGCCCTTTGTTACCGTGTAGGTCTCAATCTGAAGGAAGTAAATGCCCTTACTCCTTAATAATCCCCACTGAACTCTTTTTTACAATTTGACACAGAACTGTTTAAATACACTTGAGTCTCTTCAAAAGAAAAAATGTGTTTTCAGGAATAAAGAAACCTTTTCACTGGTGATTTACAGGCCAGTGTAACCCAGGATGAATTCGCTAATCTTTCTAGGAATAATGCAGATGGATTATCTGGTTAGAAAGCAATTGAATGGTGGTTGTATAGCTCAGGCTGGGATCAAAGATCTTGAGCAAACTGACAATCCCTGCCCTCTGGGGTAAGTGGGGTTACAGCAATAACACACCGGGAAGGAAGTCTCATAGCTACACAAACAGAGCAGCTTAGTTCCAGCTCTAGGCTATAAACCATTGTAAAATCTATTCTAACACGATCAGGCCAGAAAGCTTCATACTGACAGTGGTAACAAGTCTAGCATAGCAAACAAACAGAGCTAGAGGTAGCTATATTGTCGTTCCTCTAAATATGTTAGCTATTTATTACAGGCATTTGTATAGCACCAACAATTCACGCATCACTTTACATATTGTACATTTGAACCAGTCTCTGCCCTCAAGAAGCTTACAACGTAAAGACCCTATCTCATATGTTAGGGCCAATTAAACTAATAAATTAACATCATGCCTTTGGAGTGAGGGAGAAACCCACACAAGCACAAGGAGAACATGCAAAAATGTTTCAGGTAACATCCTAGTTGGCATTCAAACTAAGGACCCAATGCTAACGGCAGAAGTGCTAACCACTAAGCCACTGTGCAGCTTTGTCTTTTTTAACAAACTTACTAATCAGACCTATACTTATGGAATTGAACTGTCATTTGCAAGTCTAATTGTCTACAATGGGAACATAACAACAGCATTGATATGGGGTAAATTCAGTAAGAGTTAAATAATGCTGGAAAAAATTTGGTAAAATAACGCATGCGGTCAAAATTGTTCAAAATGTTCAATTCACTAAGAATTGTGCGGTAAATAATTACTGCCATAAAGTTTTAATAATGTGGTAATTACCGCATATTTTCATGCAGTCATTTATCACATTGAGCTGGTTGCTAGGGAGTGGGCCGGGAAACCAGCCGCCGCAATGGATGACTGATCAGCTATCAGTCGGTTCCCGGCTGACAGCTAAATGTAAAGAAAACATGCTGGCAACTAAAAATTATGAAAAAAAACAACAACGTGGGGTCCCTCCCGAAGCATTCCAAGCCATTCGTGTCTGGTATGGATTTTAAGTGGAATGCCTCGCCACGCAATGCCAAAATAAAATAAAAGCACCCCCATCATGAGGTTTAAAAGGGGGGCACTCGCTGGTCCCCTCCTTTTTTTTGACCTCTCAGGCTGCATGTTCGCATAAGGGTCTGGTATAGATTCAAGGGGGGGGGGGGACTGAAATAAATATTGAACTAAATATTCCCCAGGTGGTTGAGGATTCCCTCTATTTATTCCATATACGTATTAACTTGTCTATTCCTATAGCTAGCTAGTGTATTAAAACTCTGATAATTGTACTGTTGATAGTACAATTATATAAGGTTAGCAATGAAAACTAACACACTGCTTATTAAAACAATGTCTTATTTATTTTCCCAAGAAAATAGGAAATGCTAACATAAAACACTAAATCTAGGTTTCTGCCAAATCAAAGTAGTTAATAGGTAGTCCTTTT
The DNA here is from genome assembly GCF_905171775.1 of Rana temporaria. Taxonomy (NCBI): domain Eukaryota; kingdom Metazoa; phylum Chordata; class Amphibia; order Anura; family Ranidae; genus Rana; species Rana temporaria. The sequence goes on from NC_053494.1 coordinate 44,323,613, forward strand.
TAATACATTATATTTCTGTCTGTCCTGCTGTATCAGCCTCTAGGGGCAGCATTCGTCCATGTATCATCGCTATGTGACCCGGATATCTTCAGTGACTGTTGGCCCTTTGATCTTAGGCAGTCCAACTCGTCAATCATCATGGCAGCCGTTGTTCTCTTTGAAGCTTGTTATGAAACATTCCAATCTTTACTCCTCCTACCCAGGGCAAAAATCGACACTCTTCTGGGTCAACTTTCAACTTCCAATTTAAGTCACCTGGTTGTATCAACCAGAAAGAAAACTCCAGAAATGTGATATCACCAGCAAAACCCTGGTGATAAATATATAGTCAATATTTAAAAAAAAAAATTGTGAATTGAACATTTTGTTTACCGAATGCGAAAATGTATGCAAATGAGTCACAATCACAATCAGTAACTGTTAGTGAATTGACCCCATAAGGTATAAAATGTCATTTTTAGTAGACTGTGATTATTCCATTGCACGCCTTAAACAATTCAATGCGCTTCCCATCCAAACTCTATAGCTCATTAGAGTGATTGCTGAGTGACAGATTATCAGTCTTAAATTAGAACAAAGCTAATGAAAGATTGGTTTTAAAAACACACAGATTTAATTGTTGTTTAATTGGAATGAAGATGTAAACATGACTTTTTAATGAAAGACCAAGTCAGAAATATGACACATTTCTTATTCACTCATATTTATAGAACCACAATAATTTGGCTGGGTTGGAGAAGCAGGTGGTGCTGCAGGAAGAGTTTCAGGGTTAACCTGGCAATGCTTAAAAGAATAAAAATTTTAGGTTCCTAAAATGTTTGACTCATCTAATGACAGCTCATCTGATTTTTCTTCTGTCAATGAGCCTTTTTCATACAGACTTCTGTAGGATGCCACGGGAATACACAGTCCTTAACAAGGGAACACTGTCCGTTGTTATCTAGGTAGGACTGATTCTTCCAAATAATACTGCTCATTATTACATTTACTAGTGCTCCCTGGGTGCACCATGTTTGTCTATGCACAACCCCGCCTCCTGTCTTACCTTGCTCTTGTCTGGACACACCCAGACCTGCCTCTGAAATATTCCTGACTTTGCCTTTGTCTCCATCCTGGTACCTTGATTCAGTTTCTTAGACTGACCCCAACTATGATTCCAGCTTGGGCTAGCTGACTATCATCTATGTGGCAATGCCAAGCTTCATGCCCCAAAACTTGTCTGCAGCAAAACAACCTTACCATCCGCTTTAGAAAAAAATTGTCATTTCAGGAGCCCACATGTCTTGGCGAGAGCTCAGAGCTTCCCCCCCCCAATCCAACATTGGTTGATGACTCAGTCTTTAGGATGAGAGATTCCTACATTCAGGCTGGGTTCACACTGACTTTGCATGCGACAGGGGTCTGGTGTGTCCCGGTTCTCCGCTTTAGGGATGAATCAGGCCCGAATTTTGCCTGAATTCGGACCTGAAATGGAGCCTAAAGCCCTGTACACACGGCCCAGAATCTCGTCAGGAAAAAAATTTGTTTTTCCTAAAGAGATTCTTGGCAATAATCTCTTGACGGCCGAGTGTACACACACTCCATTCAAAAGAACTGCCGTTCTTTTGAATGGCACAAACGCGGTGACGTCATCGACTATGACAAGCATGTGCTCATCACATTCGATGCCGTCACCGCCATCTTGCTTCACCCTACCTATGCCTTGGAAGCAACCGCGCATGCGTCAAACTAATTTCGAGCATGCGCCGGTTTCCATGGAGAGGTAAGTATACACACGCTCGGGTTTCTCAGCAGGAAAACACTGCAGAGAATCTCACAATGAGAAGATAGAGAGCAGGTTCTCTCTTTTTTTTCTCGTTGAGATTCTGGGCAGTTTTCTTGACGAGAAACCTGAAAACCTCATACACACCCACGGTTTACTCGGGAAGAAAGCTCTCCCAGCAGTTTTCTTGCTGGTTCTTGCCGAGAAAACCGTGCGTCTGTACGAGGCTAAAGACACACAGGACCCTTGTGCAATCCGCTCAGCATCCGCCACGGAGATGTGTGAACTGGCACCATTGAGAGCTGGTCACAATCTTCTGTCATGCAAATTGGATGCCGGGAAATCTGCATCTAATTCGCACTAGTGTGAACCCAGCCTTAGATAACACACATCATCCTGTCCAAAGCTACACTGCAAATTATAGATGGAGAAATAAAGATTGAACTTGATTGGTTGCTATGAGTTGTCTCAGTTTGTAGGTAGGTAGGTTAAAATGCATGTAGTTAAGAGTTAAGCATTTTCAGTATAGTTCCCGGGCTTTTTGATTTTGGCGGGCCCACTCGTGATATATAAATTGGAGGACCACTGAGATCAGAGAGCCCTAGAGAGTGCCGAAGGGTCCTGTAAAGTTCAGCCACGAGCTGCGAGCCAGGGAGAAGACGTGAAGATACTGGGAGTCACAGACCGCATCTAAGTAATGGACAATGCCTTTAGGGGGTCTCATCTCATGGAGGCATGCCTGAGTTAGGATTAGGGAAATGGACGTTGTTCGTTTGTATTATCTTGCTGCATTTCAACAGTAAAGTTATGTCAAACATTCTAAGCCTGGTCTGAAGTCATTTAAAGGGGTGCATGTTGGTTTTGGCATATTCCAAAGATCCTGGGTCCGTAATAGCACTAAGACCCCTTTCACACTGAGGGTGTATTGCAGGCGCTATAGCGTAAAAATAGCACCTGCAATCCACCCTCAAGCAGCTGCTCCATTGTCTCCAGTGTGAAAGCCAAAGGGCTTTCATACTGGAGAGTTGCGCTAGCAGGACGGTAAAAAAACTCCTGCTAGCCGCATCTCTGGAGTGGTGAAGGAGCATGGTGTTTACCGCTCCTCCACCGCTGCTGCCCATTGAAATCAATGGGACAGCGGGGCTATACCGCCCGCAAAGCGCTTTCTCGGCCGCTAGCGGGGGTTAAATGCGCCCCGCTAGTGGCCGAAATGCACCACAAATCCGCCCATAGCGTCGGCGGTAAAAATAGTGGCGTTTTAATGCAGACGCTATGGGCGGCTCAGTGTGAAAGGGGTCTAAGGGGTATGAAGTTCCACTACTCTATAGCGTTAACTTGGCAAGACAAGGAAGAGAAGTGTAGTTGCTATGGGTAACCAGAAGTGACAAGCTACGAGCAACCAGTCATTAAGAGTGGTACCTTGTTAGGTGGCAGGTCCTCCAGTAGCGAGGGGGTCTGTGTTCTGGCTTCCTCCCATGCAGTCTGTCTCCCATGGCAACTAAGGGCAGACTAGGGTTATGGAGATCTATGGCCTGGTCATGTGGTATGGGAAGGACAGAGTTAAAGGAGTTGTAAAGGAAATTATTTTTTTCCCTAAATAGCTTCCTTTACCTTAGTGCAGTCCTCCTTCACTTACCTCATCCTCCGATTTTGCTTTTAAATGTCCTTATTTCTTCTGAGAAATGCTCACTTCCTGTTCTTCTGTCTGTAACTCACCACCGTAATGCAAGGCTTTCTTCCTGGGGAGGGGGCGAGCAGGAGTGTCAGGACGCCCACTAACACACAGCTCCTGTCTCTTTCTGCAAAGTAGAGAGTGTCCCGACTTGCCTGCCTGCCCCCTCCCCCTTAAGAGGCTTTCTCCACACCAGGAAGAAAGCCTCGCATTACGGTGTTGAGTTACAGACAGAAGAACAGGAAGTGAGCATTTCTCAGAAGAAATAAGGACATTTAAAAGCAAAATCAAAGGATGAGGTAAGTGAAGGAGGACTGCACTAAGGAAAGGTTGATGAAGCATTAGAACAACTTTAGTTTCAGGCCTTGGATATGGAAAGAGCACTCCTGCTCTTAATAATAATAAGATCAGTTCGTCGCCACTCTAGCCAGAGTGGGTAAAGTGCCCCCGGACAGACTTCTGTCACAAGCCTGGCAGCCGAAGTGTCACTTGTAAATCGCTGGGAGGAACAGACATCTGCCACAGGCCTGGCTCGGGACCTCTGCCACAGGCCTAGCGATTTAAGGTGCAATAATTGGATTGAGCGAATCCTCCTAGTAAATTCAGTTACGTTCACTGGTTGACAGCTGCGATATACCTGTCAGTGTCGTGGTGACCGGATTCCCGATGGTTCATATAGGCCTCCTGGATAACCTCTCTCTGGGTTCTCCCTGAGCCGATTCCCCACTGCACAGCTCTCAGCTTAGGACCCTCTTAGCAAAGGTTGGGACCCAGCAAGTCGCTGGGGCCCCTCTCATCATCAGGATGAAGCTCCGCATGGTGCGCAACTCCGGCCAGGTAGGCCATGGTGGCGGGGTCCTCTGCCAGAACCCCTCTAGCGCCAACTGCCGCCCAGAGGTGGAAACGCACCCCTGAAACGCAGACTGACCTACAAGACAGTTCTGAAAGGACAGCAGCCCTGCAATTTAACAAATTGTGAATGGGAGCAAAATAACTCTCCCATTCCCCACTAACTTTAGCGTAGTGCCCATACTGAAAGTAAGGGGGCGCTACACTAGGAAGAGGGATTTGGGGTGTTTGTGCTAGAAGAGGTAATATGGTAAAGGCAGGAGGGGACTTGTGCTAGGAGGGGATTTTTTTTTTTGGGGGGGGGGGGTTTTGTGCCAGTAGGAATGATGTACCAGTAGGGATGATTGGGAGCGTATTTGTGCTAGGAGGGGACATTTGGGGGAGAATATTTGTGCTAGGAGGGGGGATTCGTGCTAGAGGGGGGATTCATGCTGGAGGGGGGATTTTAAGGGGAGGGAATGTGTACCCAGGTAGGAAATTTGAGGAGTACAGGATTTGTGCTAGGAGGACATATTTTTTTTGTGAAGGGGGATGTGTGCTGGGGGGACGTGGGAGAGAGAGATGATTTGAGCTTAATGGGGGGATGGAGAGCACACATTTGTGCTGGGAGGGGGATTTCAGCAGGGGGGCAGATTTATACAGAGAGATTTGTGCTGTCAGCATGAGGAAAGGAGTGCCGATAACTGGCTTCTATTTACACCCGTGATCAGCTGTGATTGGACACAGCTGATCACTTGGCAAAGAACCGCTGATTGGCTCTTTACCTTAATCTGTGATTAGCAGTGCCCTCCAGACGTCATATGATGGCCTCCCAGAACTCCACGCTGTAGCTGTCATTCAACTATAGCGCGGACCTGCAAGTACAAAAAAAATAGCTGTTTATCTGCAGTAAATGCATTTGGCTCTTAATCCCTGTTGTGGGCTGACAACCACCAGCAGTTTCATGGACAAAGTGTGTACGCTTTTAGGTGCGTTTACAGGCATCAAGCGCTTGGGCGGTAATTTATTTGATTGGCCAGAATAATCATTTAGACCAAAAGGGAGCAAATAAGAGGATTTCATTGGCCCGGATCCAGAGAGCAATTGTGCCTGCGTTACCATAGTTACGCAGCGCAATTGCTGACTTGCGCCGGCGTTACGAATGCTCCTGATTCAGGAACATCGTAACGCCGACTGCAGCCTAAAATCTGCATGGCATAAGGCTCTTATGCCACGCATATTTTAGGCTGCATTCTTGCGATGGCCGCTAGGGGGCAAATTGCATACTAACACCGATTCACAATGTTACGCGAGCCCTGCGTACGCAAGTTACGTCGTTTCCCTACGGCGTGTTTGGCGTAAGGCTGCCCCTTCTAATAGTAGGGGCAGCCAATGCTAAAGGATACCCGTCGTTCCCGCGTCGCCAAATTTGAATTTCACGTCGTTTGCGTAAGTGATTTGTGAATGGCGCTGGACGCCATTCACGTTCATTTGAAAGCAAATAACGTCCTTGCGACGTCATTTGCCGCAATGCACGTCGGGAAAGTTTCCCGACGGTGCATGCGCTCTACGCTCGGCGCGGGAGCGCGCCTAATTTAAATGATTCCCGCCCCCTACGGGATCATTTACATTAGACGCCCTTACGCAGGGCAATTTTAAAGAGCGCACACACAATTTACGGAGCTACTGCTCCGTGAATCGCGCGCAGCGCAGATAATTTCCGGGGGCGCAGGGCAAAAACGCTGCCCTGTGCCTCCGTAAAAAAGGGGCAAATCTCTTTGAATCCGGGCCATTGTTTACATACATGTTAAAGCGGGAGTTCACCCATTTAAAAAAAAAAAAAAAATCTCCCCTTAGCTTCCTGCTCGTTCGGTCTAGGGGAATCGGCTATTTATATTAAAATAGGTGCAGTACTTACCCGTTTTCGAGCTGTATCTTCTTCCGTCGCTTCCGGGTATGGGTCTTCGGGAGCGGGCGTTCCTTCTTGATTGACATTCTTCCGAGAGGCTTCCGACGGTCGCATCCATCGCGTCACTCGTAGCCGAAAGAAGCCGAACGTCGGTGCGGCTCTATACTGCGCCTGCGCACCGACGTTCGGCTTCTTTCGGAAAATCGTGACGCGATGGATGCGACCGTCGGAAGCCTCTCGGAAACCTGTCAATCAAGAAGGACCGCCCATTCCCGAAGCCCATACCCGGAAGCGACGGAGAGGATGCGTCTCGTAAACGGGTAAGTACTGCACCTATTTTAAAATAAATTGCCGATTCCCCTAGTAATAACGAGCAGGAAGCGAAGGGGGAAAAGTGCCCTCTAAGGGTGAACCCCCGCTTTAAGCTTGCAGGAACTCTCCGTAGTGCTGAAATAGATTTTTACACAGTTTCAGATCTACAGCCAGCCATAGATTGTTAAAATCTTGGCCGGTGCAGCAGGGATCAGCCAAGATTTGATTCATCCTTTAGGCAGGCTTATAGTACCCAAGTTGACCCAAGTCACTGCCCTTGTGCCCATAGTGACTTTCATATCACCATGCACAGTGGAAAGGGTAGAAATCCACAGAACCCTTAAAACAAGTTCACCAGAGAAGGGCATGTGTATGCGGCATTACTGACACTTTTGACTCTTTGTGGTGACCAGTGACACTAATACAGTGATCAGTGCTAAAAATATGCACTGTCATTGTACTAATGACACTGGCTGGGAAGGGGTTAAAGATCTAGGACAATCAAATGTTTAAATGTGTGCCTAACCAGTGTTTTTGTGTACTGTGTGCTGCTTTTACTAAGGGAAGTGATGGGTTTTATTCCCTGCTTTGCAGGAACGCTAAACCTATCACTTTCCCCCTGTCAGAAAATAACTCTGCCTTGTTTACATAGGCAGAGCTCCATCCTTTGTCTCTGCCCGACGATCGGTGGGTGCTGGCAGACATCCATTACCCAGCACCCGCAGATAGGTTTCTGCTGCGAGTAATCAAAGAAGTGGCCATCCGACAGCATGCGCTCCCTAGGCTGAAGTGCAGAATCATGTATATATACGTGATTCTGCACAGAACTGCCGCCCTGTAGCAGTATACCTGCTATGTGGTAGTTGGAAAGTGATTAAGGCTGAAGGTTTTTTTCCTTCATATATTCCCCCTGAGCCCCCCCCCCCCTTATACACACCTGAGCCTGATCCCGATCAAGCGATGTACACAAGTGAAGAAACTCCCCCCAGTCTCTTCCTCCTCATTGGCTGAGAGTCATTGGCCCCCACTGCTGTCAATCACAGCCAATTAGGAGGGAGCAGGGCAGAGCCGTGCAAGTGCCCCCAAAGAAAGCAGTTGTTATACGGACCTTCATAGCAGGATCCCTAGATATTTTTTTATTGAATGCAACAGATTTTAACCACTTGCCGCCCGCCAATGACATATTGACGTTGGCAAAGTGGTTGTAGAATCCTGACTGGACGTCATATGACATCCTCAGGATTCTGAGCCGCTGCGCTCCCCCGGGGGCGCGCATCGCGGCGATCGTTGTTGCAGGGTGTCAGTCTGACACCCCGCAACACCGATCAAGGTAAAGAGTCTCTCACGGAGGCTCTTACCATGTGATCAGCCGTGTCCAACCACGGCGGATCACGATGTAAACAGGAAGAGCCGTTGATGGCTCTTCCTCACTCACGTCTGACAAACGCGAGTAGAGGAGAGACGATCGGAGGCTCTCCTGACAGGGGGGGTTCGCGCTGATTGTTTATCAGCGCAGCCCCCCCTCGGATCGCCACACTGGACCACCAGGGAAGCCCACCCTGGCCCACCAGGGAAGGAAAAAAAAAAAAAGGGGGCAAAAAAAAAAAGTCTGGGGGAAAAAAAAAGCATAAAAAAATAAAAAAGATGCAAATCAGTGCCCACAAATGGGAACTGACTGGCAACATGGGTAAATCAGTGCCGCCCCACAGTGTCCATCAGTGCCACCCCACAGTGTCCATCAGTGCCACCCCACAGTGCCCATCCATGCCCAGTGCCCACCTATCAGTGCCCATCTGTGCCACCCATAAGTATTCCTCAGTGCCACCCATAAGTGCCACCCATGAGTGCCCATCTGTGCCGCCTATGAGTGCCCAGTGCCGCCCATGAGTGTCCATCAGTGCTGCCCATCAGTGCCGCCCATGAGTGCCCATCAGTGCCGCCCATGAGTGCCTATCAGTGCCGCCTATGTGTGCCCATCAGTGCCGCCTATGAGTGCCCATCAGTGCCACATACCAGCGCCGCCAATCAGTGCCACCTCATCTGTGCCCATCAGTACTACCTCATCGATGTCCATCAGTGCCATCTCATCGGTGCCCATCAGTGCCGCCATATCAGTGCCCGTAATTGAAAGAGAAAACTTACTTATTTACAAAAAATTTACAGAAAAAAATAAAAACGTATATTTTTTTCCAAATTTTCAGTCTTTTTTTAGTTGTTGCACAAAAAAAAAAAATCGCAGAGGTGATCAAATACCACCAAAAGAAAGCTCTATTTGTGGGGAAAAAAGGACGCCAATTTAGTTTGGGTACAGTGTAGCATGACCGCGCAATTGCCATTCAAAGTGCGACAGTGCTGAAAGCTGAAAGTTGGCTTGGGCGGGAAGGTGCGTAAGTGCCTGGTATGGAAGTGGTTAAAAAGATTGAAAACAACTTTAAAAATGACGATAACATTTTAGTGATTGGATTAACCTGTACTTTGATGTTATGTGTACAATGCCAGCTAAGATCAAGAGGAAGAGCGACTTATCAGGGAGACAAGACCACTGATAGGGGGGTTGTATTTTAGGTGCTTTATCATGCATCAGAGTTCAGAGGAGCTGCATCGGCTTTTTTGTGAGGATAAAAAGTATTTGCTTTGAACGTAATGGCTTCTGAGGATAAAGAGCAGAAATGACGTGTGTGTTTTATGGAATATGGTGATCATCAATTACTAACTCGCAGAAAAAGTGTGGGCTGCAGAGCTGGCAATTAACTTCTTTTCTGACACCGCCTCCATGCATGGGGGAAAGAGTTCTATTAAATTAAATATTAAGTATAAAATAAAAGATCATCTGGAGGGTTTTGCATTTCTTTGTGTGTCTTGTTTTTCATGTGATAGTAAATGTAAAAAAAAAAAAAGAGTTTTGTCTGTAAATGTACAAATAGGCACAATCTGTCTGCCATCAGGCAAAACTTTTAAAAAGGCACTTGGGTCAGCATCAGTGACCCCCCCCCCCCTCCGGGTCAGATGTGTCTGGTGCACTTACCCCATCTATGGTGGGCAGCTTCACCAGCGGCTCCCCTTGTGCGGCAGGGGCAGCTTCTTTCATTTCCCTGCTTCTGCTTCTGATTGGTCGGATTGAGGATCAATGTTTTAATAGTGAATATTAATTTGTTATTGTAACACCAATGCTCTGCACCACAAGCCCACCCTATTTTGAAACCTATTAGAGCCTCTGGCTCTAATCAGGTGCTTAAAAAAATCACCCCGCCACTGTAATTCACACGCCCGGTGTCCTCATAGGGGCCGGACGCATGAATAGGGGTGGCGGTGTCCTGTCAAAATAGCGGCCGTGGATAGAACATAGGGCGGCGCTCCAGCGGCTGCCATCGGTCAACATGAGTATACAGATTTATCTTGAGGAGGAAGCGAGGAGGAAGGGACCTGTTGGTATTTCAGGCATAAGTTTATCCTCATGAAACAATAGCTACTAGTCAAAGGTTTTTACCCCCTTTATGACCAGGCCATTTTTTGCTATTTGGCTCTGCACTACTTTAACTGGCAATTGAACTTTCTTTTGCTGGTATTTGATCACCACTGTTTTTTTTTATTATACAAACAAAAGACAGAAAATTTTGAAAGAGAAAGAAAAAACAATATTTTGTAATTTCTGTTAAAAAAAATAGCCAATAAAGTACAATTTCCTTATAAATTTAGGCCAAAATGTATTCTGACAAGCTGACTTTCATCAGTCTTGCCTACACACCATCAGTTAAAAAAAAGATCGTGTCAGAACGCGGTGATGTAAAACACAACGACGTGCTGAGAAAAATGAAGTTCAATACTTCTGAGCATGCGTCAACTTGATTCTGAGCATGCGTTGATTTTTAACCGATGAATTTCCCCACAGACGATGTTTTTTTTCTATCGTTTTTTTAACCATCAGATAATTTTAAAACAAGTTCCTAGTTTTTTCACCGGTGTATAAAAAAACTGATGGGGCCCACACACGATCGTTTCGTCTGATGAAAACGGTCCATCAGACCGGTTTCATCAGACGAACCGATCGTGTGTATGCGGCTTAAGTGTATAATAATTGGTTTGTGTAAAAGTTATAGGCCCGGATTCAGATACAAATGCCTATCTTTAGGCGGGGCGTAGCGTATCTCATATACGCTATGCCGCCGTAACTTTGAGAGGCAAGTCCCGTATTCAGAAAGAACTTATGCCCGAAGTTAAGGCGGCGTAGCGTATATGGGCTGGCGTAAGCCCGCATAATTCAAAATAGACTGGTAGGGGGCGTGTTGTATGCTAAATAGTCGTGACCCCATGTAATTGAAGTTACTAACGAACAACGCGTGGGGTCACGATTAATTAGCATACAACAGGCCCCCTACCAGCCTATTTTGAATTAGGCGTGCTTACGCCGGCCCATATACGCTACGCCGCCGTATCTCGGGCGCAAGTTCTTTCTGAATACGGGACTTGCCTCTCAAAGTTACGGCGGCGTAGCCCCTGATTTTTTATTTTTTTTTTACTGTCACCAGTGCAGTACAGTGTCTTCATATGACTGGTGTAGCGGTGATCAGGGATACTGACTGATGACAGTATGTAAAAAAATATATTTTTAAATCATTTTTTACATCCGGTCATTAGAGTAGTTCATTGGAAAAAAATAGTACTAAAGCGCTACTAGTTAAAATATAGGACACCACAAAAATAACTTAATAATAATTTGCTGCATATAATAAAGGTGAATCAAACCTAAAAAGTGAAGAATATATATAAATAATATGCGCTAAAAATTAACTTAAGTAGTGAAACCGTGTACAGCAAGGAGTGTAATATTAGTCCAGGTAGGACATTACACATATTTGTGAAGCACAAAACAAAAACAATTCAATTCAATTGTCCCAGTGAATGCTGTGGTTAAAACGTGCAGCACACCCTCTATGGAGAGGAAAAAACAATTGCTGGTAAAGACTTGAGGTAGCTCTGTGGAATTACCCTTCTCTAGTAACTCTGAGGCCGGGTACACACGAGCAAACATGTACGGTGAAAGCGGTCCGTCGGACCGTTTTCACCGTACATGTCTGCCAGAGGGCTTCTGTACGATGGTTGTACACACCATCGTACAGAAGTCCGCGCGTAAACATTACGCGGGGCGTGTCCGCGTCGTCGCCGCGACGATGACACGGCGATGACGCGGAGACGTGGGCGGCCCTGCCATTTAAAGGCTTCCACGCATGCGTCGAAGTCATTCGACGCATGCGAGGGACGGCGGGCGCCTGGACATGTACGGTAGGTCTGTACTGACGACCGTACATGTCCGAGCGGGCAGGATTCCAGCGGACGGTTTTAAAACACGTCCAGGAATATTTGTCCGCTGGGAAAAGGCCCGGCGGGCAAATGTTTGCTGGAATTCGGCCCGCTCGCGCCCACACACGACCAAACATGTCTGCTGAAACTGGCCCGCAGACCAGTTTCAGCATACATGTTTGGTCGTGTGTACGGGGCCTGAGAGGAAGAGCTGTATTCACAAAGCACTTGCTAACAAAGTTACGTCGGCGTAGCGAAAATGGGCCGGCGTAAGCCCGCCTAATTCAAATTAGGCAGGTAGTGGGCGTACTACATGTAAATTCGTGACCCCATGTAAATGAAGGGCCGTTGGTACGGCGCATGCGCGCGCATGCTCAGAATCACGTCGCAAATACTCCCTACGATACAACGGCTCCATGCGTACGACGTGAACCTAACTTGCGCCCAGCCCCATTCACGTACGACTTACGTAAATGACGTAAAAGCCAACGGCAGTTCCGATGTCCATACCTTGCATGGGCTGCGCCACTTATAGAGGTGTTTTATCTTTACGCCGGCGTATGTCTTACGTTAACGGCGTAGCTTACTGCGACGGGCATACTTACGTTCATGAATCGGCGTATCTAGCTCATTTACATATTCAACGCATAAATCAACGGATCATCACGTATGTCAATCTCCAGGCCCTTTCTCACGGCGAAGTTGTGCAGCATGCAACATGCACAGATCATCTGGCACACAAAGTTTGGGGAATACAACAGGGTACCCCCAGACTTATCCAGGCATCGGAAACGGGACTTCAGGAGGCCAAAGGTGTGTTCCACCACTCCACGGGTACGTGCATGTGCTTCATTGTATCTTTGCTCTCCTGGGGTTTGGGGATCCCGGAATGGAGTCATGAGATGGGGTCCAAGTGCATATGCAGAGTCACCTGGAAGGGAAAAGACAGGAGGATGTTAGTCATGCATGTGCCCCTCGTGATGTCTGCATCATGGGGTGGGACAGTCATGCCTGACACCAATGTCACTCACCAACCAGCCAGCTGTCCCCATACACGTTCTGTTCGAATTCCATTGGGATGAGGCTTTGACGGTATATGTAGCTGTCGTGGCTGGACCCTGGGTGTTTGGCACGGATGTGCCATATGAGGCATTGAGCATCGGCTATCACCTGTACGTTGATGGAATGCCAGTGCTTCCGATTGCGGTATATGTGCTCTGTGTCATGGGGGGGCCGTAGTGCCACATGTGTGCAATCAATGGCCCCCGCGGTGCGTGGGAATTCGGCAATTCTGTAGAAATCACGCATTGTCTTCACCTGCAGGTCCTCCTGGGTGGGTCTGATGATTTGGTTGGCCATGCGTCTGAGGATTGCGGGGACAACCTGGTGCACACATCTGCTAATGGAGGATTGTGCCATCCCAGCCATGACTCCACTTGTACGCTGGAACGAGCCACTGGCAAGGAAATGGAGTGTTGCCAGTACCTTGACCAGTGGCTCCACTGCATGTGAGCGTTTTGTCTGGCTGGTGATGTCATCTTGCAGGGTTGTGGTTAATTCCAGGATGGCAGTAGGGGTGAATCTGAAGATGCGATACACCTCCGAATCACCCATGCCAAAGACGTTTATGCGTGGTCGGTATATCCTTTCCCCCGTGCCCTCCTCCTCCTCCGTGCCCTCCTCCTTCTACGCGCATCTAAAGCCAGTAGTATAGCTATGACCATGGATGCCCCTGGCATGTTGGCATACAGATTGTTGTCCTGCACGGTGTTGCTTTAGCTGACCTGCACACGTCTGGTGCAAAGTTAAAGCTGCTTTTATGAGGGGTAACTTTAGACCGGACATACAGCTTACGTGCACAGCGCGTAGCCTGCCCCGGACAAACGTACTTTCGTGGATCGCCGTATCTCCCTCATTTGCATATTTGCATAGCAAAACAATGGTGCGTCCAGCGTATTTTTGCGCCCACGATGCGCCGGTGTAGAAAAATTACGTCGGTCGGAAAAACCTAGTTTTCAGGCGTATCTCGTTTTGGGGATACGGTGCATAGATACGCCGGGGCATAGTTACACTTACGCCACGCATCTCGAGATACGCCGGCGTAAGTGCTTTTTGGATCTGTCCCTCACTCTCTTTCTCTCTCTCTCTAACCACCCCTGCAACACACTACACAAGGCCGACCTGCTGCTGGCTTTTTTTAGTGTGGGACGTGTACTAAACTCCCTGAGCCATAATTGGCCAAAGCCACCGTGGCTTTGGCCAATTATGGCTCTCCGTTTTTTGCGCGCTGTGATTTGTCAAGCATGTGGCCAATCATCAGCCAGCACTGCACTGCGATGCCGCAGTGAATTATGGGCCGTGACGCGCCACTCGATTTTGGCGCGAACGGCCCGAAACTTTCGTATTTCGTCAAACATATGATATTCGAGTCGAACATGGGTTCGACTCGAACACGAAGCTCATCCTTAAAGAATACATGACGTGCATCTTCTGGTGTGTGGATTTCTCCCTATCGTTAGGTATTTTATTGCATTTGATGAGTGTGGGTTCAGTTTTATATCTGAAATAATAAATTCTTCAGCAGGGGCAATCCTTCCTGTTTTTCTACTGTGCCAGCACATGTGTTCAGCGTGTAGAACAATACTTCTCCCTTTACAGTAAGCATGTCAAAGAACTCAGAATAATTGCTTTATTCATCTAAAACAGCATTCATCATGACAGCTTTCTTAGGCTGCCCTTGAGGAAAAACTTTAACCAGTCATATTTTCGAACATTTGTGATGTAGCTTACTATATTTAGCTATGATCATTAGAGGTAACTGTTCATGGCTCTCCCTGCCATGATTTGATGTGGGAGTAAGATCCTCAGAGTCCTGTTTAAAGGACTCGTGTAAGGCTGAAACGTGCGTGTCACTGTCACATTCTAAGCACTTACCGTAAGTAAGTTCCTTAGAGGATGTGGTCTAGTCTGAATGAAACATGAACGAGTTTGAGACTTTTCTCCTTTCCCCACTTATAGTTGGTGGGACTCCCATTCTTCTAACAGAGACAAGGGGCTAGATTCACGTAGAGCAGCGTATCTTTTGACCGGCGTAGCGCATCCCATTTGCACTACGCCGACGTAACATAGTGAGGCAAGGCCAGTATTTACAAAGCACTTGCTCCCCATGTAAATAAAGGCCGTTCGTACGGCGCATGCGCGCGCATGCTCAGGATCACGTCGCAAATACTCAATGCTTTCGACGTGAACGTCACCTACGCCCAGCCCCATTCACGTACGACTTACGTAAACGATGTAAAAATCCGACGGCAGTTCCGACGTCCATACTTTGCATGGGCTGCGCCACCTACAGAGGTGTTTTATCTTTACGCCGGCGTATGTCTTCTGTAAACGGCGCAGCTTACTGCGACGGGCGTACGTATGTTCGTGAATCGGCGCATCTTGCTCATTTACATATTCGACGCGCAAATCAACTTTTTTATGAACGGCGCATGCGCCGTCCGTGTACATATCCCAGTGTGCATTGCTCCAAAGTACGCGCAAGGACGTATTGGTTTCGACGTGAACGTAAATTACGTCCAGCCCCATTCACGGACGACTTACGCAAACAACATAAAATTTTCACATTTTGACGCGGGAACAACGGCCATACTTAACATTGACTACGGGGCAGCTTTATCTTTACGTGGCGTATCTCTTACGGAAAGGAGCGTATCTTTACTGCGACGGGGGCACGTACGTTCGTGAATCGGCGTATCTAGTCATTTACATATTCTACGCCGAACTCAACGGAAGCGCCACCTAGCGGCCAGCCTAAAATCTACACTTTAAGATACGATGGCGTAGGAGACTTACGCCGCTCGTATCTTAGCCTAATTTAAGCGTATCTGGTTTCTACTGATACGCCGGCGTAACTCTCTATGAATCTGGCTAAATGTCTGTCTAGAAGACATGTAAGGTCCCGTACACACGAGGAGACATGTCCGATGAAAACGGTCCGCGGACCATTTTCATCGGACATGTCTCCTGGGAGCTTTTGGTCTGATGTGTGTACACACCATCAGACCAAAATCCCAGCGGACAGAGAACGCGGTGACGTAGAAGACACCGACGTTCTCAAACACGGAACTGCAATGCTTCCACGCATGCGTTGAATCAATTTGACGCATTGCGCGTGATTTCGGGACGCTGGTTACACGTCATAACCAGCGGACATGTCCGATTAGGTGTACTAACCATCGGACATGTCCGACGGACATGTTTCCAGCGGACAAGTTTCTTAGCTTGCTAAGAAACTTTTGTCCACTGGAAACCTGTCCGCTAGGCCGTACACACGGTCGGACATGTCCGCGGAAACTGGTCCGCGGACCAGTTTCAGCGGACATGTTCGACCGTTTGTACGCAGCCTAACAATGCAAATTTGGTCACATTTTTGGTTATTCGGAGATATGGATGTTTCCAAATCTCTGGGTGAAATTTTGTTGAAATTTGTTAATTTTGTTTTGTTTATTCGTTTTCTAATGAATTTCAAATTTTCGGAATGATTTAAATTTGGATCGATCGAAAAATGATCGACCAATTTGCATTCTGTGTGAAGAATAGCTGGTTATTAAGGAGCGGTTTGGGAAGCCTGCCGCCGTGTCCTAACAACCAAAGACTCATCAGCTGTCAGCGGACTTTAGTAGAATAGAAAATTTAGGGGAAAAAACAGTGTGGGGTCCCCCCTAATCCATACAAGGCCCTTTAGGTCTGGTATGGATTTTAATAGGAACCCAACACCAAAATGTAAAACAAAACGACATGGGGTCCCCCCATAATTCATACCAGATTCTTATATGAGCATGCAGCCTGGCAGGTCAGAAAAGGGGGGGATGAGCGAGCACACTCGAGCACACTCCCTCTTGAACCATACCATGCCACATGCCCTTAACATTACAAAGGAAACATTTTTTGGGGGGGGACTTTAAATAAGGCACAGGCAACCAGTGCCTCCAGTCCTATTCTATGAAAAAGGCCGGAGTTGGGACTTTAAACGAGGTGCACATCTAATAATTGGTAAGGTAAACCAAAAATACTATCTTATTAAGGTGAAATTATACCTCTTTCTTTGGCATACCTGGGATTTTGGATATACCAAACCAGCTAAGAATTCTTTGTGGACTGCTAACCACACTACTATGGTTTCTACAATGGAGACCTGCACTGTTCCTAGACTCCTTGTACAATCTTGTACTGACAGTCAGCACTCCCTCGGTTCCTGGGTTAGACGTCCTCAAACAGCCTTTGATCCTAAGCATCATATGCATTACTCAAAGCTTTTTTATGGATTTGATTGCTCCTGCGGAAGTGAAGCGAATTACATAAAATGCATTGAGAAATAAAGGATGCCAACATCTCATATGTTGGCCTTATATGAATTATTGTTGATCATATACCATTTTTTACACTTACCAAGATCTTTCATGTAATCAGCTCTGAGTTTTACAGCTGTATGTTTATGTACCATGATTCCACTACTGTGATGTATATATTTTATCATACGAAACATCATTTTAATTTACTACAATGTCTTACATTCTGCCGTTGGGGGTACGGAAAAAAGTATTCTTTTTTTTGCATTGCTCTTCCCATGGTTTATAGGATAGTCTTTTTGGTTTACGTTACCAATTATTTGGTCATGAGGGAGTAACGTCATCTGGCCAATCACGACGCCGGAGCCGCGATACCCAGAAGTAACTCCGGGACGACATGTCGCCGGCCGGTGCTGTGTACGGGCACCACAGCGGGGGCTTAGATCCCAGGCAAATATTACATGACGAGCTAGTATGCTCTGCATACTAGCTCATTATGCCTTTGTCTTGCAGTTTTTTTTCTGCCTTTTACAACCACTTTAACGCTGTATATTTCAGTGCATTACGTGCCATTTAAAGCAGTTTATTTCAGTGTGTTAGGTGCCATTTAATGCAGTATATTTCAGTGCGTTACTGCAAGCTTATTTCCGTATATTTCAGTGCAGTTACCTTCCATATAACGCCGTATATTTCTCAAGTCGTCTTCCAGGACGGCACCTTGAGAGTAGACTGGCTCCACCTGACAGGAAACACAATCAGAAAGAGGTTTAAAAGCCCCGCCCCTCCCCGTGCAACTCAGTTATTGATTGTGTTTCCCACCAGCGAAACAGTTTGTTATTTTTTGTCAGACCTAAGGCCTGGGGCTGGTGGTCCCCCTCCGGGTACTGAGCAGTGGGTCCTGGGAGGCCGTCCCTGCCTCAGCTAAAGGTGTAATGCCTGTCCCGGGGGGTTTTCCCCGTGTGATAGGGGGGGGGAGGAAGATTGCAAACAATACCCCCCTTCTTTCCTTTCTATAGGAATCCCTGGGATAGTGGCTATCCCAGTACTCCTATTTGGCCATGTTCCCTCTCCTCCAGGACCCCTTACCTGCTGGGCGGGTGTGAGGGCTTCCTCAGCGTGGCTCCGGTGTACTGTCCTCCCGGGGACATTTTCGAATGGAGCCAGCAGTCGACGCCGCGTCACAGGCGGCGCGCGGTGATGACGAAGCTTCCGGTCTTCACCAAAATGGCGGCCGCCAGCGGCGTCGGCTCCTCGCTGTTCTCACTGCAGCAAGGAGGAGAGTGGCGCCTGCACGACTTCGCTATGGAGCGCGAGGATCGTTCGCTAGCAGCCGCTGCCGAGGACACCACCAAGGGTGAGTCTGCCTCAGAATGTCAGGGGGGCATATTGGACTGGGTCCTCTCCCTCCCCCCCCCCCTACTCTCACACTTGATGTATGGACTGTGATATGTTTTTCTCTCCCCACGGGGGAGGAGGTTTCTGCCCAGGGGGAAGCTGCTAATCTCTCCCTAAAACACACTTCCAAAACCAAGAGGTGTGGTAACTGTAGCATTAAGCTGGCTGCAGATTACTCCAAACTTCGTTGTGCCAAATGCATACAAAAGCTGGCAGGAAAGGAAACTTCCCTTGTTGTGAAAGAATTCCTAAATGTCCAATCCCAAATGCTCTCCACATTAAAGGAATTTAAGGACACCTTAAAAAATAGGGATCCTGAGCCCATAGCAGCCGGCCCCTCTTCTCAAGAGAGCTCATCCACCCCAGTGCCACGAGTTTCCAGGGCTAGGGAGTCTCTCCTATCTGACACCGAAGATTCAGAGGCTCCAGAGGATGGGGTAATTGATAGTCATTCTGAGGATGAGAATGAGGATGCCAGATCAGGCAAATATATTTTTTCTGCAGATGACATGGGGGGTCTGCTGTCTGCTGTCTATGCCTCTGAGGGGATCCAGCAGCCAGCAGAGCTGTTGTCACCTCAGGACAGAATGTACCAGGGTCTAGCTAAACCCCAGCCAAAGGTTATCCCAGTCCATCAGTCACTTAAAGATATAGTTCTGAGGGAATGGGCTGAGCCTGAAAAGACTAAGGTACAAGACCTGGAAGAGGCGCTGTCCCTTTAAGGAGGAGTTAGAAAATACTTTGTTTTAAACTCCTAAACTAGATGCATCTCTAGCCCAACTCTCCAGGCAGTCTGACCTCTCGTTTGAGGATGCAGGGAACTTAAAGGATTCCTTAGACAGGCGGGCAGACACCTCCCTTCGCAGGGCCTGGGAGGCTAATGCGGCCGCCCTTGGACCCGCCTTGGCCTCTTCCTGCATCGCTAGGAATGCAGATACCTGGTTAACCAGACTTCTGGAGCATGTACCTCAGACCTCCAAGTTTAAAGAGATTAGAGATTCTCCTACAGTCATAGGCAGTGCGGTAGCCTATCTTGCAGACGCATCGATTGAAACAGTCCGATCCGGGGCGTGGCCTGGACATGGCTGAGTGAAGCAGCACTTTCTGTGAGCTCCCGGCCCGAATCCCCTAAAACCCAGCAAATACACTGAAATATCGGTATGCACCCGGCTAGAAGGTATAGCACTAGGGCAACTAACCGCAAGGCACCCTCTGGAGCAAGACCAGGCGAAATTCATAAATATTTCCACAGCCTACAGAGCAGATCCCCGGGCACCAGAGCAACTGCACCACGAGGCCTAACACGTGGATCCCCACAGGGAGGCACCTCGCCGTCTGCCAGCGCGGGCTCACCTAATACAGCCCCCCCGGTGGTTGAGCCTCCGAGACAGCTTCACCGCTTACCTAGCCCCGGGCTGCCCGAGACCCAACAAACCGCCGACGAGATGCAAGACCAGGAAATAAGGACTCTGCTTTTGGCCCTCCCAACACGCGCGGACATTGAGGCCCTCCCGACCCGGTCAGACATAGAGTCTCTTATCCTCCGGCTGGAGGAAACGCATAACCGGGACATCCAGGAGGTCCGTGGCGAGGTTTCCACACTGACGGAACGGGTGACGACGGGGGAGGCATCGGTGACGGCCTTGGAGGCGAGGGTGGCGGCCCTGGAGACCGCGAGGGACATGCATCGGGACGCGGCAGTGGAGCTACAGCTCCACCTGGAGGACATCGAAGACCGTAGCCGCCGCAATAATTTGCGGCTGCGGGGAATCCCGGAGGGTGCGGAGGGAGAGACCCTTGGAGATACGGTCGTGGGGCTGTTCCGAGGCGTGCTGGGAGACCCGGAGGCGACGATAATTCTGGACCGCGCGCACAGAGCACTAGGGCCGCGATCACCAGACAGGCCGCGAGATGTCATCTGCCGGCTCCATCGCTACGCGCAGAAGGAGGACATTCTCCGGCGAGCCTGGGACCTTGGCGACGTGGAGCTTGCGGGCGCACACGTTAGGATCCTCCCGGACCTCTCCAGGGCGACGCTACGCCGAAGAGCCCTTCTACGTCCCTTGCTTGACCTGGCTAGGCAGAAAGACCTAACATACAGGTGGGGATACCCGCTGTCGGTGACCTTCCGGGGAGACTCTGGATCCTTCACGCTGCAGACGATGGCGGACCTCCCGGCACTATTCGACTTTCTAGAGGCGGAACCCATCCAGGTACCCAACTGGCTGCAGCTGCTGCCGAGGCCTCCCGGGCGCTCCGGACCCTCGGCAAGACGAGGCCCCCCTCCACGTCGCCAACAACGGGGAAGACGGAGGAACCGTTCGGCATCGCGGGAGGAGCCGCGTGAGTAGGCTGAGGGCCATGTCTCCCTGTCTCTGATCTCCACTCCACTCCTCCCGCTGTTCACACTGGCCTGTTTTGCCCCACCACGTCCCATTATCTTGCCTTGTTACCCCCTTGCCATGTATGCCAGATTTAGGCGTGCAGGGACGCGGGCCGATCCATGACACGCACCGGGTGTACTTTGTGGTGCCTGCCGGACCACCCCTCACCCCCCCCGCACTGATGGAACTGATTGATGCAGACACGCACGATGGTAGTGTGCCGGCTGCCCGGGGGGGGGGGGTTCGGGGAGGGTGGTTGTCTAGGGATGCTCCTATTGAGGGGTGTGGGCTGTTGTTTTTGGAGGGGGCCATGGCAGTCTCCCCACAACGCTTAGAGGATGACGATTTTCTGACAAGGAGCGGCTGGAATCGAGTGGGGGGGGCCTTGACTTCCGTTCGGAGAATCCCCCCCACGCCACGCGTCATAATATGCCTGGGAAAGTTGGACCTGCCACTGGGTGGGAGATGTGGGGGACGGGCACCAGTTGGTTTTGGTTTGCTTGGGAGGGGGAAGGGGACTGCGGAGCGATATGCACCTTATTTTGCACTACTAAGTTTGGGATGTTTTTTTTTTTCTTTTTTTCTTATGCCTATTGTTGTATTGCTTACACTGCTCCTAGGTGTTGTTGGAGAGTAAGTTCTTTGGTATAATTAAGCCTTATTCATATTACCGATATTTGTTACACTTTGCATTTACACATTCTGGGGGAGAGGGCCGGGTAGCTTATACCTTGGCTCTGCACACCCACTTCCCCAAGTAGGGCGGCGCTCTATACCCCGGGGTCACCCTTTGAGCGGAGGCCCCGGCGAGCGCCACAGCCGTTAGGGCTATATTAGTTCTCCCTGTAGCTGCACGACCTAGTGCCAGCGTTCTATTCTATTCTCTCTTTCTTTTTCTAGTTCTCCCTGGTGTACTGTTCTCTGCTTCTTACTCACACCAACCAACCCCCCCTACCTTAATACCCCCTCCCCCAACCCCCCTATACAAGGTGCGGTCATGGACCCACTCAACATCATATCCCTAAATGTAAAGGGCTTGAACATCCCCGAAAAGCGAAAGATGTTACTCCATGACATGCGTCGCCTGAAGGCAGACATTGTCATGATACAGGAAACGCATTTCAGGGACATTAGACTGCCACTACTTAAGAATAGATACTACCCCCTGGTCTATCATTCGGCGTACTCAGAGGCCAAATCCAGAGGAGTCTCCATCCTTATCTCGGCAAAGGTACCTTGGAGACTTGAAGACACCCAGACAGACAGCGAGGGACGCTTTCTGTTCCTGAAAGGCCTCGTCGGAAACAGTAGGGTGACGTTAGCAAATTTGTATGCCCCCAATGTCCATCAGGACACTTTCATTAAGAAAACTGTAGATAGACTTATGCGATACACGGTAGGACAACTTATCCTGGGAGGGGATCTGAACATACCCCTCTCTCCCCCAGAGGATACCTCCGCGGGGACGTCGTCTACATCGCGAGACGCTCGGGGACGGATAGTTGCGACGCTTCATGCTGCGCAGTTGATTGATACTTGGCGGCTCTTTCATCCTGGTGAGAGGGATTACTCCTTCTACTCCAAACCCCATCAATCGTATTCGCGCATTGACTACATCCTGGTACCCCACGGCCAATTGCATGCGGTTAAAGATACCTCGATTGGCTCCATCACGTGGTCAGACCACGCGCCGGTAGGGATGAGATACGCGCTGTCCGACGTTCGGGCGGGACAGAACCCGACCTGGAGGCTTAATGAAAGCCTCTTACAAGACCCAGTGGTCTTGGCGGATGTGGTGACGGAAATAGACCGCTACTTTGAGACTAATACTACAGCAGACAGTGACGTCGGGGTGGTCTGGGAGGCTCATAAAGCCGTGATTAGAGGGGTCCTTATAAAACATGGGGCGAGAATAAAACGGGCCCGGACGGCACAACTGAACGCACTCCTCACAAAGCTACAGACATTGGAGGCTGCACATAAGACAACCCTGGCGGGCGATCTGGGGGCGGATCTAAATGTAGTCCGCTCACAGATTACCGACATGCTGCAACATAAAGCCAAGATGGCAATGCAGAGATGCCGGAGGAAGGTATATGAGTCGGGCAACAAGTGCGGCAGACTTCTGGCCCAGACCCTACAGGCACAACGCCTAGCATCTTACATCCCACATGTAGTCTCCGCAGCCGGGTTGAAGGCATCACTACCGCACCAAATCACCCAGGAATTTAGGACATTTTATGAAGCCCTGTATAACCTGCACACGCCGACACACGCGCTAGACCCCACGACAGAATATCTTGATAGATCACATATGACCACACTACCGACCGACATCCGTGAACTACTAGAAGAACCCATCACCCTACCTGAACTCCAACTTGCCCTCAGCAATACTAAATTAGGCAAAGCCCCCGGCCCGGATGGCTTTACCGCACACTATTACAAGACCTTGCTGCCATCTTTAGGTCAAAGGATGGTTGGGTTGTTCAATGGCCTCGGTACCGGGAAACAGTTTCACACCACCACGCTGCAGGCACAGATCTCGGTTATACCGAAAGAGGGCAAGGACCCATCTCTGTGCGGAAGTTACCGCCCCATCTCCCTCCTTAACGCAGACCTTAAGGTATTTACCAAGGTCCTGGCTTCCAGATTGCAGCAACATCTTCCCCAACTGGTTCATTTGGATCAGGTGGGATTCGTCCCGACGAGAGAGGCCAGGGACAATACCACCAAAGTCCTTAACCTATTACATGTTGCAGTTGGCAGCAAGACACCTTGTGTCCTCGTAGGGACAGACGCCGAAAAGGCGTTTGACCGCGTGAATTGGAAATACATGTTTGCAACTTTGAGACACGTAGGCCTGGGGGAGCGGATGATGCGATGGGTGGGGGCTGCCTACGTTGGCCCTACGGCCAGAGTCAAAGCGAATGGGGTGTTATCAGAGCCATTCCCGATATCTAACGGCACCAGACAGGGGTGCCCTCTCTCACCCCTGCTCTTTGCTCTGTCACTGGAGCCCTTCCTTTGCCACATCAGACAGAACCCCAACATATCTGGGATAACGGTGGGCGGAACACAGCATAAGATCTCGGCTTATGCGGATGACCTTATGTTCACCCTCACGAAACCCCACACTTCGCTGGCGAATCTCCTACAGGAGTTCGGGGTGTATGGCCGGCTCTCTAACCTGAAGATTAACTTCAGTAAGTCGGAGGCCATGGGAGTGGGGATCCCACAACACAAACTCCGGGAGCTTAGGAACGACTTTGACTTAAGCTGGACAGATAAGGCCCTGAAATATCTGGGGACCTATATACCAACGTCACTATCCCACCTATTTCAATTTAACTTCCCACCCCTTCTCGGGTCAGTAAAAAAATTACTAGACCAATGGAATGGCGGCTTACACTCGTGGCTGGGGCGCTGCAACATCCTTAAGATGTCGATACTGCCTAAGTTCCTGTATCTTTTGCAGGCCCTACCGGTACGGATACCGGGAGATTTCTTTAGACAGGCCCACTCGGCATTTACTAAATTCCTCTGGGCGGGGAAATGCCCCCGTTTGAACAGGAAAATGCTGTCACTCCCGAAACTCCACGGGGGCCTGGCAATGCCAGACCTTCGCACCTACTACCAGGCGACACACCTGGGGAGACTTGTGGATTGGTGTCGTAACACAGACACCAAACTGTGGACACAGATTGAGCAGAGCCAGAGTCCTATCCCACTACGCGGAGCCCCGTGGTGCTTTGCGGCGCTGCCGCCGGGTCTAAAGAGTCACCCGCTGATAGGTACGACAACTAAGATCTGCTCGCAATTGTGGATAAAACCCTCGCTCACAACGCGCAACTCCAGGCTGAGACCAATACTGGGCCATCCCCAATTTTCCCGGGCCTGCTGGATAAAAAATTCCTTGAATTGCGTGAGGCCGGGTTTAGCCAGGCATCACACTTTTGCGATAGGGGGAAATGGAAGACCGCCGCGGAGCTGGTGGATCCCACGGGTCCTTATGGGTTGGACCACATGAGAGCGCTTCAGCTGGGACATTTCCTGAGCAGCATGCCACCTCCTGATGGCACACAGCAACCACTCACGCCCCTGGAGGAGTTGTGTATGGGGTCCGGGATGGTATCTCACACTCTGTCACTGATGTACGGTATACTAAACGTCCCGCCCGCTGACAGCCCTGTCCCATGCATCCTTAAATGGGAGGGGGATCTGGGCTGCTCCTTCTCCACGGGTAAAAAACAACGCATCCTTGAGCTAACCCACAAGTCCTCCATATGCTCCAGGACCCAAGAAACGAATTATAAAATTTTGACTCGATGGTACAGGACCCCGGTGCTGTTGCACACTCTCTTTCCGGAGGCGTCGGACCTGTGTTGGCGCTGTCGGGAGGAGAGAGGTACCCTCCTACATGTTTTCTGGTCCTGTACCCGTCTACGGGGATTCTGGAGCGAAGTACGTCGCATAACACAGAAATTCAGTGACCGGGAAATCCCAGACAACCCGGCTTTCTTCCTGCTTCACGCGACGGACACCCCTCTGCGGGTTTACAAGAAATTGGTGGTGCGCCACCTACTAGATGCGGCTAAGGCCTGCATCCCGCTGACTTGGAAATCCCAGAACCCACCCACACTAGCCCTCTGGCTCAACAAAGTCGATAGTATCAACCGTTTGGAGGATCTTATCCTCACCAGCCAAAATAGACAGGAAGCATACAAAAACACATGGCAACTGTGGAATGTGTTTAAATACTCCTCTGAAGGACGGAGCCTTAGGGAAGAGCAAGCAGGAGACGCCGATTAGTACGTTCCCCAGACTACCTGACCGCACCCCCCCCCCCCCCAGGAATCCCCCAACCCCCTGACACTTCTCTTATCTCTCTCTTTGCTCTTCTTCTTCTCTTTCGGTACACCAGTACCTGATCTTTCTAATTTCTTATTATTTAAATACTTTGGAAAATGAAGGAGGGATTGGTCCGGCACGGGTCAAGCTACCTAAGGGCCCCCCTAGGCCGAGGGACATACGTGATGCTCGTGCGGACCCCTGAGGGGGTCCATGCGAGGGACATCACACGTAGATTGGCAGGCAGATTTTTAGGTCTCCCAATAGCACACACGCTGCCACTCTAAATGGGGTCATACACCCAGGGATTCTCTAGAGATGTCTTATATTTAGACACACGCTGATGTTGCTTGATGATACTACCAGTAGATAATACAGCCTTTCAATAACTGATCTGTAATGTCCCATGAGATGATAGGCTGCACTGTTGTTGACCCTGTAACCTGATGTGTGGCATCACACAAGTTGAACTGTTGTACCATTATGGCCTGTGCGGGCCGATCTTCCTGTTATAAATAAAAAATTTCAAAAAAAAAAAAAGAAACAGTCCGATCCTCTGCTAAGACGGGTGCTCTCGTCAACGCCGCCCGAAGGGCGGTTTGGCTCAAGACGTGGGAAGGTGATCTTGCCTCCAAGACCCGTCTATGTGCCCTGCCCTTTGAAGGTACGCTTCTCTTTGGGACAGGACTTGATCAAGCTCTAACTAGGGCCTCAGAAAAGGGGAAACGGTTCCCCCCAAAACCTAGACCTAACAGGAGAAGATTTTTTCGAGGCCCCCAGAATAAAAACCGACCTTCTGACCGAAGATCGGCCTTTAATAAACGTTGGATCGCGGGAAAGGATAAGCCAAAAGGGGGTATCCTTTTCCCCGATCCCAAACCCGCAGGTAAGGACTCCAAGTGACTTAAGAGTCGGGGGAAGACTCTCCCAATTTTTTCCAGCCTGGGAGAGTATAACACGGAGTCCTCACATTTTGCAAATAGTGAGGGAGGGTTACAGATTGGAATTCTGCCAACTTCCCCCCCCAATATTTCTCCTCACTCATCTACCCCAGGATCCCCTCAAGGCAGCTGCCCTTCTGGGAAATGTGACAGATCTAGCTCAGCAGGGAGTCATAATCCCAGTTCCGCCAGGACAACAGGGTCAGGGGGTGTACTCACATATTTTCATGGTGCCCAAACCTTCGGGGAAATTCCGATTGATCATAAATTTAAAACCTTTAAATACCTTTCTCCTCTACAAGAAGTTCCGCATGGAAAACATTTACAGTCTCAAGGGACTGTTGTTAGAAGGAGTCTTTATGGTAACCATAGACTTGAGGGACGCCTACCTCCATGTCCCAATCTTCAGGGACCATCAAAGGTTCCTCCGATTTGCCATTGCCTCCCCTCAGGGGATTCAGCACTGGCAGTTCACCGCACTCCCCTTTGGTCTGGCCTCCAGCCCAAGGGTTTTCACGAAAGTCCTGGCAGAGGTGGTCGCCTTTCTACATCTGAAAGGGATCTCCCTTGTCCCCTACCTGGACGACCTACTGCTTTTCAACCCCAGCCGAGAGCTTCTTCTCTCGAATCTGGCCACCGTCCTGACTACTCTGGAATCTTTGGGATGGATTGTAAACAGAGAAAAATCTTCTCTCCTCCCAGAACAGAGAAAAATGTATCTGGGGTTCCTGATAGATTCCGTAGAGAAAAAGCTGGTCCTTCCAGAGGACAAGATCCGGAGACTCGGGTCAGTGGTCAGGTCCGTCATGGGTTCAATAGAAATTTCCCTCAGGCAGATCATGAGGTTACTGGGACTGATGACCTCATGCATCCCAGCGGTCCCATGGGCCCAGCTTCATTACAGAACCCTGCAGGCCTTCCTGCTCTCCTCCTGGGACGGGAAGGACTCATCCCTAGACTCCAGGGTCAGCATCCCGGAGTCTGTAAAATGCACACTGGGGTGGTGGCTCATTCCTCAGAATTTGGAGGAAGGCCTCCCATGGAACCAGACAAATCCTCTCAGGATAACCACGGATGCCAGCTCCTGGGGGTGGGGAGCCCACATGTCGGGTCTCCAGGCCCAGGGGCCCTGGGATCGACAACAAAGCAGGTCCTCTTCCAACTTCCGCGAATTATTAGCGGTCGGGAAGGCCTTGGAGGCGTTCGAGGAGAGAGTCATGAACCAAGAAATACAGATTCTCTCCGACAACGCAACCACGGTGGCGTTCATAAATCACCAGGGAGGCACCAGGTCCCGTTCTCTCCTAAGGCTGTCCTTAGAAATTCTAGGTTGGGCAGAACAGAGAGTCCTCTCCCTTTCAGCAATTCACATCAGGGGAGTCTTAAACCTAGAAGCGGACTTTCTAAACCGCCAACCCATCCTCCAGGGGGAGTGGGAATTAAATCGAGAAGTCTTCGACTGGGTTCGACATCGTTTCGGCAACCCAGAAATAGACCTCTTAGCGAACAGGAAGAACAGGAAGGTAGAAAGATTCTTCTCCCTCTCCCGGGATCAGGGATCGGAGGGTGTGGACGCGTTGGCCCAGGCCTGGACATTTCATCTGGCCTATGCCTTCCCTCCCCTGAGTCTGATCCCAAGGGTCCTACAGAAACTGAGTCGCTCACGAGGGAAGCTGATCCTGATCGCTCCCCAGTGGCCCAAAAGAGCTTGGTTCCCAATGTTAGAACGTTGGTCAGTTCTTCCCCCCCTTCCTCTTCCGGTCCGAGTGGACCTTCTGCGGCAGGGACCGATCTTTCACCCAGAGCCCGACTTTTTCAGTCTGACGGCCTGGTACTTGAGAGGTGGAACCTGCAGCGGAGAGGATGTTCGGAGAAGGTAATAAATACCCTTTTGGCTAGTCATAAGGAGGTCACTAGAAAGATCTATGCTAAGACCTGGGGGGTGTTTTCACGCTGGTGTGCAGCCAGGCAAGTCCCACTACCTGAAATATCTGTCATCCTGGAATTTCTCCAGGAAGGAGTTGATCTAGGACTAGCCACAAGAACCTTAAGAGTACAAGTAGCCGCCTTGTCCTACTTTTTAGACAAGAGGCTGGCCCTGGATCCGCTGATCAAGAGGTTCCTGTCGGCTAGGGATAGGTTATCCCCTATTCAAATCTCCAGGGTTCCCCCCTGGGACCTCACCTTGGTACTAGACCATTTATCCAAACCTCCGTTTGAACCGATAGACAGCATTCCGGTTAGGCTGTTGACATTTAAATTCTCCTTTCTTCTGGCTATTACTACGGCCAAAAGAATAGGAGACATGCAGGCGCTCTCAATCAAAGAGCCTTATTTTCGTCTTTTTGAAGACAGGGTAGTCCTAAGTCAGGATCCCCTGTACCTACCTAAGGTGGTAACGAAATTTCATAGGTCACAAGAAATTATTCTTCCTTCATTTTGCGCAAATCCACAGAACGAAAGGGAAAAGACCTTCCACTGTTTGAATGTAAGACGCTGTTTGTTAAGTTATTTGGAAAGGGTGAGCGAGCTCAGACGCTCATCTCACTTGCTAATTAATTTTTCAGGGCAGAAAAAGGGTTGCCAAGCATCTAGAGCCTCTATATCTAGGTGGATAAGACAGGCAATTTCAGTAGCATACAGTAAGGCTGGCTAAACAGTACCTAAAGTCAAGGCACATTCCACGAGATCTATAGCAACCTCCTGGGCAGAGAGAGCAGGAGTTTCAGTGGAACAAATCTGTAGATCAGCAACGTGGTCAAGCCAGAACACCTTTCTCAAACACTACCGTGTGGAACTTCTGTCACCCCAAGACTTGACGTTTGGCAGAAGAATCCTGCAGGCAGTGGTCCCGCCCTAAGGTAGGCCTGAGGGTTACTTGCTTATCTCTCAAGGTGCCGTCCTGGAAGACGACTTGAGAAAATACCAGTTACACTTACGGTAGCTGTTTTTCTGTAAGTCTTACAGGACGGCAGGCCTATTTCCCACCCTGAGGAATTTATATGGTTTGTATTTTTATATACTGGTTCCCGTGCTCTAATGGTGGTTACTTTATCACTAACTGAGTTGCACGGGGAGGGGCGGGGCTTTTAAACCTCTTTCTGATTGTGTTTCCTGTCAGGTGGAGCCAGTCTACTCTCAAGGTGCCGTCCTGTAAGACTTACAGAAAAACAGCTACCGTAAGTGTAACTGGTATTTTCAGCGCATTACTGCAAGTATAACGTATATTTGGGTGCATTACCTTCCATTTAACGCCGTATATTTCAGTGTGTTATGCGCCGTTTAAAACAGTATATTTCTGTGCGGTGGTGTACATTTAATGCAGTAAATTTCAGTGAGTTACTGCAAGTTTAACGCCACATATTTCAGTGCTTTACATCAGTTTAATGCAGTATAGTTCAGTGGGTTACTGCACGTTTAACACAGTATATTCCTGGGCATTACTGCACGTTTGAAGCAGTATATTGCAGCGTGGCAGTGCAGTTTTACTGCAGTATATTATAGTGTATTAGTGGAGTGTGTCTGTGTAGTGCATACTCAAGTTAAAGTGCACCAAACACCACTTTTCTATTGCATCCACGTACACGTTTTCCACATCTTTAATACATTTTGTTAATAAGCAATCCCCTTTATTATGTCTGGGAGGTCAACAAGGAGACGCAGACGTTCCCATGGCACTGTGAGGGGGCCAGCAGCGTATGTGTCCACAGGCAAAGATGGATGTGATCAGTCCTCAGGCAGGGCATAATTTCCTCTGTTTAGTGATGTTGCCCATGCTATCCAGCCATAGCATGCAGAGGAGGTGGCGGACTGACTTACTAAACCATCCTCATCCTCCTCATCCTCCGTCACCCAAGCAGAAACTAGTGCACAGTCCACTGCAGCTGCCAGAGTGGTTAAACCTGCCTCCTTGTCCACAGCTTCTGCCATAGCCCCAGCATCAGGCATGGAGGAGTCAGCTGAGTTATTTGAAAACAGCGTCAGCCATTTGCTCCTTAAAGATTGAAAGAAATTATTTGATTCATATGTTAATTCTGAGGTTGAGGAAGGCAGGAACATGAGCTTACAGAGAGGGGAGAACACTGGTACACAAATAAGTGTACTGCCAAGTTGTCTCCAGTGGTAAAGAAGATGGGGGAGGTGATGATGATGAGGTCACTGACGTGGCTTAGGTGCCAGATAGAGCAGAGGAGGAAAGTGAGGGTGAGGCACAACCCCAACGAGGCAGCCATCATGGAATAGTAGAGAGAAACCACACTATTCCATTAAATTGTGAAGCTGTTATCTCCTGGTCCACTTCTCACAGCTCAGCTGTCTAGGCCTTTTTTAGCACATGTGCAGCTGATCGCACTGTTGCAATTTGAGAGCTTTGTCTCAAGCACATCAAGCGTGGCAAAAACACCAGCCATTTGGGTACCACATGATTGACAAGGATCAAACCTCCCACCACTCAGCCCATTGGCAAAAGCACTTGAAAGCCACACAAAAGGGGTTCAAATCTGTTCCTCCTCCTTACTCACCTTAGTCTGCCCCCGCTATACCTAATGACCTCTAAGCAGCCTCCACTGACAGTGATGATGGTATAGCGCAGGGTGTCCCAGGTCCTTGCAGCACATCTTTATAGTGTATCAGTGGAGTGTGTCTGTGTAGTGCATACTCAAGTTAAAGTGCACCAAACACCACTTTTCTATTAATTAAAGTGCATCCACGTACACGTTTCTACATCTAAACGTGGATCCCAAGGTTCTGTAGTTCTCTGGCTAGTCATCCAACTTCATAAAGCTTTTATAATAATGGTTGTCTGTAAGTCATGCACTTACCAAGGTCTTTTAGACCTTGTCAAGGCAAGTGCTCCTTCGCCATTGCTGGAGGTGGTGGTATCCAATACCTGATGTTTAAGTGCCTGGAAGAGATAATGGAGCAGCAGATGGGTTTAGTCTAGACTTGACTGACTGACTTGACATTTGGAGGTCTTAGGCCCCTTTCAGACGAACGGCTGTTTTACCGCAGCTAAAAGCATGTTTATATTTTGCTGGAATTCAAGACTCCAGGCACAGCGATTAGCAGCATTTGTACAGTGCTTTTAGCTGCGGTTGCGTTTAGCCGGGGCACGATATTGAACGGGGATCCGACTTGGATCCCTGCCAATATAAAACACTGCGTCTGGTATGAATCTTGAGGGGGAACTCCACGCCAAATTTCAACTAAAAAAACGGCATGGGTTCAGCCTACAGGAGCATAACAGGCCCTTGGGTCTGCTATGGATTTTAAAGAGACACCCGTACACCGAAAAAAAAAAACAGCGTGGGGGTACCCCCAAAATCCATACCAGACCCGTATCCGAGCAGCAGCCCGGCCGGTCAGGAAAGGGGTGGGGACGAGCGCCCCCCCTCCTTAACCGTGCCAGGCCACATGCCCTCAACATGGGGGGGGTAGGTGCTTTGGGGCACGGGGGCGCCCTGTGGCCCCCCACCCCAAAGCACCCTGCCCCTATGTTAATGAGGACAGGGCCTCTTCCCGATAACCCTGGCCGTTGGTTGTCGGGGTCTGCGGGAAGGGAGCTTATCGGAATCTGGGAGACCCCTTTAATAAGGGGGCCCCCAGATGCCGGCCCCCCCACCCTAGGTGAATGAGTATGGGGTACATCGTACCCCTACCCATTCACCTGGCGGAATAAAAAATGTAAAAGAAAACACACGACACAGGGTAAAGTAATTTATTAGTCAGCTCCGGGGGCCCCCCCCTCTCTTCTTTAGCTCTTATGATGTGGGTTTCAAGAACTATGTGACTGATCCTAGGAGATTTTGATGGGATTTGGTGAGATAAATTCAGGATGGTCTTTGATAGCACATGAGTTGCTGCTTGGGGTGTGTTTGTAACTTTAGCAAAATTAGGTGATAGAGAAGTGTCAGACATGCCAGGGTGATCTGTGTGGTTGATTGCTGCTGAGTGTGCTGTGGGTTGGTATCCTAGTGTACAGGATTCAAAGTGTCCTGTCAACTGTGTTGACATTGTTCTGGCTAAGGATAAACTTCAAGGTCCATCTTGCATCTTACTTCAATTACCACTTTTCTCTTAATTCAGTAAGCTTCCAACTTTGCTGCTTATGCTTAACTACTCAGCGAAGATCACTGTGAGCAGGATCTTGCAGCGATTGCAGTGGGTGGGGTTTTAATTATCTATGTCTTAGAGTGGTTTTAAAAAAAAGTGGAGTGGCAAGATGTAGTTTCATGCAATTGTAATGTCCTGGCATCTGCCTGTAACCTGACTTGTAAAATGTAATTTGTCTGTGGGCAGGATAACTCGTCCTGCTTGTGGGGATATCTTTCATCATGTACATGCTCACCAATGCCTGGGACCAGGCGGGGTCACATTCATGTGAAAGTTAAACATTATGCTGATACCTCTGCTTAGAAATGAGCCATACACTCATGTGTGCAGTAGCACAACATAATTCTGTAAAACGTACTGTCCCCAGTTACTACACACCTTCCCAATGTATGTTGTTGTTGAATTTAGGAGGGACGCTGCTAAGCCCGTGCCCGCTCCACCAGTCCAGCATACCTCTGCCACTTCACTCCCAGTGACAGAATGGGGTCCCACTGAGCACCTAGCATGGACCTTTGTTCTAGCATGGACCTCATGCATGCTCTTCACTTCCTTCAGTACTCCCGTGCCATGCGGCTAGGCTATGGGGCCTCCGCAGTTTCAGTCCCGGTTGCTTTTGGTAAAAGGGGCACTAGGGAGGGTGCCAGATCACTGACTCCCTTGCTACCAGAGGACCGGGGCACGATATTGAACGGGGATCCGACTTGGATCCCTGCCAATATAAAACACTGCGTCTGGTATGAATCTTGAGGGGGAACTCCACGCCAAATTTCAACTAAAAAAACGGCATGGGTTCAGCCTACAGGAGCATAACAGGCCCTTGGGTCTGCTATGGATTTTAAAGAGACACCCGTACACCGAAAAAAAAAAAACAGCGTGGGGGTACCCCCAAAATCCATACCAGACCCGTATCCGAGCAGCAGCCCGGCCGGTCAGGAAAGGGGTGGGGACGAGCGCCCCCCTCCTTAACCGTGCCAGGCCACATGCCCTCAACATGGGGGGGGGGGTATGTGCTTTGGGGCACGGGGGCGCCCTGTGGCCCCCCACCCCAAAGCACCCTGCCCCTATGTTAATGAGGACAGGGCCTCTTCCCGATAACCCTGGCCGTTGGTTGTCGGGGTCTGCGGGAAGGGAGCTTATCGGAATCTGGGAGACCCCTTTAATAAGGGGGCCCCCAGATGCCGGCCCCCCACCCTAGGTGAATGAGTATGGGGTACATCGTACCCCTACCCATTCACCTGGCGGAATAAAAAATGTAAAAGAAAACACACGACACAGGGTAAAGTAATTTATTAGTCAGCTCCGGGGGCCCCCCCTCTCTTCTTTAGCTCTTATGATGTGGGTTTCAAGAACTATGTGACTGATCCTAGGAGATTTTGATGGGATTTGGTGAGATAAATTCAGGATGGTCTTTGATAGCACATGAGTTGCTGCTTGGGGTGTGTTTGTAACTTTAGCAAAATTAGGTGATAGAGAAGTGTCAGACATGCCAGGGTGATCTGTGTGGTTGATTGCTGCTGAGTGTGCTGTGGGTTGGTATCCTAGTGTACAGGATTCAAAGTGTCTTGTCAACTGTGTTGACATTGTTCTGGCTAAGGATAAACTTCAAGGTCCATCTTGCATCTTACTTCAATTACCACTTTTCTCTTAATTCAGTAAGCTTCCAACTTTGCTGCTTATGCTTAACTACTCAGCGAAGATCACTGTGAGCAGGATCTTGCAGCGATTGCAGTGGGTGGGGTTTTAATTATCTATGTCTTAGAGTGGTTTTAAAAAAAAGTGGAGTGGCAAGATGTAGTTTCATGCAATTGTAATGTCCTGGCATCTGCCTGTAACCTGACTTGTAAAATGTAATTTGTCTGTGGGCAGGATAACTCGTCCTGCTTGTGGGGATATCTTTCATCATGTACATGCTCACCAATGCCTGGGACCAGGCGGGGTCACATTCATGTGAAAGTTAAACATTATGCTGATACCTCTGCTTAGAAATGAGCCATACACTCATGTGTGCAGTAGCACAAC
Source organism: Rana temporaria (assembly GCF_905171775.1). Classification (NCBI taxonomy): domain Eukaryota; kingdom Metazoa; phylum Chordata; class Amphibia; order Anura; family Ranidae; genus Rana; species Rana temporaria. Next base: position 44,358,446 of record NC_053494.1, read on the forward strand.
ATAATTCTGTAAAACGTACTGTCCCCAGTTACTACACACCTTCCCAATGTATGTTGTTGTTGAATTTAGGAGGGACGCTGCTAAGCCCGTGCCCGCTCCACCAGTCCAGCATACCTCTGCCACTTCACTCCCAGTGACAGAATGGGGTCCCACTGAGCACCTAGCATGGACCTTTGTTCTAGCATGGACCTCATGCATGCTCTTCACTTCCTTCAGTACTCCCGTGCCATGCGGCTAGGCTATGGGGCCTCCGCAGTTTCAGTCCCGGTTGCTTTTGGTAAAAGGGGCACTAGGGAGGGTGCCAGATCACTGACTCCCTTGCTACCAGAGGACCCGTCACCTACACCAGGTATCACGCTTAATGGCCTACAGCTATACAGTTCCCACTAGTTCTTGGTTACCGTGGCAACTGCTCTCCAACTCCAACTCTTCTGCTGATTAAACCCTTTTTAGTGGCCTTACTTCATACCCTATGTGTGCTTTACGGGTCCTGTTCTTCTGATACGCCATGTGTTACCATGCACCCCTTTGAACAACTTGAAACAGTTAACAGTTTTACTAAAAATTCAGCAACACAGTCCAACAGCACAGCACACATGAAACAGAGTCCAGCCCTAACTAATGCAAGCTGCCCAGGCTCAACCCTTCCAGAAAATCAAACTCCAGTCAGCAACAGTGAGGTGATGGTAGCAGTGGCGGCCCGTCCATAGGGGGCGCCCGGGCGCCGCCCCCCCCCCTCCTGTAGTCACCAAAAAAAAAAAAAAATGAAAAAAAAAAAAATGAAAAAATATTTTTTTTTTAAAACGGCCCCTTTAAGAAAAAAATGTCATTCAATTTTTTTTTTCTTTTTTAAGTTCACTTGGGCGCTGGTCACCAGTGCCCTATGGGAAGCACCACGTCAATGCAATCATGAGATTGCAGACGTGGCGCTTCATTTGCGGGCTTTTAACCCGCCTTCGGGCGCAATGCAAACCGCCGATTAGCTTCCGCCCGTATAATCACTATGGGCTCTGGGCTGGAGGATTGTTGTTTGCATCGTAGCTGTTACTTCCGGGTTTTGTGGAACAGACAAACCGGAAGTGATGTCACTTCGGCAGATCAGTTCTTTGCATGGCCCGAGCGGAGCTGAAAGCAAGGTAAGAAGACAGAGAGAGCCACACTTACCATGCTAAGATAGTTTGTCCTTGCTAGATCGACCCCACACATCCCACTCTGATCACCAATGACTGTCTGTGCAGTTTTCTGTACAATAGTCACTCCTCCGGCTCCAGGCTGTCCACTCCTGATTCAGATGTATTTAGTATTATTTGTGCAAGGCAAGGGGTGTGTGCATGTTCCTGACCTGTATAGCCAACACATGCTTCTTGGGCCAACTCTCAGCAGGCTGGTGCTGTGCAATGCATTCACCTGATCTCCCCAGGAAAGGATGTAGAACTACAAATACCAGCATGTTATTGTGTATGGCTCCAAGGTGGATGGGTGTCCAGGTGTTTTCCTAGCACTGCAGGGACTTGTAGTCCCATACATGGGAGATTGCATAAACCAGAGTCCTAGCAGAAGATGAAGAACTACAAGTCCCAGCATAGGGCTCCAAGTAAATAAGTGGTCATGTGATGCTGGGACTTGTAGTCCCTTACCTAAGAAAATTGCATGAACCGGAGTCTTAGGAGGGAGAGGCTGGAGAACTACCAATCTCAGCAGGCTGGTGTGCAATGCATGATCCTGATCTCTCCAGGAGAGGGTGGAGAACTACAAGTCCAGGCAGGTTATAGTATAGGGCTCCAAGGAGGATGGGTGCCCGTGCGATGCTGGGACTTGTAGTCCCATAATTGGGAATTGCATGCACCAGATTTCTATGATGCTAGTATTGTAGTCCCACACATACATAGGGAACTAAATCAGCCGGGAACCTAGCAGATTGTAACTTAAAACTCGAAGGATGATGAGTGGTCATGGCTTTTTTTTTCCAATGCTGGGACTTGTAGTAGTGTTGTAAGAAGAAGAGGCTGTTGTCTGGAGGAGCGTGTCTGTCTGCCCTGCCACCCTGTGCTGGTCTGAGGGGGGGGTGATTGCTGTGTCCACCACCCCCCTGCCATGTATATAGGGTAAAGCACTGTAGCTAACCTGATTGGGGGGGTTGCAGAATGCAGATTTGTGCGATTTACAGGGTGTAGAATGCAGATATATGTGATTTACTAACATTTTTTTCATTTGTTTGCGTGATCTGTAAGGCTGCTCTATATACCATGATCTGTGATGCTGGGGCTATATACTCTGTCCTTTGATGCTGGGGCTGCATACTCCTGACACTGAGTGGAATAAGGGGAAGGAGTGGGTGGATTCAAAAATGGTGTGGCTTATGAGAAGTGGGAGGGGCCAGACGTGGAGGGACGGGGTCTTGCGCCCCCTCATCCTAAATCTTCACCAGCCGCCACTGGATGGTAGGTTCCTAGTCCAGGGAAAATCCAAGCAGGGTGACCCAGAAGAGAGCCACATTCTCCAGTAGAACTACATGTTGCTGCAGGGTTTTTTCGTCTGTAAATCCCATGTGGAAGAGGGAGAGCTCTTATTCCTCCTCTGGTATTGCTTGCAGCAGAGGGCAGGACTCAAAATGCCCAGGAAAGAGTATAGACACAGTTTACCCCTTTCAATCCTGTTCAGCCTGTAACTGTCTGTATAACTACAATGTGCAACAGCAGATTTACATTTGACACCCCACAAGAACCTGCTTACTTTCTTTTGTTAAGAGTACTGAAGCTATTTAACTCTTGAAGAGACTCTTCTGTATTGATACTTAAGAGAAGAATATTTTTCAGACAGTCTGTTATAGCATTTATATGCTTTTTTAGGCTTGCCTTGCACTTTTTGATTGTTCTGCATTTATACATGTTTCATCAGCAGCAGCTATGCATAGTACAGTCCTATTCCACGGATCATATATATTGTGACAGACTCACCTGGGACATCCCCGGACCCTCTTATGTCTAAAATCATCCTATGTCCACTAGGGGCATAGGATGACTGAGAAATTATATATTGGACTACCTGAGATGGTATTATTATGTAATTATTATCCACAATGTATTCCAGGATATCTGTAAAGAACTATTTACTGTTTGTTGATTCTGAACTCAACGGGTCAATTGTAAGAGTGACTCATTCATAATGTTGGGACACATACTGTTAGATGCTAATGTCACCAACTCCAGCCATCTGTCTGTTCTCTGTGCTAATTGACCCTGCTATTGTGTGAAGATGTCCTGTGTTTACACTTATGATAATGTGTAATGTATATCAGGTGAAGCGAGGAGACGTGATGTCTACTCTGAAAAGTCATATCTATGAGTCGCCTAGTCTGGGTAAATAATTAGTTAATTAGCTCATGCTAATTTATGTTCTGGTTACCTCCTCTTTAAACTGTATATAAGGTTGTATTCTTGGTTCTATTAAACACTCCATGTTCAGCAGACAAACAAGTCTCGTCTTGTTGTGTGCTTGTGAGCAGCTGGAATATCTAATATCTATATTCAGACTGATAGGAAGCGGTATATGACGGAAGCACTCAAGCGGAGTGTGGGACGTTCCGTTACATATATTATTAGTCATTTATGCCTTGTTTGTTTCATTGCACTCTTTACGATTTAAGAAAGACTTAACTGAACATTTGGATCTATCAGATTTCTCTACCTATTAAAAATCAGCCTTGTGTTGAGGGATTTTTTGTGAAAGCACAGATTGCTGAGGCATGTTGCTGCAATTGTGAGCAGCATAGCTATGTGAGCTGTATCTGTGGTCACATGTGGGTTATGCATAAAAATGGTGCTTGTGAAGGGAAGAAATTAAACTAAACAGAGTTGATCAAAGCACAGCAATGTCAGTAGCAGGGATAATTCTAGAAACAACAGTTCCTATAGTTTTACAAGCAATTTGCTACACAGAAAAATCCAATGCTTGTACAGCTTTCCAACTGAAGTAGAAAGATGTGTTTCTAATGACTGAGATCGTGCCCATATGGCTCGTACATGAGACTATAATCTAATCCCAGTTGCTTCAGAAACAACATTGTTTGTAAGCAGGTCTAGGAAATTGTAATAGGGCATATGCTTACTCCGAGTGCAGACTGAGGCCATGTGCTTTCTGGGGCACAGGGACAACTTCACAACCAATGGAGCAGAGAGTGAAAAAGGCTTCAGAAGTCTGTTGTTTTACTGTTCTCTATTAAATGCTATTATATGCAATGATTTACTTCCAAAACTAAGTCTGTGTGGAGAGTAGGGCCACTTATTGACATGGCAAAATCCACAGGCAGCTTATTTCTTCAGTACACAGAAGTTAAATCTAATGCACTTATACTTCCAATAAATGTAGTACAGAGGATGTTTTTCCAGTATTTCATAGTGTAAGAAGACAATGACTTTGTCACTGTGAATATATATTTTTTTACATTTTTAATATTCCAAAAAATCATGTAAAAAAATTACAACTTCCAAAAATGTGCCATGCCTCTTACTAAATACCTTGGACTGTCTACTTTCCAAAAAGGGCTAATTTGTTTTTTTTGTACTGCCTTGGCATTTTTGGGCCTCAAGAAATCAGATAGGGTGTCAGTACATCAGGATTAATCAATTTATATATATATATATATATATATATATATATATATATATATATATATATATATATATATATATATATATATATATATATATATATATACCGTTATTTATGGACTTTATAACTTTCCTACAGACTAAATAATATACACTGATTTGGGTTATTTTCACCAAATAAATGTAGCAGAATAAATTTTGGGCTAAATTTATGAGGAACAAATATTTATTTGCAAAATTTTATAACAGAAACAAAAAAAAAACACTGTGTATACAAAACCATAAAAATGTAGTTTCGGTATAGTGTTGCATGACTGCGCAATTGTCATTCAAAGTATGACAGCCCTGAGAGCTGAAAATTGGCCTAGTCAGAAAGGGGGTGAAAGTGCCCTGTATTGAAGTGGCTAAATACAAATACGTCTTAATATTACTTGTTCCTACGTGTCGTCTTGTTTATGCCCTACACCTGAGCAACACACAGCAAATTTAACAAGCTGTTCTCTTCCCACTTGCATGGCTACAGCCATTAAAGGGAAATTCTCCAAACAGATCCGTATGGTGTGGGTGTTTTCTTGTCTGTTGTATTAAGCGATTCAAAGCTTGCTTGCTTTCATCATACTGCATTTACATTATATCACGAGGAGAGAGCTATGTGTTGTGATAATATGCCAGTGTCATGGAAACAACAAGAATAGTATAACATAGAACAATACGTATCTACTCTGATTTCATTAGTTAGCAAGGTCACACGAATGCTGCGAAAAGCGACTCGCAGTCAAAGCAGCCGATGCCAATAAGGAATGTTTGGCCTGTTGGAGTGCTTGTCTTAAAAAAAATCAATATACTTCATTACATTAATGCCAAGAAGGGGCACCAAAAAGCACCAAAACAATTGTCAAAGGCTAAGTAGAAATAATTTGTTTCTTTAAAGTTAAGGGATATATGGTCTAGAAAATTACTGTTGATTTTAAAATGAATTTACCTAAACTGAAGATTGTGGATTGTGAATTGCACTGCTAAATTAAAATGAAAAAAAAGGACATTACATATAAAGCATATATAGTAGTGGTTTAGAATCATAAAGATTGTTTTCAGTGTCCTGATAACATTTACTTTGGCTCATAGTGTAAAGGAGGTGAAGGGCAGGAACGAACAACACAATAGTGGGGGAAGGTAAGCATATAGCCTTATAGCTAGATTCAGGTAGGCAGGCTTATCCTTGCGGCGGCGTAGTGTATCGTGTTTACACTACGCCGCCGTAAGTTAGCGAGGCAAGTACATGATTCACAAAGTACTTGCCTGCTAAGTTACGGCGGCGTAGCGTAAATGCGGCGGGTGTAAGCGCGCCTAATTCAAAATAGGCTGAGGGGGCGTGTTTTATGTTAATTTGGGTTGACCTGACGTGATTGACATTTTTTGGAACGGCGCATGCGCCGTCCGTGTACATATCCCAGTGTGCATTGCAGCTAAGTACGCCGCACGGTCCTATTGGTTTTGACGTAGACGTAAATGACGTAAATCCCTATTCACGGACGACTTACGCAAACAACGTAAAATTTTCAAATTTTGACGCGGGAACGACGGCCATACTTAACATTACTATTCCAGCTATTTGATGGAATAACTTTAGGCCTGATAATGCGTTACGTAAACGGCGCATCTGTACTGCGTCGGCCGGGCGTACGTTCGTGAATAGGTGTATCTAGTGATTTACATATTCTACGCCGACCGCAATGGAAGCGCCACCTAGCGGTCAGCCTAAAAATTACACTTTAGGATGCGACGGTGTAAGACACTTACGCCGCTCGTATCTGAGCCTAATTTAAGCGTATCTGGTTACCATAATACGCTTAAATTAGCGCCGGCGCACATTCAGACTTAGGCTGGCGTATCTACTGATACGCCAGCCTAAGTCTTTCTGAATCCACCTTTAAGGCCCCGTACACACGAGAGGATCCATCCGCTGGAATTGATCCGCGGACCGGCTCCAGCGGATAGATCCCCTGGTGTGTACAATCCAGCGGATCTGTTTCCGCGGATTTTTATCCCCTGGGATGGATTTCAAGCGGATAAAAATTTGAAGACATGCTTTCAAATCTATCCGCTTGAATCCATCCCAACGGATTGATCCGCTGGTCTGTACAGACTCACCGGATCAATCCGTCCGAATGGATCCCCCGCATGCGTCGTAATGATTCGACGCATGCGTGGAATTCATTATATGACAGTGTCGCGCACGTCGCCGCGTCATCATCGCGGCGACGGCGCGACACGTCATCGCGATGGGATTTCGGTGCGGATTTCGATCCTATGGTGAGTACACTCCATCGGATCCAAATCCGCGGAAATCCTCGAGAGGATTTATCCACGGAAACGGTCCGTTGGACCGTATCCGCGGATAAATCCTCTCGTGTGAACTAGGCCTAAGTCATTATTAGGGGTGCAACGGATCGTCACCGATCCGTGATCCGAACGGGCCACCCCGTTCGGATCGGCACACCCCGCGATCCGCGGAGCTCTCCGGAGCCTAGGCCTAGGAAAGTCTGGAAGCCTGTAAAAAGTCTGGAAGCCTGTAAAAACATCAAGATTGTACTTTTAACAAGTCCCAAACAGCCTCACCTGCTTCCTCTTTAATCCACCCCTGAAATGTATGTGTGTGTATATATATATATATATATATATATATATATATATACACACACACACACACATTTTTTTTTTGGACCAATGAAAACACCCTTTTTTTTTTTTTGCGCTGATCCGAAAATGATCCGATCCGTGACTCCTGATCCGAGGATCGATCCGATCCGTGAGTTTTTTGATCCGTTGCACCCCTAGTCATTATCTATCTATCTATCTATCTATCTATCTATCTATCTATCTATCTATCTATCTATCTATCTATCTATCTATCTATCTATCTATTTATTTATCCATCTATCTATCTATCTGTCTAGCTCTCTGAAACAGTGGCACCATGGATCAAATGGGTGATCTTTACCATTCAAGCTAAGAATTTATTGTTTGTTTTCTTTTTCAACCAATATTTGGAAGAAAGTGACAGGTGCTCTTCAATCATGCTCTCCTTTATCTATAAACTTGTGCTGGCGCTTCTTATGGTGCTCCCCCATATGTGTTGCACTCACAAGAAATATTCACCCTTCCGAAGGGGTATTCCACATTCACAGTATATGCCACTGTGTTACAGATCCAAGATCCCCACCCTGATTATTGGTTGCCAATAAGGGTGCAGCTGTCAGGTCTGGAGTTTCTAATCCTGCAGGAGCATCTTTTCTCTGCATGTGGATGAGACGGAGGGGCTGAACTTTTAAAGGAGCAAAGAGGGGAGAGGTATCTAAAGCCGTGGATCTGGGATCTGCTACACAGTGGCATATACTGTAAATGTGGAATACCCCTTCGAGGGGTGAATATTTCTGGCGAGTGCAACACCTATAGGAGAGCACCATAAGAAGCAACAGCACAAGTTTTAAAATAAAGGAAAACACAATTAAAGAGCACCTGTCATTGTTTTCAAAAAGACTTTGCTTTATGCACTTTAAAGGATTGTGCATATGAATATTATTATATATTTTTTTTTTCACCAGAGCACTAGTCACTTTTAAATGATTGCACATTAATTGTCACCATATGATATATGAATTTAAGAAAGTGTATATATTAATTGCAAGATCACTAGCTGGATTTAAAGCACCAGTCACCAATATTTATTTATCACATTTTGGGTTCAAGTCACTGGTTAGAGTGTGATATTAGAGATTCCTGTTTAAAGGATTATTTCACTCCTAAGAACAGAGCTACACCTACTGCCTTAAACTCATTATTCACCATACTGTACATTCCACTCAGGTGGTTGTATTCTTGGGGGCAGCAGTTCCATTTATAAACCCAAAGCCATTTGCGCGGGACCATCTACAACTTATTTTTCAGTATCTGGAAGAAGTAACCCTGAAGTATGGAATGTGGAAGATAAAATATATGGGTCAGTTATTGGACAGTAGATTAATACTCCAATACGTAAGACATAATATAAGGCTTTGCTAACCACAGAGGTTCAGGAAACAAGAGTTATCAGTACTGTTTTATTTGAAACCCTATCGCTTTAACTGTTTCCCCAAACAGTTACAATAAAGGCATACTGTGAATGATAATTGTCACAGTTGCTTGTGTTCTCAATTGAAATGTCAAGCCATCAAATGACAGCATAATAGCTGATCTCATGTGCAGCACCATAACAATTGCAGACAGTGGCGGCCCGTCCATAGGGGGCGCCCGGGCGCCGCCCCCCCCCCCTCCTGTAGTCACCAAAAAAAAAAAAAATGAAAAAAAAAAAAATGAAAAAATATTTTTTTTTTAAAACGGCCCCTTTAAGAAAAAAATGTCATTCAATTTTTTTTTTCTTTTTTAAGTTCACTTGGGCGCTGGTCACCAGTGCCCTATGGGAAGCACCACGTCAATGCAATCATGAGATTGCAGACGTGGCGCTTCATTTGCGGGCTTTTAACCCGCCTTCGGGCGCAATGCAAACCGCCGATTAGCTTCCGCCCGTATAATCACTATGGGCTCTGGGCTGGAGGATTGTTGTTTGCATCGTAGCTGTTACTTCCGGGTTTTGTGGAACAGACAAACCGGAAGTGATGTCACTTCGGCAGATCAGTTCTTTGCATGGCCCGAGCGGAGCTGAAAGCAAGGTAAGAAGACAGAGAGAGCCACACTTACCATGCTAAGATAGTTTGTCCTTGCTAGATCGACCCCACACATCCCACTCTGATCACCAATGACTGTCTGTGCAGTTTTCTGTACAATAGTCACTCCTCCGGCTCCAGGCTGTCCACTCCTGATTCAGATGTATTTAGTATTATTTGTGCAAGGCAAGGGGTGTGTGCATGTTCCTGACCTGTATAGCCAACACATGCTTCTTGGGCCAACTCTCAGCAGGCTGGTGCTGTGCAATGCATTCACCTGATCTCCCCAGGAAAGGATGTAGAACTACAAATACCAGCATGTTATTGTGTATGGCTCCAAGGTGGATGGGTGTCCAGGTGTTTTCCTAGCACTGCAGGGACTTGTAGTCCCATACATGGGAGATTGCATAAACCAGAGTCCTAGCAGAAGATGAAGAACTACAAGTCCCAGCATAGGGCTCCAAGTAAATAAGTGGTCATGTGATGCTGGGACTTGTAGTCCCTTACCTAAGAAAATTGCATGAACCGGAGTCTTAGGAGGGAGAGGCTGGAGAACTACAAATCTCAGTAGGCTGGTGTGCAATGCATGATCCTGATCTCTCCAGGAGAGGGTGGAGAACTACAAGTCCAGGCAGGTTATAGTATAGGGCTCCAAGGAGGATGGGTGCCCGTGCGATGCTGGGACTTGTAGTCCCATAATTGGGAATTGCATGCACCAGATTTCTATGATGCTAGTATTGTAGTCCCACACATACATAGGGAACTAAATCAGCCGGGAACCTAGCAGATTGTAACTTAAAACTCGAAGGATGATGAGTGGTCATGGCTTTTTTTTTCCAATGCTGGGACTTGTAGTAGTGTTGTAAGAAGAAGAGGCTGTTGTCTGGAGGAGCGTGTCTGTCTGCCCTGCCACCCTGTGCTGGTCTGAGGGGGGGGTGATTGCTGTGTCCACCACCCCCCTGCCATGTATATAGGGTAAAGCACTGTAGCTAACCTGATTGGGGGGGTTGCAGAATGCAGATTTGTGCGATTTACAGGGTGTAGAATGCAGATATATGTGATTTACTAACATTTTTTTCATTTGTTTGCGTGATCTGTAAGGCTGCTCTATATACCATGATCTGTGATGCTGGGGCTATATACTCTGTCCTTTGATGCTGGGGCTGCATACTCCTGACACTGAGTGGAATAAGGGGAAGGAGTGGGTGGATTCAAAAATGGTGTGGCTTATGAGAAGTGGGAGGGGCCAGACGTGGAGGGACGGGGTCTTGCGCCCCCTCATCCTAAATCTTCACCAGCCGCCACTGATTGCAGATAAAACAGAGGCTATGATTAAAAGAGAAAGGAAGAAACACGGCTCACTGACCCAGTGCAAGAATATGTGAATGAGTGTGGCCTCAGTCAGTGCCCCTCCAGCCACGCCCTCTGACATGTTTCGTCCCGCACACTGGACCTTGGTCATAGAGGAAACCTGAAGAGGGCATGGCTGGACTACCACTGGCTGAGGCCACACTCATTTACATATTAATTCACTGGGTCAGTGAGCCGTGTTCCTCCTCTTCTCTGTTGATGCTTCTATGCCCCTGAACGGAGCATAGGCGCCTATTCTCTTCAGTGCACCAGACGGGGAGATCTTTGTCTCAGCTTAGAGCGGCATTGCAAGTTATACCTGGATAACAGAGACTAAGATTAGCTGTTAAGCATAGGAGGGTTTAGTTCCACTTTAATGGTCTCATCAGCACTGTTGCTAGTGGTTCTCATTAGTAGGGAGATTTCAGGGAATGCTATCTTTGAAATGTATGCAAATAAAGCTCTCCAAAAGCAGGAAGAAATCTTGGTTCATGTTATTATAACTTACAAAGCCACCCACAACTTGACCCCCAGCTACATCACTAATCTAGTCTCAAAATGCCAACCTAATCATTCTCTTCCTTCAACCCAAGGCCTTCTGCTCGCTAACTCCCACATCACCTCCTCCCATGCTTGCCTCAATTACTTTTCTCAAGCCTATCCCATCCTATGAAACTCCCAACCCCAATCTGTCCAAATATCTCCTACTCTTTTTGCTTTTAGACTATCTCTGAAACCCCTCCTCTTCAGTTTGTAAGCTCAAACGAGCAGGGCCCTCCAATTTCTCCTGTATTGAATTGTTTTGTAACTGTACTGTCTGTCCTCGTGTTGTAATAGTGCTGCGCAAACTGCTGGCACAATATAAATCCTGTATAATAATAATTATTACATTGTAATAGTATGCAAAAAAGACTCCAAAAGCAGAAAGGAATCTTGGTTCATGTTATTATTACATTGAAGGTCTGTTTGGGAATACCTCACAAATGGTGAGCTCACCATTAGGCCCTGTACACACGATCAGTCCAAACTGATGAAAACGGACTGATGGTATTCTTCTTTTTTTTTTGTATCAATTATACCAAGCTGGTGCTAATGATCATCAATTTCATATGTAGGCTGAAACACAGTCATTAACTGAAAGAGAAAAAGCTGTATAGGTGGCTTAAACCTGGATGAGGAACAGACAAACTGCTACTAAGGTGACGTTGTGGAAGACAGTTTCATGTCACAGGGCATACACCATGGCAAGTCTGAGCACAGCAACAAGACACAGGCACTAATGACTAAGCTTCGAGGCACAGAGCGAAACACATTGGGGGCATGGCCTGGTCGGAGTCCAGGCTGAGGTTGCCACTAACACATTAATCAGAGGGATCATTCAGATGTGTGGCTAAAGGAGACCTTTTTCATAACAAGGCACAAGGTAGTTATACTGCATCAGTAAGGTCTCTTATAGGCAAAGATTTCAATGCAGACTGGTGTTTCAGGATGTTCTGTTCAAGCTCTTTTGAAGAAGTACAAATAAATGGGCAAAGTTGAGGACCATAAAAGCAGTGGTTGGCCAAGAAACTTAATGCAGTAGATGAAAGACACATCATGCTTGCTTCCATTTGACATCAGAAGTTTGGAGCTGCATTTCTGCAAATGGAGTTGGAGATTTGGTCAGAATCACTGGTGTCCTCAATGCTGAGAAATACAGTCAGATACTTATTCACCATGCCATACCACCAGGGAGGTATGTGTTTGACCCAATTTTTTTCTCTTTACTGTGTTTTCTTTTTTTTTTATTCTTTTTTTTATCATCTTGCCTGAAAATGAACACAAACATTCACATCTTATGCATTGTGAGTTCTTCAATTCTTCATTGTGCAAATCATTGTCCAATCGGCAATGTGTATCTATAAAGAACTTGCCTTAATATTTAGAATCCCTAAAAAGAGAAAAAAACATACATAAAGCACAGCCTAAGGATAAAACAGAAACAAAAAAAACAAAGGAATACGGGAGTATAATTCTCTCTCCTCTCCCCACATCCTCAATGTTTCCAATGCAGATGAAATACAGGCAGATATTTATCCATCATGCCATACCACCAGGGTACACGGGCGTAGGAACCGGGGGGGACGGGGGGGGACGCATCCCCCCCAGGAAATAATGCAGGGGGGACATGTATGGTAAAATCCCCCCCAGATGTGACAGCGCAGTCACTAAATTGTGTGCCCGCTGGCGCCGACTCACTGGCTGCCGCGTGCGCTCCTGGCTGGCTCCCTTTCCTCCTGTGCGTCTCCTCGCCCCCCCCATGGAGGATTGATTTGGTACATTCCAGTTCCACCGACGTGCGCCGCGTGACGTCACGCCGGCGGCCGGAGGTGAGAGGTGAGAGAGGGAGGAGGGAGCGAGAGTGACTGTCGGCGTCAGAGAACAAGTCATGACTCACGAGGAGCCTGCTGCTGCGCCTGGGCCTGCCTTACTGATTACAGTAAAAACTGGTAAGAGCACCACCTGTAGTGTGTATGTACTCTCCTATGCAGTGTGCTGCCATACCGACCTATACTGCCGCTCAGGAACACCCACAGGTGTAAATGAAGGCCTTGGTGCACCAGCCACCTGTACAAGGGCTCTACTATATCAGCTCCGGCCATTTCATGACATAAGCTCTATAATAAAGCAGATAATTCATATTTAGTGACCAGAGAAAAGAGCATGCCTGATAGAAATGACTAGTCATGACACACCTCTTATCTGTAATGCCTGCAGCATGTGGAAGCTGGGAGGATAATTCTGCCTTTTGTAGTAACTTCAATGTAAACTTTTAGTATTAACATACAATCTGTGAGGAGTTACAAATGATTTTAGTTTAATAAATCCAGTCAGTCTGTGGTGCATTTTCTATGACATCATACTATCACACATACAGCATTGAAGCCATCTTCTGTCCTCTCTGTGACCACCGATGATGTAACTTGGGATACCGGTGTCTGCACCCTACTCCATTCCTGTAGATGCATGGAGTGTACACAGGGCCGGTGATCTGCCAATATGGTTCCTGTAAGAACTGCGCAGGCACCTCTATGATCAGTGCTCTCTACGGCAGCCGCATGCTTCCTCTAGCACCGGTAAAAAGTAAGAAAGTATTGTGTATTGGGGAGGAGGGAGGAGGGGGGGTGTTGGACTGAGCTGAGGACCTCAATGTTTTTTTTTTTCTTTAGTCAGAGAAGGCAAGCTCAAAATAACAAACATTTTTTTAAACTGCTATTTTTTATTTAAAAAATTATGGTCACCTCAGCCTGAGGTGACCATCATTTTTTAAATACAAAATAGCAGTTTAAAGGAGTTCTCTGACCTAAATGTTTTAACCCCCGCTGTGCCCAGGCTGTAAAAAAATAGAAAATAAACTGTCACTTACCTGCCTACGATCCCCCGTTGTTCCGATATCGCCGTCCCGTTCTCCGGTCCCGGTCTCTTCCGCTTCCTGTGTGTCGGTGACTCATAGTGCGCTCAGCCTATCAGTGGCCGCGACGGAACATTGCTGCGGCCGCTGATAGGCTGAGCGCACTATGAGTCACCGACACACAGGAAGCGGAAGGGGCCCGGGACCGGAGAACGGGACGGCGATATCGGAACAACGGGGGATCGTAGGCAGGTAAGTGACAGTTTATTTTCTATTTTTTTACAGCCCGGGCACAGCGGGGGTTAAAACTTTTAGGTCAGAGAACTCCTTTAAAAAAATGTTTGTTATTTTGAGCTTGCCTTCTCTGACTAAAGAAAAAAAAACATTAATTGCAGCCTCACTGTGCCACCAAACTCAGTCAGTGTGCCATCACATGCAGCCACTGTGCCCATCAATTGTCGCCACTGTGCTTATCACACGCAGTCACTGTACCATCACATGCAGCCACTGTGCCCATCAATTGTCGCCACTGTGCTCATCACATGCAGCCACTGTGCCATCACATGCAGCCACTGTGCCCATCAAACGTAGTAGCCACTGTGCCCATCAATTGTCGCCACTGTGCTCATCACACGCAGCCACTGTGCCATCACATGCAACCACTGTGCCATCACATGCAGCCACTGTGCCATCACATGCAGCCACTGTGCCCATCAAACGCAGCCACTGTGCCCACCAATTGTCACCACTGTGCCCAAATGCATCCACTGTGCCAATTACACACAGCCACTGTGCCCATCAAACGCAGCCACTCTTCGCATTACCCTCTCTGGATTGCTTTAATAGTTTGATTTATTGGCTTGAGATACGAATATACCTGGCGAGTAAAAATGCTGTCCCCCCCAGATTTGTAAGGGTTCCTACACCCATGCCAGGGTACGTGTGTGATTGGTCCCAAATTGATGGGACTGCAGGCAGTATGCTAAATTTAAAATAACTTACATAGACAACATTTTGGTTGAAAAACTTAGCTGGGGCCGTTTATAATTGGTTTACTAAATTAGTTAACCTTTATTCAAATACAGTAATATCATGAAAAAAAAAAAAATTAAACTGCAGCTCAGTCACCACGACTCCAGCCATACAGCTTTTAAATAGTAACTTAGCAACCATACCTTTTGCCAAGGGAACCTATTTTATATTTAACACAGTAGCTTAGCCATTACAGCTCAAGCTGAATACAAACTAACCTTCCCCTTTTAAGTTTAAAGGTGAACTTACCACATAATAAATACTGCAACATAAAAAGGGCAGATGGGAGCACCACAGAAATGCATTCTGAGGCAGCTGAAACTCCCGGGATGGGAAGCTGCTTTATATAGCCCCCAAATACCTTCTAGAAGATTCCAAAAGATCAACTGACCCTCCAGAGGTGCCCCCACATGCCACATATGCACTGGGGAGACTCAAAACCTGTCCAAGCCGCAGTCCCATGAGGAAACGGGGGCCTTGAAAAAGGTGTTCCCCTTTCCTTAACATTCCGCAGCAGGACAATGGCCCCAAACATAAAGCCAATGTCATTAAGAACTATCTTCAGTGTAAAGAAGAACAAGGCGTCCTGGAAGTGTTGGTTTGCCTCCCACAGAGCCCTGATCTCAACATCATTGAATCTGTCTGGGATTACATGAAATGGCAGAAGGTTTTTAGGCAGCCTACATCTACAGAAGATCTGTTGTAGGTTCTCCAAGATATTTGGAACAACCTACCCGCTGAGTATCTTTAACCACTTCCCGACGGCCGTACGACTATTGGCGGCCGCGGGGTGGTTCTACATTTCTGGGGCTCCGTCAATTGACGTCCGCCCCTTTCCGCGTTCCCCGCGCGCGCTCCCGAGCGCGCAGCGGGGAACTGCTGTGCTGGCCGTGTCCCTTGGACACAGCCAGTCACAGATCGCCGTGAACGGCCAATCGGAGTGGCCGTTTCCTAGGCGATCTGAGCGGCCAATGAGAGATGATCTCATATGTTTACATAGGAGATCATCTCTCATCGCCGGCTCTCACAGACAGCGGTGCTGTCAGGGGAGAGAGGAGACGTATCTGTGTCTCTTGTACATAGAGACACAGATCGGTCACCCCCCCCAGTCACCCCCCCTTCCCCCACAGTTAGAACACTAATTAGGGTACACATTTAACCCCTTCCTCACCCCCTAGCGTTAACCCCTTCAATGCCAGTCACATTTATACAGTAATTAGTGCATATTTATAGCACTGATTGCAGTATAAATGTGAATGGTGCCAAAAATGTGTAAAAAGTGTCCGATGTGTCCGCCATAATGTCGCAGTCGCAATAAAAATCGCAGATCGCCGCCATTTCTAGTAAAAAAAAAATAATAAAAAATAATAATTCTGTCCCTTATTTTGTAGGCGCTATAACTTTTGCGCAAACCAGTCGCTTATTGCGTTTTTTTTTTTTTTTTTACTAAAAATATGTAGAATACGTATCGGCCTAGGAGAAGGAAAATCACCGCTCAAGGTGGGTCTGCTATAGGGTCATACACAGGTGTAGGATTCCAAGGGTGCTGGCAGTGCACTAGGCAAACATTGGTGTAAAATGAAGGATGGATGGCCGCACTCCAAACCAAACAGGTTGTCTTTATTTAAACGAACAGCAAAAACAAACCAGATCACAGCAACAGAAACAGGAGGATAACCGACGTTTCGCACTGACTTAGTGCTTATTCATGGTAAGGCATAGACTGAGGATAAAAAATGTTTTTTTAAAAAAAATTGAGCTATTTATTACAGCAACAAGTAAAAATGTATTTAATTTTTTTCAAAATTGTCGCTCTATTTTTGTTTATAGCGCAAAAAATAAAAACCGCAGAGGTGATCAAATACCACCAAAAGAAAGCTC
The DNA here is from genome assembly GCF_905171775.1 of Rana temporaria. Taxonomy (NCBI): domain Eukaryota; kingdom Metazoa; phylum Chordata; class Amphibia; order Anura; family Ranidae; genus Rana; species Rana temporaria. The sequence continues at coordinate 44,375,413 of NC_053494.1, forward strand.
CATTTGTGGGGGGAAAAGGACGTCAATTTTGTTTGGGAGCCACGTCGCATGACCGCGCAATTGTCAGTTAAAGCGACGCAGTGCCGAATCGCAAAAAGTCCTCTGGTCAGGAAGGGGGTTTAAGTGCCCAGTAAGGAAGTGGTTAAAAACCGTGTGAAATTGTACCTAGAAGAATTGATGCTGTTTTGAAGGCAAAGGGTGGTCACACCAAATATTGATTTTTTGGGGGATTTCTCTTTTGTTCATTTACTTTCCATTTTGTTGATTGATAAAAAATAAATGATTAACCCTTCTATTTCTGAAAAAAATCTTAATTTACAGTATTTTTCCCACCTGCCTAAAGCTTTTGCACAGTGGTTTACATTAATAAACAAAAACAAAACAAAAAAAGGTGGCTAAAGCTGAACACCAGGCAGACATAAAACAGACTGGGGTTAATTGAATAAAGCATTTGAGACACTTTCCTCATGATATGGTCCCGTTAAATAGACCTGCAACTAATAGATAAAAACCTTGTAACAATTTCCTTAAAGGAGTTGTAAAGGAAAACATTTTTTTGTTTAAAATTAATGTCTGAAAGGTAGACAGACCGAATAGTGTAATGATTCTGTTAAAAAACTAGTAAATACCTATTAAATTCCTTCATCTATATCACCTCCGGCGTTCTAGTTTCTGTTCTCTCATTCACTTCCTGGTTTGCATCGCTCGTTCATGTAAGAGCTAAATTTCCCAGTATGCATTGCGGCACACCCAGTAATTCACACCTCCTTGAAGTCTCTAACACGTAGAGAGCGTCCTGCCACACAGATGTAGTTCCCAGGAGGGGGCGAGCACGTTACTGACCACCGCAGTAAAGCCTCCCTTCACGGTGGTGAGTAACAATCAGACAAGCAGGAAGTGAACAGAACAGAGAAGAAATAGAGCAACTTCTGAGCAAAAACGAACAATGAGGAAGTGAAAAGAGGAATGTCTGCAGGTAAAGGATGCTTATTATGAAAAAAATAGTTTTCCTTTACAACCCCTTTAAGGGCTCGTTCACACCATACGTGCATGAAAACTGGTGGGAAAACCACTTGTAAATTAGTTGAGACATGAGTTTACATTAGTTTACATCATTTTTAATGTGCGTTTCAGTGAGTATTTATGCACAATGACAAACTGTTTTCATGCGCATCAGTTATATGCCCAATGTTAATTTCGTGTCAGTTTTTTCAGTGCAGAAAACTGCACACACGTTGCAGATTCCTGCGCTAAAAACAATCCACATGTTGTGGTGTGAACAGGGCACATAGAGAACCATTGTTTTCTTTAACGCTCTTGCAGAACGCATGCAGAAAAACTGATGTCTCTGCATCATGGTGTGAACAAGACCTAAAGCCCTGTACACATGACCGGGATCCCCGGCAGGATAAAGTCCGCTGGGAATCACGACGGGAAAACCGAGAACCTGCTCGGTAAAGTTTCCCTGTGTACACGGGGCCGGGTTTCCTATCGGGAAAACTGCGGGGAGAGCTTTGGCTGTGAATCCCGGCCGCGTGTATGCTCCGTCGTGGTGTTTCCCCATAGGAAAACTGCCGGGTTTAAAACTCCCGGGAATCCTGGTGGGAAAATAGAGAGCATGTTCTCTATTTTCCCGCCGGGATTCCCGGCAGTTTTCCTTCATACACACGGCCGATTTTCCCAGCCAAAAGCTCTCCTGGCAATTTTCCTGGCAGGAAAACCGGTCGTGTGTACGAGGCCTAAGAGTTCTGACACATTTGACAGGTGCAAGTGGTAGTTATTTGCGCCACTTTCACAATGTGTTGCTATGGCTGCAAGAAGTTCAAAAATAATTATCGCCAATTCATAGATAATCACACTGGAGTAAACTAATACCAATTCGAAGTTGGCGTACAGAGACAAGCCAATGCACAATGAGTGGGACCACTGTGAAGTAAAGTGCAAGGCAGGTTTACCCAGAGTAATTGCCATGAATTGAGCCAACCATAAATGGCATGGCAAGGTTAGGGCCCCATGCTGTCTGTGCTATCAGGGTTGTGTAAACTTCAGAACTGGGTGGACAAAATATAAATATTGTACCTGGTAAAAAAGTTTTCCTTTATGTGTATCAAAGGGGTACGTAGCTGCTAGCCTGAAGTTCAGCTTTGACGGCCGTCATCCTTAGCAGCAGTATGCTACAAAGTGACCTATCTTTAAAGTCAGTACTTTTATTTGGATCAAAAACCTGAATTGATGATCAATGTGTCAGGCTATGTCTTAAGCTCTTCTTGAGCAAATGTTATAAAACCAGCATCAAAAAATTGTCTTCTGCCGATAAAGCAATCCTTCAAAGGATCAGAAGAAATGTAGCCCCATGATATATAGCTTTGACCTGCAGAGATTAATTCCAGAAACTGTTTAATTCATCATGGTAAACCTACTCAGGTTGTCCTCAGGATCAGGGTCAGGGGGCTCAACTTTTTCCTGTCACCACAGACTTGTTGCTCTGCAGAGCTGGGATTATAATGTTTTAAGAATGATTTTAAAACAGAACAGTGATGTATAGTATCTCCAAATATACCACGTTAGCAATAATTTGAACAAGTGTTCATACTCCTTGAAATTTTCCAAATTTTGTCATGTTACAACCGAAAATTGAAATGTATTTTTTGGGGGATTTTATGTGATAGACCAACACAAAGTGGCACATAATTGTGGAAGGAAAATGATAAATGTTTTTTTTACAATCAAATATGTGAAAAGTGTGGCGCGCATTGTATTCAGCCCCCTTTACTCTGATACCCCTTACTAAAATGCAATGGAACCAATTGCCTTCAGAAGTCTCCTAATTAGTAAATAGGATCCACCTGTGTGTAATTTAATCTCAGTATAAATACAACTGTTCTGTAAAAGCCCTTAGGCCCCGTACACACGGTCGGTTTGGTCCGATGAGAATGAACCGAAGTTCATTTTCATCGGACCAAACCGACCATGTGTATAGGCTATTGGTCTGGTTTCCTTCGGTCCAAAATTTCTAAACATGCTTCAAAACCGAACCGATGGACTGCTGCCCCATCGGACCAAACCGATGGTTAGTACAGAAAAGCATCGGTTCAAAACCCGCGCATGCTCAGAATCAAGTCGACGCATGCTTGGAAGCATTGAACTTCATTTTATTCAGCACGTCGTGTGTTTGACGTCACCGCGTTCTGACCCGATCGGATTTTGGACTAATGGTGTGTACACATATCAGGCCGTACGGCCACTTCAGAGGTGAACCGATGAAAACGGTCCGACGGGCCAGTCTCATCGGTTTGGTCCGACCGTGTGTACGGGGCCTCAGAGGTTTGTTGGAGAACTTGTGTGGCGTGCATTTGTATTCAGCCCCCTTTACTCTGATACCCCTAAACTAAAATCTATTGGAACTAATTGCCTTCAGAAGTCACCTAATTAGTAAATAGAGTCCACCTGTGCGTAATTTAATCTCTGTATAAATACAGCTGTTCTGTGATACCCTCAGTGGTTTGTTAGAGAACCTTAGTGAACAAACAGCTTCATGAAGGCCAGGGAACACAGCAGACAGGTCAGGGATAATGTTGTGGAGAAGTTTAAAGCAGAATTAGGTTATAAAAAATATCCCAAGCTTTGAACATCTCACAGAGCTCTGTTCAATCGATCACCTGAAAATGAAAAGAGTATGGCACAACTGCAAACCTACCAAGACATGGCCGTCCACCTAAACTGACAGGCCAGGTAAGGAGAGAATTAATCAGAGAAGCAGCCAAGAGGCCCATGGTAACTCTGGAGGAGCTGCAGAGATCCACAGCTCAGGTGGAATAATCTGTCTACAGGCGGAAAACTAACACTACACATACTATTAGTTGTGCACTTCACAAATCTGGTCTTTATGGAAGAGTGGCAAAAAGAAAGCCATTGTTGAAAGAAAGCCATAGGAGGCTCCATTTGCAGTTTGCGAGAAGCCATGTGGGGGACACAGCAAACATGTGGAAGAAGGTGCTCTGGTCAGATGAGACCAAAATTGAACTTTTTGGCATAAAAGCAAAACACTATGGGCCAGATCCACGTACCTCGGCGCATATCTAAGGCCGGTGTAGCGTATCTCAGATACACTACGCCGCGGTAACTTTCAGCGTATTTTCCATATCCACAAAGAACTTGCGCCGTAAGTTACGGCGGCGTAGCGTAACTGTGTCGGCGTAAGGGCGCGGATTTCAAATGACAAAGATGTGGGCGTGTTTTATGTTAATACTACTTGACCCCACGTAAATTAGTTTTTTTTTTAACGGCGCATGCGCCGTCCGTGGGGGTATCCCAGTGCGCATGCTCGAAATCACGTTGCAAATAGTCAATGCTTTCGACGTGAACGTAATTTACGCAAAGCCCTATTCGCGAATGTATTACACAAACGACGTACACGAGGGAAAATTTGACGCTGGGTCGACGTCCATACTTAACATTGCGTACGCCTCATAGAGCAGGGGTAACGTTACGCCGAAAAAAGTCTTACGTAAACGACGTAAAAAAATGCGCCGGGCGGACGTACGTTTGTGGATTGGCGTATCTAGCTAATTTGCATACTCTACGCGGAATTAAACAGAAGCGTCACCTAGCGGCCAGCGTAAATATGCACCTTAGATCCGACGGCGTACTAAGACGTACGTCAGTCGGATCTAGCCCCCATTCAGTCGTATCTTGTTTTGTGGATACAAAACAAAGATACGACAGGGCATCGTTGAATATCAATAGATACGCCGGCGTAATTTCTTTGTGGATCTGGGCCTATGTGTGGCAGAAAACTAACGCTGCACATAACCCCGAGCACACCATCCCCACCGTGAAACATGGTGGTGACAGTATCATGTTGTGGGGGTACTTTTCTTCAGCAGGGACAGGGAAGTTGGTCAGAGTTGATAGGAAGATGGATGGGGCCAAATACAGGGCAATCTCAAAAGAAAACCTGTTTAGAGTCTGCAAAAGACTTGAGACTGGGGCAGAGGTTCACCTTCCAGCAGGACAACGACCCTAAACATACAGCCAGAGCTACAATGGAATGGTTTCGATCAAAGCATATTCATGTGTTAGAATGGCCCAATCAGAGTCCAGACCTAAATCCAATTGAAAATCTGTGGCAAGACTTGAAAATTGCTGTTCACAGAAGCTGACAGAGCTTGAGATTTTTGCGAAGAAGAATGGGCAAAAATATCACTCTCTGCAAAGCTGGTAGAGACATCCCCAAAAAGACTTGCAGCTGTAATTGCAGCAAAAGGTGGTTCTACAAAGTATTGACTGGTTGAATACAAATGCCCTCCACACTTTTCACATATTTATTTTTACATTTTTTTTATCATTTTCCTTCCACTTCAAAATGATGTGCCACTTTGTGTTGGTCTATCACATAAAACTCCAATAAAATACATTTACGTTTTAGGTTGTAACATGACCAAAATGTTGAAAATGTCAAGGGGTATGAATACTTTTTCAAGTTACTGTAGTTCCCTCCACTTTTCTTTTCTTCTTTTTCCCTATTTTGATGCTTTTGCAAATGTTTGCGAATTACCCCCCCCCCCCTTTTTTTTTATTTTTCTTTTCTTTGCAGCAACCTTTATTGACTGGCACACCGCACTGATCTTTTCAGCTATGATCTCCAAGTGCATTGTCTAGTAGTAATTTATAACTATCTTTGCTGCTATATGTTACCGTGACACTGAAGCCTCTTATTAAGTGTGCCTTCCCTTGCCATACTACTTGCACTATTTCACTGTGCATTTGCCTGCTGCACTCCTTTTTAAATTGTAAAACTTGAAAACCAATTACATTTTTTTGTAAAATAGAAATGCCAGATCTTATTTGGACTGCAATGGCCTTTAGGTGCTATATTGGAGCTTGTAGATTTTTTTTACGTTTTTGGTGAACGTTTTTTCAGCAAACTGAACTTTGGTTCACTCTTTACTAATAGCCCCTCCACAGGTTCATTTTAAAGTGCATCTGTACCCACATAGCACTCCAAATCAAAGGTATGTCTCAATGTCAGCATTAACCTCTGGACCTCCCTATTCCATAAATGTATACCATAGTTTGTAGACGCTATAACGTTCACGTAAACCAATCAATGTGCGTTTATCTGGATTTGTTTACCAAAATTATGTAGCAGAATACATATTGACTTACATTTTTGAAGAATTTCTTTTTTTTATATATTTTTTCTCAAAATTGTCAGCCCGATTTTTTGTTTATAGAACAAAAACAAAAAATGCACTGGTGATCAAACACCACCAAAAGAAAGCTCTATTTGTGGGGGGGGGGGGGGGAAATTACATAAATTTTACTTGGGCACAATGTTGCATGACTGCTCAATTATCAGTTAAAGTTGCGCAGTGCCGTATTGCAAAAAATGGTCTGGTCATGAAAGGTGGGTAAATCTTCTATAGGTCAAGTGATTAAATAGCCAGGCCAGAGGTTCACTTTAAATCTAAGTTTGAGATTATTATGTTCTGAGTGTTTTAAATGAAGACATGTCTAAATTAGTGTACAACAACAAAACAAGTAATTTTTTTCCCATTGTCCTTATTTCAATTTTTTCATGATACGCTCTGCTGACTTTATCATAGAAATCCCATGAGGGTAGTAGAGAAAAAAAGAAATGAAAGTTAATGCAAGAACTTCCAGTATGTTTGAAGGGTAAATAAATGCAAGAGATAAAGACAGCACAACAACACGTAAAATAAACATGACTTTAGCTTAGCTTTTGCTGGTGTTTTGGGTCAATGATGCAGAACATATTGAAGCCAGAGGTTCAGCCTGACATCTAGGCATATAGAAAAAGAAAAAGGTCAACAGTGGTAGCTTCCTCCATATTTTTCTCATGACAGGTTTCCTTTTATGAAATGCTATGAAATGCTATGAGCCAAAGGTTCCACAGGAAAAAAAAACATAGGGCCAGATTCACAGAGCAGATACGACGGTGTATCTCCTGATACGCCGTCGTATCTGTTGTTCTATCTATGCGACTGATTCATAGAATCAGTTACGCATAGATAGCCATAGGATCCGACAGGTGTTGTTTTACACTGTCGGATCTTAAGATGCAATACCGCGGCCGCCGCTGGGGGGAGTTTGCGTCGTAAACCAGCGTCGGGTATGCAAATTAGGAGTTACGGCGATTCCCGACGGTTTTTGCGTTCGCTACGTCGCCGCTAGTCTAGTTTCCCGTCGCAAAGTTAGTCGTTTTTTTTGGTGCCTTAACTTTACACAGCAATCGTATTGCTTTATAAAGTATGGCCGTCGTTCCCGCGTCGAAATTAAAAAAATAACGTCGTTTGCGTAAGCCGTCCGGGAATACGGAATTACGCTACGCGCGTGGCCGTTCGAAAAAATGACGTCACTTCGCGCAAAGCACGGCGGGAGTTCGGAAACGGAGCATGCGCGGTAGGTCCGGCGCGGGAGCGCGCCTAATTTAAATGGCACACGCCCATTTGAATTGGCCCGCCTTGCGCCGGAGGCCGCCGGCGTAGGTTTTCATCGCAAGTGCTTGGTGAATCAGGCACTTGCGATGAAAAATTGCGGCGGTGTAACGTATCTACGATACGTTACGCCGCCGCACTTCTATGTGAATCTGGCCCATAGCATTTATTATGTGTTTGTTGAATATGATAGGCTACACAGAGAATGGCCCGGATTCACAGACAATTTACGCAGACGTATCTGTTGATACGCTGCGTAAGTTGTAGGATGCGCCTTCGTATCTATGCGCTGTATTCAGGAAACCAGATACGCCTGAATTTCAGCTTGATCCGACCGACGTAAGTCGTATCTTGGGTGCATATTTACGCTGGCCGCTAGGGGGCGCTTCCGTTGATTTACACGTCGAATATGTAAATGACTTAGATACGCCGATTCACGAATGTACTTGCGCCCGTCGCAGTAAGCTACGCTGTTTACCCCTCATAAAGCAGGGGTAAGTCATGTTAAGGTATGGGCGCAGGAACAGCGTCGTATTTTACGTTGTTTACGTAAGTCGGAAGTGAATGGGGCTGGGCGTAGGTTACGTTCACGTCGAAAGCATTGAGCCGACGTATTTTAGGGAGTATTTGCGATGTGATTCTGAGCATGCGCCGTTTGTTCGGCCATGCATTCACATGGGGTCACGGTTAATTTTAATACAACACGCCCACTGCCTTGCTACTTTGAATTAGGCGGGCTTACGCCGCCCCATTTACGTTACATATGGGAGCAAGTGCTTTGTGAATACTGTACTTGCCTCTCAGAGTTACGTTGGCGTAGCGCATATGAGATGCGCTACGCCGGCATAAAGATGCGCCGCTCTACGTGAATCCCGGGCAATAACTTTAACCTCAAAGGTAATGCAATTACACTGCATTTAGATTTGCGTTTTCCCAGGAAACATTGCACTTTATTATAAATATAGCAAAAAAAAAGAGATGAGGTGAAGATACGAGTAGCATTCTAACCAACGGCCATTTTATTTGTTGGAAGTTTCTACTTTTAGAAACTGTAAAGCACATATCAAATATACTGCATGATGACTTGTCAAATTAAAATTCCAGCATTTTATCATCTTATTTCCAAACGATACAAGCATGGCAAAATTACAAACTGTAATCAACCCTCAGTGCAATTCTTACCTCCTCTTTGGTGCTGTCACCTGCAGAACCACAGATCTGCAATTCAGCACTCCGCTTTTTCCAGGTAAACTGAGTGTTTTATGGACATGTTCCCTGGGGGTTCATCATCCCGCCGGCTTAGGTTCAGGGTAATCCTGGACAGAATAATGTTCACACGTAATTACACGACAGCCACACTGCACACTGTCACCAGAGGAAAAGAAGAAAGACCTGTGATGTCACATGACTTGCTTGAAGACTGCTAAAAAATACATCTAAAGTGATTTTGTCAAAAAATTGGAGGAGCTACATGGGTTGGGGGAAGGAGTAAGGGAGTGTAATAAGAAAATATATTATATATATATAATTGTATCATATTCGACTTTTTAATTAATATTATGAATTTATTTCAAATTATTTTTATTGATTTGAAAAGAATGTTATAGAACAAACATGACAGTTAAAAGGAATGTTACAAATAACAGCTTACAAATGCAAATGTGGTAGTACAGATCTAGCAAAAGATGTGGTCACAATTTCACAAATGCTTATAAACCTAATGGCTTTTTTTATTTCAAATGAATATAATGAATTTAAATGAATATGAATTTGTAAAAGAACTTTTAGAGAAAGTAATGCACAAAAATTTGACAGAAAATGAAATGAAATATTAGAAAAATTAAGAAACTTAAATATGCACAATAATAAAAAAACAAACAAAAAAACTGACAAAACATAGAATGGCAAAGAGCATCTATGTTTATGTAGACATATTTTTACTTTTATTAATTATTGTGCAATACAGTAGTAATAAATATAACTACCCAATAGAATGACAAAAGGCCTCTAATCTTTTTCATGTAAATGTATTTTTCCATTAATTGCAAAGTTACCGTGCAAAACAGTAATTAATAGAACTAACCAACAGAATGGCAGAAGGCCATTATTCTGTTTCATGTAAACATTTACATTTTAATTGCAAATTATTGTGCAAAATAACTTCATAAACTAACTCTAAAATATTTCTACATTGCAGACATGGTGATATGGCAAGATTACCAGCTATAGTGAGAGTGAAATCTGAGGGGAAAAAAGGCCTAATCAGATTTATACTAAACCCTAACTATAAATTAAAAAAAGAAAAGAAAAAGGGAAAGTGATTAACTTCATAAAAAAGGAACTTATATATACCGTACTCGTAAATTAACTTCACCTCCAGCATTCACCTTGGCAGTCCTTTTAACATATTGGGAATGGGTATGGTGGACGGAGGCAGCCCTCAAATTTTCCACACGCCTAGAAAATGATTTCTGGCGAGTGTGGGATGCCTTGGAGCGGGGGAGGGGCGAGCACCACCAACAGGTGGGGTTGAATGTGAGTCATTCTCCCAGCGATCACCCAGGGAAAGAGAGAGGAGAGGAAGAGGAGAGCTGGCCGGATCATCACAGAGCGGGGATTGCCCACTGTAACAGCTTTCATTTCAATTGAATTGCACAGGCGGGGCTGCATTGGTGGGCACTGGTCACGCTGCAAAGATGGGCACAGGTCAAACTGCATTGATGGGCACTAGTTACTCTGCAATCATCGGCACAGATCAAGCTGCATTGGTGGGCACTGATCATGCTGCATGATGGGCAAAGGTGAGGCTGCATTGGTGGACACTGATTCACGCTACAATGATGGGCAAAGGTGAGGCTGCATCAGTGGGCACTGATCACGCTGCAATGATGGACAAAGGTGAGGCTGCATTGGTGGGCACAGGTGAGGCTGCAATGATGGGCACAGGTGAGGCAGGGTGATGATGTCAGCAAGAGAAAGTGCTCTGGCACACTATGCGCACCACATTACTACTCTCCTGGGAGAACTCAAAGGTGTCCCAGGCCTTTAAAGTTTTTTTGGGTTTGGCTTGAAGAAACAGTGGCAACCCTAACACAAAGTGAGGGTGAATCCCCCCAGTACAGACACATGCAGAGAGGTTTTAGCACTACTGCACTTTTTCCAAAACAAAAAATGTTTTGACCATAGATATGCTTTAATGTCGCTATATTGACAATGCCTTCTTTTTATGGCGGGGGGACGTTGATTTCCTACATACCTTTATGGCAGGGCTGGACTGGGACAAAAATTTGGCCCTGGACTTCATCCAGACTGGCCCACTTTGACAGGTCTCTCCCATGGCGGCCGGACAACTCCCGCACCCCCCTGGCCACCCAAGCCCCCTCTCCCCCTTCACTAGCCACTAGTCATTCTACTTTAATAGAGTAGAACGGCTGGTACTGGTACTCTTATAGGCAGTATCAGTGGGGAAGCTAGACATTATTTCATCCGGGGCAAAGAATCAGTTCGGTGCCCCCCTTATGGGACAAGATTAGGCAGAAGTGAGAAACTCCCAGACCATAGCTGTTGAGTCAGCTGTCAGTCCCCTCCCCCATGCTCCTCTATTGCCCCCCCTGCTCCTCTGGTCCTCCTCTTGCTTCTCTGTTCCCCCCCAAGTGAGCGATGCGGGGAGGGAGAGGAGGTGAGCACTGCGGGAAGGGAGAGACAGAGGAGCAGAGGGGGGCGGCGGTCCGCTGTCACTGAAGCCGGCCCACTGAGCCATCAGCCCACCGGGAAACTCCCTGTAGTCCCAATGGCCAGTCCATCCCTGCTTTATGGTATCCCTTAATGCTAACGATTAGGGCATTAGGTTTTTCAATGAATTTAGCACCTCCTCAGTTTCCTTTTTAGATCTAATTATCTTTAAAGATCATAATAAATTACTAACCAAGCCCTATTTCAAACCCACTCATAAGAGCGGCTTCATCCCTTTGGGGAGTTGTCACCACCCCAATTGGATGAAAGCAATCCCCAAGAGTCAGTTTAAACGCATGTGGAGGAACTATCCAAAAAAAACTTTATAGCTCAGGCGGCAGTTTTGAAAAATAGGTTCATTCAAAAAGGGTATAATGCAGATGACTTGGAATATGACTTTTATACAGTGCCAGCCATGAATAGGGAACAATTGCTTATCCTAGAAGGAAAGAGAATGTCCCTTCTAATAAATATGAATGAGCCTGGCTTCACCACCATGTTTTCTACCCTGTATAGGTGGGTCAACCAAATCCTTAAAAACACTGGTGAGTGTTAAAGGAGGACAAGTTTTTGGGCCCATTGTTGTCAGAGAGACCAAATTTTATTTTTAGAAGGTCTAACACACTGAAAGATTTTTTGGCACCAAGCTGTTTTCAGGCCTCGTACAGACGAGCGGATCTGTCCAATGAAAACGGACATGTCCGCTAGGATCATTTGGTCTGATGGCTGTACACACCATCAGACCAAATTTCCCGCAGACAGACGACGCGGTGATGACGCGGTTACGATGCGGTGACGTGGCGGCGACGTGCGCGAACCCGGAAGTTCAATGCTTCCACGCATGCGTCGAATCACTTCGACGTCATGCGCGGGTTCTTGGGCCAGCGAACATGTCCGATGAGTCATACTGACCATCGGACATGTCCGGCGGACATGGTTCCAGCGGACATGTTTCTTAGCATGCTAAGAAATAGTTGTCCGCTGGAAACCTGTCCAGTCGGCCGGAAAATTGTCCGGTCGGCCCTACACACGACCAAACATGTCTGCTGAAACTGGTCCGACGGACCAGTTTCAGCGGACATGTTCGGTCGTGTGTACGAGGCCTCAAAGATCCACCAAAGATTGAGATGTTTGGGAGGTTGAAGGTTTTTTTTCCATGCAGGCGTTGCAAAATATGCAGAAATGCAAAAAATAGCTAAACTGCATCCTTTTCTTCCAGGGTCACCTCGAGTACCTATCAGATAAAAGATTTAATCACATATGAAACAAAGGGGGTCGTCTTGGGCTGACTGTGTGGCGTATAATATTTGTGTAGAACCACACGGGCACTCAATGTAAGAATAGGTGAACACTTGGCTAATATAAGAAATAGATTTTTCTAACATAGTGTCTTCAAACATTTTCGCCTATGTCACCATAGGGATCCATCTCTGTTACAGGTCATCACCATTGAAAAATTAACTTCACATTGGAGACGACGTAATCCTAACCACTTGTGGACCGCTTCCTGTAGGTATATGTTGACAGAATGACTTGGCTGGGCAAAAGCAGATTTATAATCCATTGGGTCTCAATGTTGAATGGGATATAAACTGCTATATTAATAACAGTTAGGGGGATATTAAAATGTATTATTATTGTTACTTATGATCACTAGTCAGAGTATATTTTTTCCATATATAAGGATTTGCCATACTTCCTCTGCACGTTACCCCATTCCCCACTCACAGCGCAGCACTACCCATTTATTCTTTATTCGATATTAAAAATAAGCCCCCTCTACCAGTTGGGTGCTGGTGAGTACCCCTTGAAAGGTTAAACTACCAGAGATAAGACAGATTATAAGAATATCAATTATTTGTAGGTTTTATGGGCCAGTCAAAGATATGTACCATTGTAGATGCCAAATAAGTAGGGAAGAGATAAACTATGGTGACATCTATAACCTATTAGTACCTGTATTTGTATGTTAGGGTTTTGATGCTTTTAATTTGTTTAATTATAATTTTTTTTACACACCATTATGTATTAATTTGTTTTGTGCCCCAATATTGACTATGTAGATGAAGACTTGTAGGTTTGAATTGGGGTTACAAATTACTATTTTTCTTATGGATGTTTTCGGCCATATATAGAGACTTCGTTAACCAATTTTTTTATATTCCAATATTTTTTATTGAGTTTCGAAAATAAAAAATACAATAGAAAGACAGGTATGATCTGTCCATGCAATAAAATTCAAGTTACAGGTGCAAGTCAATAAGGACAAAACAACATAACTATCATATGACATTTTCCCGGATTTATACCTCAAACTGTCAACAGACATAGAGAAAAGGGGCTAAATCGGGACCACTACAGGGCCTCTCGACGGAGAGCCCAACCAACCTCAAGGACCCGTCTCTCAGCAGAATAAGAAAAATGTATATTAGCAACAAAATAATAATAAGAAGTAAGGAAGAACACAAAAGGAGAAAAAGAAAGGGAAAAGACTAGAAGAGAAAAGGGAAGGAAGGAAGGAAAGAAGGGGGGAGCACTCCAATCTGAAGGGGCCATTCGTTAACCAATTTTTTTAATTAAAAAGTTTATTTAGGAAAATATTTGAGAATTAGACAATTCATATAAGCTTTTTGATTTCCATCTTCTGGTATTACAATTATTTAGAAAATAATTACTTAAAAAAAAAAAAAAATTAACCCTTATTTACGATTGGGTTTTTAGAGATTAAGGAATCCCTTTTACCCTACTTAATCTAAAGTGATAATTTCCGCATAAGAATACGTGGAGCATAGTACCAGTGGTGACACCATATAGGATATATGCCTGTAAGGAACTTCCGGTGCTACTCCTGCCTAATAAAATACATTGTTAGGGATGTTACAGATGAGCCTCCTTTCTCAGTTGATGCCTGTTACAGGGGAAACACGTTGGTTGGAGCCACATCTGGAGACATCTGTGCACACAAGCTGACTGACTGGCGAGGTCCACGGCCGTGTCTGTTATATTAATTGCTGATTTTTATCAACTTAATTGTAAGTTCGATTCTTTTTTTATTAAATCTTAAAAAAAAATTAAATACTGCACTATAAATTTCCCACCTCTTTCATCATATGATAAACATTGAGGATCCTTGTTCCATATATGCTGGAATACCTATTAGAGAAAGTGTTCGCTTGATGATGCTGAGCCCTCTCGTGGATTACAGGGTATCCTCTCTGAATGACACAGGAGTGTGTGGAGTACAATGCCAGTTTGATCTCTATAACTTGAGATCCACAGTCTCTGGTAAGAGGCATGATACACTGTGGGAAAGGATCTGTGTGAACACCCTGCCACTGCACGTTATTATCGTTTCTACACGTTTTAGTCACTGGAAGCCTTATTGTTTATATGGAAGTTCATCTAATATTAATGTATTTTTTTTATTTTTGGATTTTTTATATCACTTTCTTTTCAAAATACAATCTTTATTGTTTGTGTTTTGAGATTTCTGTCATTTGATTACAAATATTGATTTGAGAAGCGCACCTGGTCATTTTTTACTATAACTTTTTGAGCCCTCTATATATACCAGGTAGCAGCTCTCATACACATGATTTGTGGGTTGTGTTACATATCAATTTACATATCAATTTACTTCTAGGTTTATTAGTGGTGTTGTTTTATCACACCTTTTAGGTGGATCAGCACAGGATCCTTTTCCCTTTTATATACTTTAATGTTTAATGATAGTAAATTTGAATTTGAATTTGGATCTAGATCACATTTTACAAACTGAAGAAAGTACATTTTTCCAGTAGTTAAAGGGGCTTTTTCACCAATAAAGGAAAAAAGCAAGATGTAGCCCTAGTTACGGACATCATTTGATTTCAAACTAAAGAAGGCCAATCAACTCTGGGCTTTCCAGGGACTGAGCCAGCCTATATAAAAAGGGTTTAAAATGTATTTGTTGAAGCGTAAACCATAAGAAAAAACGTATCTGCTATGTTTTTACTTGTTTTTTTTATTTAGTACCATGGAACAACAAAATACATTTCTTTAGAAAAAATATATAATTTCTCTTATTTATAAGCTTACCTGCCACACAGTTTCCTCCCTCTTCTTGGATAAAATCCATGTTCAAAGTTAATATGACATCTGCTGTACACAGTTACTTTCAGAAAGACCATTGACTCACACATACACTCCTACACCTTTACTTCTTGTTTTCAACTGCTCTCAAACAAATATTGCTTTCTCTAACCTAAAAAATAACTGCAGTAACAGGACTTATTTTATAAGGCACAAAGTCATGTATAAAGTTTAGTAACCCACAGCAACCAATTAGCAATCAACTGTCTTTGTTGTACTGCAAACTGTTAAATGTTGAAACTGGCTCGCGGTTGGGGTGCAGCTCCATTGAACTCAATGGAAGAGTTTGACAGGTGTTGCTTCCTGTCAAACTCTGTACGCTGAGTTAAAAATGCCACAGCTGTGTCATGTATAAGCTCTGTCTGGTTGTATTTAAAAAATTTGGGTGGGCAGCCAGAGGCAGTAATGCCGCATACACACCATCACTTTATGTGATGAATTTTTTTTTTCAAAGACGAAGTTGCCTACACACCATCGTTTTTCCCACAATGTTCTAGCAAAGCGAGGTTACGTTCCACCACGTTTTTCCATTGAAGCTCGCTTCATAACTAGCTTCTGGGCATGCGCGGGTTTAAAAACGTCTTTTTAAACAACGTTTTTTGCTACACACGGTCAATTTCTGTGAAGTAAAAAACGACGTTTTGAAAAACGACACATAAAATTGAAGCATGCTTCAATTTTTTTTGGTGGTTTTTTACAAGACATAAAACGACGTTTTCCCCCACACAGGGTCAATTAAAGTGACGTTTTTAAAAACGTAGTTTTTTTTCATCACATAAAGTGATGGTGTGTACGGGGCATTAGCCCCAATCTGCCCCCTCTCTCTGTAGTCCTTTTTTCTGTAATTCTTATTTCTTTACCAGACCAAGCTATCAATCATAATTGGCAGTGTTAGAGAGTCCGGACAAACCCTTTACCACGAACAGGGATGCTTGCATTGTTCAGCTTTTATTCGCTCTCTGTAAAACCTTTATCCCAAAAGGAAAAAGTTATTGCTGTAATTGCTTAATCGTTGTTAGCTGTAGTTCAGCTTCAATTTATTAGTCAAGTCCATCTAAGACAAGTCATATACGAGTCTTTTTTTTCAATCAATAAAAAAAATTACTAAATTCCCCCATCCAAACACTCGATTGCATTGTGGCAGCAGAATACACATATCAGTGCTGCTGACTACTGCGCAGACGTGGCTCTCTGCGCTGTACAGCGGGACGCTGCAGTTGGGACTTTCTCATCTTCATCCCCTGCTCCTTCTCTACTCCATCGAGTGATATCCCAAGGGGCAGGCCTAGAGAGGACAGTTGTGTCCATCAGGAAATTATTAAGTCTTCTGCTGTGAGTGCAACTTATTGGTTTTATGTTTCACAATAAACGTTATTACACTCGGGCGGTTGTGTGCTCTCCTTCCTTCTATTTTTTTAAGTTACATTTTTTATTGTGTACGCAAGCAAGACAGTAAATCTAACAGCAAAGAAATAGCAAAACCGAACACAGAGGGACAACTCATATCACAGTTTTTGTAGTGAAGAGTGACAGCACGTTCTAAGTACAAGACAGGAAATAATGAAAAATCATGCCTGACATGAGATAAAGGATGACATGAGATCAAGAACATCTAGAGTAGCCTGGTATAGCTGTAACAAATTGAAATTATGATGTAATGTAACCTCTTGATCAAGGTCCTGCATGTGCACTTTTTTCTTTTCATTTTCCAAAACAGAACTTTAGCATAACAAAAAAACAAGAACAAAGAAACAAACGGATTACCTATACACACAATAGTGTTCCAAGCAATAGTAGTAAATAGCTAGTGCCAAGTGTTACATCCTACCATATATATGTAAAAGATGAATAATGTGTCTGGGTTTCGGACGGACACATTATTCAGACAGACTTAAATATACTGCTCCTATATGACATATGTGCAGCTTCTCATGGGGCCCCCTAGTGACCCCCGGGCCCCTGGGCAGTGCCCGAGTGCCCAAATGGTCAGTCCGCCCCTGACCATGTTTGACCTTTTGGGATGCACGGATGTTCTGCGCATCCATATGCAGGCAGCTCCATTCATGTCAATTAAAACAAAGTGGCTGTATAGACACAGCTGCTGCTCCCAATTTGACATTAATGTGACTCCAGGTGCACGTTCCTGAATGCAGACAATGTAAGCCCAGGGACATGCACCCTCAGGGATGTCATATTGGAAGCAGTGACTGTGTCCACTCAGCTGCTTCGTGAATGGGAATGTCTGCACATGTATTCATGGAACACAACAGTGCATCCCCTGCGGGCAAACAGAGCCCTCACATGGATGCAGGCCTGGATTTACTCCCTTTGCCGCCCCAAGGCCGGGTCCTTCAATGCCGCCCTCGTCTACGCAGTACAGGGGGGACATTATCCGCCGGGGGACTTTTTCGACAGGATACTGAGATGCATTGAAAAGCGGAGGGGGGTGGTGGGGGACTGGGATTGGTACTGCCGAAAATGACACTGAGAACCTGGGGGGTGCTGCTGCCAAAAATGACAAAATTACATTGAGAACCGGGAGGGGGGTTGCTGCTGCCGAGAACCATCTCACCTCCTCTTCCCTCTGTTTTCTCTCCTCTCACCATCCACATGACGGGGAACTCCCGAAATGAAAGTGAAAGTGTCCTCTCCTCTCAGCCACAGTGCCGCCCCTGCACCCACTGCCGCCCCGAGGCCTGGCCTTGTTGGCCTTGTCTGGAATCCAGCCCTGCATGGATGTACACTTTAGTATGCCGGTGTGAATAAAGCCTTTGCCATTAGTTTGGCACAAGAACAGGTCCAAAGTTGATGGAGAGAGCCGTTCTAACTCTCTTGAGATATTTAAAGCCCCAAAGCCAGCCATAGATGGAGTGATTTTCTTTCCTGCAACAATTTTCCCTCCTGCAAAAAAAGTTGCTAAATTCTCCCATCAACACAGTCAGTGTTGATGGGGGAATACCTCCCTTGAAGCCATTGTATTCCCCACTGGGAGAACAACACAGTGATTACTAATAGCGGTTATAATAGATTTGATCAAACCATACATGGTTTGAATCTTCTTCTAATCTAATCTGAACCGGTCAAGCTTCAAACCATCTATTTATTAAGTTCATTTTTCATTCCTATTTTTTCGCTTCTTATTTTATGGGTGTCAGACAGAGCAGGAACTATATGGAAATCTCTCCTATGTGATAACAGTCAACAATAAAAGGGACATTGCCATTGGAAATTAATAGAGGCTGCCACTACACAACTGAGCCTAAACCACTAGCGTTTCCCTTCAAGCATTACGTATTGTAAAAAAAAATACATTCTTTGTATATTTGTATGACAAAACATTGTTTTAATGTTTTCCTTTATTTAATTTTTTTTTTTAATCTTTATTCTACATGAAGATCTAAAAAAAAAACTTTGAGGGTGGAATACATTATTAAAATTAGCATTCCAATTGTGGGAATGGTATTATGTGGTAGACATTGTATTATTATGTGATTTTCTTTATATTTTCTTACATGGCTTGACTTGTGTGGGTGTAGAAGTATGTGACGAATTCATTAGAGTTATTGTTTATTCATTAAAACAACATGTCAAATGGCATAGTGTCAATTTAGTTTGCAAATGTAATCTAATGCTGCGTACACACGATCATTTTTCGGCATGAAAAAAAACAAAGTTTTTCCTACTTCATCATTAAAACGACGTTGCCTACACACGATAGTGGGGAAAAAAATGCTCTAGCAAAGCACGGTGACGGACAACACGTACGATGGCACTATAAAGGGGAAGTTCCATGCGGATGACGCCACCCTTGGGGCTGCTTTAGCTGACTCCGTGTTAGTAAAATATGATTTGTGCTTTTCTCTCTGTTACAGCGTGATGAATGTGCTTACTCCATTATGAATGGTAGTTTTACCAGAACGAGCGCTCCCGTCTCATAACTTGCTTCTGAGCATGCGCAGGTTTTTAACAACGTTTTAGCCCACACGCAATCATTTTTTACAACCCCTGAAAAACGACATTGTTTAAAACGTCGTTAAAAAATGCAGCATGTTAAAAAAAAAATGTTGTCGTTTTTCAGAACCCGAAAAATTATGTGAAGCCCACACACGATCATTTTAAATGACATTTTTTAAAAACAACGTTTTTTTCATGCCGAAAAATTATCGTGTGTACGCGGCATCAGTGTTGTGTGCATAATTGATTATATAAGTAACTACAATAACAAAAAGAAATGCAAAAATTACTTTAAAAAATTATATACTTGAAACCTGCATCAGAGAATCAATCTTCCATGAAAATGGTACAGCATAGAAAACGTATGGGGCTTATTTATAGGTGGTCAATTTGGACATTTAACATTTTGTTTTCTAATGTTTATGCTATCATAGTTTGTCTTATAGGAGACCCTTTTTTTTTTCATTCACCATTGTTGCATTTTTTTTTTTTATTATTATTATAGTTTCCCCATTTGGAATGTATTTGAGCTATTTTTGTTTAACATGTTAATAACTATAAGATTAAATATTACTTTATTTATTAACTTTTTCTACCTTTTTCCCATTACTCCCAACTTGGAATAGTGAAATTGGCCATAGCATCTTTTATTATAAAAAAAAAAAACAATAGGTGTGTGTATATATATATATATATATATATATATATATATATATATATATATATATATATATATATATAATATTATTCACGTTGTATATAGCGCCAACAATTTACGCAGCACTTTATAATGTAGAGGGGGGACAGCACAATTACAGTACAGTTCAGTACAGAAGGTACAGGAGGGCCATGATCGTAGAGCTTACATTATAAAGAGAGGGGGTGGGGGTACAAAAGGTAATAGCTGCAGAGAATGATTAGATGGGGCTGGCTCTGGGACAGTTGTTAGGTGGGTGTGGGATAGACTTCCCTGAATAAATGAGTTTTCAGGCATCTCCTAAAGGTGGACAGTGTAGGGGCTGATCAGACATACCGGGACAGGGAGTTCCAGAGGAATATAGTTACATAGTTACATAGTTACATAGTTAGTCAGGTTGAAAAAAGACACAAGTCCATCCAGTTCAACCACAAAAAAATAAACAAACAAAATAAAAAACACAATACAATCCCATACACCCAACTCCATACCCACAGTTGATCCAGAGGAAGGCAAAAAACCCCAGCAGAGCATGATCCAATTTGCTACAGCAGGGGAAAAAATTCCTTCCTGATCCCCCGAGAGGCAATCGGATTTACCCTGGATCAACTATACCTACAAATCTTAGTACTCAGTTATTTTATGTACATTTAGGAAAGAATCCAGGCCTTTCTTAAAGCAATCTACTGAGCTGGCCAGAACCACCTCTGGAGGGAGTCTGTTCCACATTTTCACAGCTCTTACTGTGAAAAAACCTTTCCGTATTTGGAGGTGAAATCTCTTTTCCTCTAGACGTAAAGAGTGCCCCCTTGTCCTCAGTGTTGACCGTAAAGTGAATAACTCAACACCAAGTACACTGTATGGACCTCTTATATATTTGTACATGTTGATCATATCCCCCCTAATTCTCCTCTTCTCAAGAGTGAATAGATTTAGTTCTTCTAATCTTTCCTCATAGCTGAGCTCCTCCATATATATATTCATATTCTAACACTAAACTCAAGTGAAAATTTGATGTTACAGGCAACATTTTCAAATGTAATCTGTGCCTTGTCTTGAATTTCTCCTAAAAAAACTTGCACTTCCTGGTAAGTGAGGGCACCTAAGTACCCGTGAGCCTATGACCTCATAGCTATATATCTGCAGTGTGAGATCTTAGACACTGTTGCCCAAGACTGTTAACCCCATGCGATTTGGGGGGATAAAACATCACTGCTGTGCTGCTGACTGTTCTCATTGCTGGAGACTCTGACATGAGGGAGAAAAACCCTGCCTCTATCAAGATGGCTGCCATTACAGTGCAGAAACAGTGCAGAACAAGGCATGGTAGTTCAATTATGGGTAAAAATAGCTGCAGGGAGGCCACAGATCATACTGGTTCCCTCTGTCTGCATTTTTTTTAGGCACATCTCCCAGAGTTCCGTTCCCCTTTAACACATACAGTGCCTTGAAAAAGTATTAATACCCTTTTAAATTATCGACATTTTGTCATGTAACAACCAAAAACGTAAATGTATTTTCTTGGGATTTTATGGGATGGACCAACACAAATTACACATAATTGTAAAGTTAAAGGAAATTATAAATGTTTTTCAATTAAAAACATAAATAAAAAATATGTGAAAAGTGTGGAGTGCATTTGTATTCAGAACCCCTGAGTCAATACTTTTTAGAGCCCCCTTTTTGAGGCAATATCAGCTGCAAGTCTTTTTGGGTATGTCTCTACCAGCTTTGCACATCTAGGAGAGTGACATTTTTGCCCATTCTTCTTTTGTCAGATTGCATGGAGAGTCTCTGTGAACAGCAATTTTTTCTTTCTTGCCACATATTCTCAACTGGATTTAGGTCTGGACTTTGAATGGGCCATCCTAACACATGAATGTGCTTTAAACTAAACAATTATATTGTAGCTCTGGCTGTATGTTTAGAGTTTTCATCCTTCTGGAAGGTGAACCACAGCCCCAGTCTTAAGTCTTTTGCAGACTCTACATGTTTTCTTCTAAGATTGCCCTGTATTTGGCTCCATTCATCTTCCCATCAACTTTGATCAACTTCCCTGTCCTTGCTGAAGAAAAGAATCCCCCAGAATATGATGCTGCCAGCACCATGTTTCACAGTAGGGATGGTGTGTTCCGGGGGATGTGCAGTTTTATTTTTCCACCACACATAGCGTTTTGCTTTTAGGCCAAAAAGCTACATTTTGGTCTCATCTGACCAGAGCACCTTCTTCCACATGTTTGCTGTATCCCCCACATGGCTTCTCGCAAACTGCAAACAGGACTTCTTATGGCTTTCCTTCAACAATGGCTTTCTTCTTGTCACTCTTCCACAAAGGCCAGATTTATTGAGTGCACGACTAATAGTTGTCCTGTGGAGAGATTCTCTCACCTGAGTTATGGATCTCTGCAGCTCCTCCAGAGTTACCATGGGCCTCTTGGCTGATTCTCTGAATAATGCTCTCCTTGCCCAGCCTGTCAGTTTAGGGGGACGGCCATGTCTTGGTAGATTTGCAGTTGTGCCATACTCTTTCCATTTTTGGATGATGGATTGAACAGTGCTCTGTGAGATGTTCAAAACTTGGAATATTTTTTTTGCTTTAAAACTTCTCCACAACTTTATCCCTGACCTTTCTGGTGTGTTCCTTGGCCTTGATAATGCTGTTTGTTTACTAAGGTTCTCTAACAAACCTCTGAGGGTATCACAGAACAGCTGTATTTATACTGAGATTAAATTACACACAGGTGGACTCCATTTACTAATTTGGTGACTTCTGAAGGCAATTAGTTCCACTAGATTTTAGTTTAGGGGTATCAGAGTAAAGGGGGCTGAATACAAATGCATGCCACACTTTTTACATATTATGTAAACAAATTATATTTATCATTATCTTTCCACTACACAATTATGTGCCACTTTGTGTTGGTCTATCACATAAAATCCCAATAAAATACATTTAAATTTTTGGTTGTAACATGACAAAATATGGAAAAATTCAAGGGGTGTGAATACTTTTTCAAGGCATTGTATTAACAACAGCCTGTACCATACCAACTAAATATGTACAGAACTATTAGCTATTTAAAGACCTGTCATTTGCAAGAATCACAGGGGAGTGGAGGAGGCAGCTGGAAGTATTCAGAGCCACCTACCAACAGAATCATTGCTTTGCTCATGTACAGGAAAGCTACAATTGCCCTTTTAAAAAAAAACAAGGAGCCACATGCTAATTTCAATGTGGATATCCCCAAATGTTTACACTCATCTTCCTTTCTCACTCTCCTGACACTCTGTTACGGATTCTAGAAGTTGAAGAAAAGTCCTGAATTAGCTGTAAGTTCGTAGATAGGTGCACATACTGCATGCATTTATATTTTTATGTGCGTGTACATAGAGGCGGAGATCTACGTTTTTTTGTGTGTTTTTCTATTTTTACATGTTACTTTATTTATTTACTTTTTACAATGAACTTTTTGTCTATCCCATAGTGGAGCAATAGCACCCTTCAATAGCTTACTGTTCTCCCTATCCCTGCCTTTCGCTATAGTGGTTGGAGCATAGATCGTGCTCCATTAGCTTTGCAAGTGACAAATCCAGAAGTAGCAAAATATAACACGTAGCTTCAGTGTTCATTCACTGGGCGATCGGTTCATTGCTCTGCTTCCATTCTGCTCACTGACACCTATCATTAGGTCTGCAGATGATTCAGTGGAGCCCAGAATATAAAACAATGGCGGTGAGAATGGGGGCGTTACCTTCGGCTGGCTGTCGAAGTGATTGGGTGGCTTTATAGACACCTAAAAACTCATAACCTGCTCTACAAATTTGAACATTATAGCAGCCAAAACTGTGTCTAAAAATCCCTGTCCACCAGCCACCATTTTAAATGTTTTTTTTTTCACAATTTTGTCTTATTGTTGTGTTGGCAGCTTATATTTAGTTTTATTTTTGGTTGGTGCAGTATATTATTCCCTTTATTTACCATTTTAAATGGTGCTGGAAGACAAGTGGTTTAAGTGGACTTGAGTTAAAATGTTTTCTCTATTATCGAGAGCATTTAGAAATGCCAATTTCACCTATGCAGCCCCTTGAAAAAAAGTACTTTTTACTTAATTTCCTCCAGAGAAATAGCAGAACGGATCCTGGTTTGTGAGGGTAACTATGAACTCCTGCGCCTGTAGCCTCATAGCTGTACATCTGCAGTGTGAGATCTAAGCCACTGCTGCTCCTGACTGTCATTCTATACAGGTCTAGTGCAAGAATGGCAATGCCTATACTGTAATCACCGCTGTTCATTGTGCTGGAGGCTCTGAAACGTGGAAGAAAAGCCCTACTTCTATCAAATTGGTCATCTCCGTACAGAGACACTGCAGAACATGGCATAGTACATCAGTAATAGGGGAAATATCATCTGCAAGGGGAAAACAGGCAAACGTAGTAACTGATCCTTTATCCTCTGCCTGTTTATTTTCGGGCACAGCATCTTGAGTATAATTCCTCTTTAAAGGTCACATAATCATGATGTTCTTACGTTCACCATAATCTCATTGCAGATGTTGTCACCTGATTTTACAAATCACACTAAATTATTTTAAATGGGAATCACCTAACAGAACTACATTCATGCTGTTCTGAAAGACATTTACATCACTAATGCATTCAGACATGGAGGTGGTCACTTAAACTCGCAGTAAAAGGTGAAATCAAGAACCTGATTGCTTGCTACAGCAACAATTGCAGCTGCTGTATGAGGCTTTTTAACACAAGAGTTCAATGCTTTTTGAATTATTATTTTTCTACCATGTAACCCTTTGTTTGAATGAGCTATGTTCGATCTCATAACTTAAGCTTCGGTAAAGCCACGCAGAAAAGTACAATCAAACTTTACATTCAAAATTTAAACAGCATTAATACAGGTCAAGAATGTAGTTTGCAACACTCAAGTACGCGAAAATTGTTTATTCAATTGCTTTCAACAGAAAATACATTTTAGGTGCATTTGAAATGATTTTACAATTCCTTTTCATTTTAGTCAACAATGACTTTATTTATAAAACCTTTTGCAAATGATAAATCATGCATGTAGAATTATCCTTTGAGCGACATGCTGAAGCTGAACTCCAGGCAGACCTTAAAAGCCTACAATTTATTTCAGTTAACAGTTAACAAGGGTAGCCAAGGCACTCTATGCTTGAAGTAAATGCCCAGGTGCTCACCCACAAAGAAATCATATATAAATCCGGATCTAAGGTTCATATTTACGCTGGTCGCTAGGTGGCGCTTCCGTCGATTTCCGCGTCGAGTATACAAATTAGCTAGATACGCGAATCCACAAACGTACGTCCGGCCGGCGCATTTTTTTACGTAGTTTCCGTAAGGCTTTTTTCAGCATAAAGTTACCCCTGCTATACAAGGCGTACTCAATGTTAAATATGGACGTCGTTCCCGCGTCGAATTTTGAAAATTTTACGTCGTTTGCGTAAGTCGTTCGCGAATAGGGCTTTGCGTAGAATTACGTTCACGTCAAAAGCATTGGCTTGTTGCAGGTTAATTTGGAGCATGCGCACTGGGATACCCCCACGGACAGCGCATGCGCCGTTAAAAAAAAACGTCATTTACGTCGGGTCAAGACGTATTAACATAAAACACGCCCCCATCTCATCCATTTGAATTGCGCCCCCTTAAGCCGACAAAGTTACACTACGCCTCCGTAACTTACGGCGCAAATTCTTTCAGGATACAGAAAATATGCTGTAAGTAACGGCGACGTAGTGTATCAGAGATACGTTACGGCGGCGTAGTGTATCAGATATACGTTACGGCGGCGTAGTGTATCAGAGATACGCTACGCCGGACGGAAAGATGCGCTGAGGTACGTGGATCTGGCCCCAAGTGTTGGTACTTCTCCCAAAAGAGATCAAAACTCAAAGAATTGGGAAAGAAGTTAAACCATCACAGCTGTGCAAGAACATCAAAACAGGAGGACGAGACATCCAGTGGCTCACGTGGGGACAACAAATCCAACCTGGATATTATTCATTTATTCAAGTGAATATCGTTTACTTTACAATTAAACAGCTGTCTAACTCACTTCATGGTATACAATTTCGAGGACTTAATGATGTTATTGTGATGTTTTTTTTTTTTCTCCCAATATGACCATGTACAGGAAATGTGTATACATATAAGCAAATTTAGGTTTTGGTACAGTATTCCCCATAACTATCTCCCTTTCCAACCCCTTTCACCTCTAGACCCTATCCCCTCCCCTCCCATCCCCCATATCACTTCCATATTACCTTTCTCTTCCTTATAACTCAATAAGTAATTATAATTGTATTAAAATGATTGTTCTTACGAATTTACTATTATACTTTACTATTCTGTCAACAGACATTGTTTCTCAGTTTATGTTTCATGTCAATCTTTGCAACATTGTCAAATGTATGTATTAAATAATTCTCAATAAAACCTTTGATTGTGAAAAAAAAAATCCCACTAGAGAAGGGCCATTGGTTCACTTACCCTTTCCTTCGATTTCCCTTCTAAATGTTGGTCTCTGCAGCAGATTTGCCGCAAGATCACCTTTATCGGTGGCGGGAGAGGCACCCTCCTCCCGCTAGTCTCCTGTGCCCTCCGCCGCTTACCGGAGTCGTCGGCAGTGGCTGAGGTGATCGGGTACTTCTGGTGGCTGGGTATGGAGACGAGTGAGGGGAAGATGGCCCACCCATCTCCATACCATAGCAGGGCGGAAGCGACGTCAAAACGCCACTTCCGCCCATGGCTCTTTTTCATTGCATTTTTGCGTAAATATAAGATCTGAGTTTTTTTTTACTTTATTTAAGAGGTTTTTCTGTTACAAGTGATCTTTCCATTCCTTGTAATAGGAATAAAAGTGACACCATTTTTTTTAAAGAACAGTGTTAAAAATAAAAATAAAACGTAAAATAAATAAGAAAAAATATATATATTTTTTTTAAATGCACCCCGTCCCGCCGAGCTTGCATGCAGAAGCAAACGCATACATGAGCAGCGCCCACATATGAAAACAGTGCTCAAACCACACATGTGAGGTATCACCATGATTGGTAGAGCGAGAGAAATAGTTCCAAAAAAACTGCGCTTGTAAGACCGCTGCGGTGTGACATAAAGTATTGCAATGACCGCCATTTTATTCTCTAGGGTGTTAGAAAAAAAAGTGTATAATGTTTGGGGGTTCTAAGTAATTTTCTAGCAAAAAAAACAAACAGTTTTTAACTTGTAAACAACAAATCTCAGAAAGAGGCTCAGTAGCTTAAGTGGTTAATGTCCAAACCACTTAAGGTTAACTGTTCTTAAGTGGTTAATGTCTAAACCACTGGCAACAAAAGTGAGTACACCCCTAAGTGAAAATATTAGACAGGAGTTATAACTCTCCCTTAGGCTAGTCAAAATGAAAAAAAAATGTTTTGCCTTAAGTTCTACTTCAAAATGAAAACACATTTCTGATGCTCAGTTCACTTTAAGTGATACAGGTATAGTCATTAGTACATATAAATAGCAAAATGTCAACACTTTGAACTTTGTATATCAAATATTTATAAAGTACTTGAAGTCCTGGGGAGAAATGGCCCTCCCCAAATAGGATATTGCACTAAACCTGTAGGTAAAAGGGAGAACCAAAACCTTTGCTAAGTGGAAGAGTGGATTTAATAATGAAGTTGGCAGTACCTCCACACAGGACAGGGTCTCTCTGAACAGAGGGGAATCCCTCCTAGGAAATTAACCAATAATTCAATCAAAGTAATTGGAAGCAGAAGAGATACTGCAATTAGCATATAACATTAACCATAAGTATATAGATGCACACCAGTATAGAAAGCATATAAGCTTTAAATAAGAAGAGACTAATGCCAGTACACACATCCAATCTACAAACAGGTACTGTCAACAAAGGGTCTAATAGGAGTTCTGGTGGAATTGTGCACCTATACCCGGTTATATATAATTATTAATATAGATGCCTCCAGATGAATGTTGCAGCAAAGTTCAACTGCAGGTGTCCCTGTGGATGATATGGCATCTGTCTTTGTGTCGGAGACCAGAAGACAAGAACAGCAGTCACAGGGATATCCTTCAACTGTTGTCCATCCAGCCTGGAATGCAGCTTCTCATTGGCAGGAACTGTGGTGTGGCACTGGAACTCAGAGTTGCCTATCTACTCTGCGCTCTAGTCTCCATCTAGTGTCTAATCTGACATACAACCGGTCATCTTATGATGGTTGTCAAGCCCTAAGTTAAAACTAGCTATAGAATTCTAGACCAGAAGAGACCAGGTTAACTAAAATTACATGAGCTGCATATAAACTCTATTGCGATAAAAAGATTCACCTACTAACATACAGCAACATGACCACTAGCACAGACCTAGCTATCTGGGACTGTGCATGTGAGATAATAACAATAGGATAGAAATAAGTCTGTCATATGGAATTACTGTAGATTCAGGCCTTTAATCATCAATTTTGGTTGGTGAGTGTGTATTTTCCTCACGCTGTGGTGGAGCTCTTCAAAAGGATAAGAAGTCACTATTTATTATAAGGCACAGAGACTGGAGGATTTCTTAAGGACTGATCACTTACCAATGATATATATATATATAAAATTACATTTGTATTTTTTATAAGCTTTGTAGTTGTAATAAGTTTCACTTTGTCTTGTTTAATAGTAACCCCTTACTTTCTTATGTTTTCGCTTGCTAAAAGTGGCGTTTTCCACTTAAAGGGGCAGCTGCTTATTTACAGTATTTCGATGTTATCACAATTTTTTGGCTTTATGGAGCCCATTTTATCACATTTTTGTTAATGATTTAGATACAGTATATATTCAAAAAGCCATGGCAGCTGCAGGTAAACTTTTAGAACACAGGAACACAATAGCCTCTGCTTCTGGTCTGGATAAAATATAGTATTGCAGTAACACAGCTTCGGTATGTGAAGTGGTGTCAGCTACTCTTTCTCTCTCTTTTTTTACCCAATAATCCAAAGACAGGAAGTGACATACACAATTAACGCTGTGGTAATTACCGAACAAGCGCTATTTACAAATTCAGATGGTAGAGGGCAGTTGATCCCTACATACTCATAAATGTTGTTTTTCCCTACAGTCACCATATACATTTTAACTTTTCAGCTGTTTTTTTTCCCTCAAGGGCAGGTTTTCATATAAATGGTTAGTGCAGGTTAAAAAAAACAATTGTTTCCAAGTGACAGATACATGAGGCCCAATCATATCCCCTATTCGCTTTGAACATTTTTGTAAAGTACATGTCACAAGGAATGAACACATTAAAATTTGGGGGGGAAAGAATAAAATAGCAAAGAATAGCCTCACAAATTTCATCAATGCTACAAAGTGTTACCCGTCAAAAAAAAAGAAGGAAATAGTGATGGGACTGCATTGTCTGTAATCCGATTACAGTATTTGCACATCCTTGCTGCTCTGCTTGTTTAAATTCTTTGACTGAAACAGTAACTTTTTGCAAAGACAAAAGATCAAATTATGTCATCTATCCAGGTGACTTTTAAAAGCAGATTGGCAACTACATGATAAATTTTCTTTTCCCTCACTTCTGGCTTTGGTGTGGTTTGGATATCAGGGAGATTGTCAGGCTTTGTGTTTACTAAAGAATCCCGTTTAGCAGCTACAGCAGAATCTCAGGGGAAGCAAAGCTGTCAGTCACTGTTCTGCATCACAAAGTAACAGTGCAGAATAGCGACTGACACACTGATCTCCCAAGAGGTACCGCAAATACCTACATACGTCGCCTCCAATCATTCACTTGGCTTGTCAGAAGACGAGGGCGTGAGCTATCAAGGGATGTCTGAATTGTAAAGAGAGTCATTAGATGGTATTTTTATATTGCTCTTTATAGCAATAGGAAATGTATTACTCATTTAACAGAATACATTCTGTTCCATTCATTGTGAGTCTAGTTTTTGTTTATTTGTTTTCTCAAGCATTAAGGTGAACTCTAGGCAGATATAAAATAATAGGGTGAGGGAATGTGTCTGGATTCAGTTTGTGAACTTTAATCTGAAACCTATTGAAATCTATAGGGGGCAAATCTCGAAAAAAAAAATTGTCCATTTTCAATTCTCACGCACTGTTTTCTCAGCAAGACCCAGCAAGAAAACTGCTGGCAGAGTAAACCGTGCGTGTGTACGAGGCTTTCAGGCCTCGTACACACGACCAAGGAACTCGACGGGCGAAACACATCGTTTTGCTCGTCGAGTTCCTTGTGAGGCTGTCGAGGAACTCAACGTGCCAATTTTCTCCATTCCCGTTGAGGAAAAAGAGAACATGCTCTCTTTTTGGCTCGACGAGTTCCTCGACAGTTTCCTCGTCTAAAAATGTATACACGACCGGTTTCCTCAGCAAAAAAAACAGCAAGTTTCTTGCTGTTTTTTGCCGAGAAACTCGGTCGTGTGTACGAGGCTTCAGGTTTCTCGTCAAGAAAACTGCCTAAAATCTTGACGAGAAAAATAGAGAACCTGCTCTCTATTTTCTCGTTGTGATTCTCGGCAGTGTTTTCCTGCCGAGAAACCTGAGAATGTGTATACTTACCTGTCGCCGTGGAAATCCGTGCATGCTCGAAATGACTTTGACGCATGCGCGGTAGCTTCCTAGGCATAGGTAGGGTGTAGCAAGATGGCGGCAACGGCATCTAATGTGACAAGCGCATGCTTGTCGTAGTCGATGACGGCACCGCTTTCCTTTTTAATTCAAAAGAACGGCGGTTCTTTTGAATTGAGTGTCTGTACACTCGGCATAGGTAGGGTGTAGCAAGATGGCGGCAACGGCATCGAATGTGACAAGCGCATGCTTGTCGTAGTCAATGACGGCACCGCTTTCCTTTTTAATTCAAAAGAACGGCGGTTCTTTTGAATTGAGTGTCTGTACACTCGGCATAGGTAGGGTGTAGCAAGATGGCGGCAACAGCATCGAATGTGACAAGCGCATGCTTGTCGTAGTCAATGACGGCACCGCTTTCCTTTTTAATTCAAAAGAACGGCGGTTCTTTTGAACTGAGTGTCTGTACACTCGGCCAGCAAGAGATTCTTGTCAAAAATCTTGTCAGGAAAAACAAGGGCTTAATAGACAAGGGATTGTTTTAATAGCTCCATAGAGCATCGGTTCAACACTACATGTATGTATGTTTAGGAGGTTCTTTCTGTTGAGCTATTGGGGCATTATTGAGTATAGGCTTTGGTACATATGCTCTGTACATATCCACTGTAACAAAACAGTGAGCACGAGATAAACAATCCACGTTCGATAAAATATGGTCCCCTTGGCTTGCTTACCTGCAGGTCCTGGATGAATAAAGGTGACTGTATGAATAGTTAATAGAAGATCCCCAGACGGATTCAACTCTTTTTTCCTTCCCCCATTCCAACCTCTTCTATTGTTCCCCTGACTCTAGCCAGCCTTAGCATCATGCTCTGAAAGCCCTTTTTTTATTTTTTCTTAATTAAGCTACTCATGTTTACAGTCCGGGGATTGGAGTCCCTCACATGGGACCCTTTAATTGCATGGTAATGGCAAATACTTCGGAAGCTATAATCACTGGATTAAGGCTTTTCCATTTTGTAGGCCTATTTACAGTGATTACGCTTTAGTGAGGTCTTGACCTCAAGATCTTTATGATTTATTGTTCCATATTCTGATTTAATGGGCAGTCATCTGGATAGCTACCTCCCAGTGTTAACAATGTTCTTGTTTTATATTCAATCCACAGCTCAAAGCTTTTTTTCTCTTTTTACCTCACTTGGTGTCCACGTGTTCAATCGTGGCCTTATGGAAGGCCTAACCCGACTGCCATGATTTTCTTTTTTCTCCCAACCACTTGAAATATTGTTCTAAATACAGAAATATGCTTAAAAGTCTGAGAGGAGATAAATTCCCTGTTTTTAAAACTCTGTACTGACACAACTGAGCATGCCCAGACTAAAAAACTGTCAGGCCCCGTACACACGACCGAGTTTCTCGGTAGAATTCAGCCAGAACTCGATGGGAGACGTATTCTGTCGAGAAAACCGGTCGTGTGTACACTTTTCGCCGAGGAAACTGACGAGGATCTCGTCGGGCCAAAAAGAGGACATATTCTCTATTTCCTCGTTAGTCAATGGGAAAAGTTGGCTCGCCGAGATCCTCGGCGGGTTCACAAGGAACTCGACGAGCAAAACGATGTGTTTTGCCCATCAAGTTTCTCGGACGTGTGGACGGGGCCTCACAATTCTACTCTCATTTCAATTTAGCCCGTGCTATAGTAAATTTCAAAATGTGGGAAATGTGGAAATTCCCATTCCCGACCGGGAATTTGTGAGAGCTACCTAACTATGTACTGTTTATATATAAATGTCAACCACTGATTCTCATTGTATAACCATTACTTCAACAAAAACATACAATTTTGAGATGAACTCCTTGCTGGGTTTTTATGTTGCTTCTTATTTTTTTTTTTAAACAATGCTAGCAATGTGTAATGTTTTTCTGTTTTTGGAACATATAATACTCTCTCTCTCTCTCTCTCTCTCTCTCTCTCTCTCTCTCTCTCTCTCTCTCTACAATTAGCCATTTCCCTCCCCGGTGCCATGTGACTCATTAGTGTTACAAGGTCTCTGAAGAATGGGGAGCAGGTGTGTTAAATTTGGTGTTATCGCTCTCACTCTCTCATACTGGTCACTGGAAGTTCAACATGGCACCTCATGGCAAAGAACTCTCTGAAGATCTGAAAAAAAGAATTGTCGCTCTACATAAAGATGGCAAAGGCTATAAAAAGCTTGCCAAGACCCTGAAACTTAGCTTTGTTTGGTGTTTAGTATTTCCAAATGATCAAATTTTCACCAGAAAAATGTATTATGTGTACCAAAATCATTAATCCAAATCAAAATGCCATTCTCAAAATTCAGGGGATAACACCACTATTCTACACTCACACACCAATAAACACCAAATATCACAGAATAAATCAAGAAACAGAACTCCTGCCTGATGTAATTCCACCACCTCTAGGTAAATGCAGTATTTAGGTGTAGGAGGGTTCCACCACCATTTCAAATCTTGCCATATGTGTTCCATGGGGAAGGACAAGAAGCAGCCTTGTGAATTCCACACCAGCACCAATTGCAGCCTCTTACCAGCAAAAAGCCCCAAAATTAGAGATGATCCTATAGCAGCAGGCCGACAGTAATTAGCCATAACCAGCCATGGAACCAGATGGCATATCACAGAAACAGGTTGGTCAATGGCACTCAGGACTCCAGGGTACATCTGAATTGATTAACTTTTTGCATCCCAGGGACTTAGGGCTGTTTAACACCACAAAGATGTAGGCTCCATGCATGTAACAGCACAGCGGCTAACTGGTTAGCACTATTGCCTTGCAGCACCGTGGTCGTTGGTTGGAGTCCCAAGCTTGCCATTATCTGGTTAGAGGTTTGTATGTTCTTCCTCTGTTGTGGTGTTATAACTTATTTTTCACAAGGTATTATATTTCTGACGGGTTTCACATAATGGAAACAAAAGATATGACATTATAAATAAAGTAAGTAGGGGTTTTACACCAAATCTATAACAGTTTTTTTTTTTGGTCAGATATGGATTTATAAGTATGGTGTTTTCCTGCATCCATATTTAAATGTTGGATGTTGATGACAAATGTCAACATTTCCTGCTTTGTATCCTCCACATGCCCAACAATTTACAACTTGAATTGTTTTGTTTTTGGTATCACAGATCATGGCCAGAGACTTGAACATGTGATCCTTTCCATTATACACTGCACAGATACATATTTTTTTATAGCTGATGCATTTTTTCATTTGCCAAGAGTGTGTGTTCCTGATCAACAGGAATACATAAAAAGACAGAATTAATTACACTGGTGGGCGTGTCTTTTACTGGGTGGGTGTAGGTGTGCTAATAATCCAACATATGTTATATAAAGGCCTGCAATAGTGCGATTTGCTTTGCCTGAAAAGAGGCCAGATTATTTGAGGGCAGGGTGCCATAGTGTGCATAATAACCCACACCAGCTGTGGTTTGATGAATGTTTTGTCTGTTTTTTGTAATTGTTTTGCATTTTGGCCCTCAAAAGTGGATTTTTGTGTGTCTTTGTCCAGTGTGACCATGCGTTTCTTGTTTAAGAGTATCAACTGACCCTTCTCTTTTAATTGTTACTTACAAATCTCACGTGTTAGGCCTCTTTCACATGAGATAGATCCGTGATGATCCGCCCCGTGAACCTCCGCTTGCTCAGCGGGGATCTCCCCGATGATCCCAGCTGAGCCGGCAGATGACAGAGCGGTCCCCACACACTGTGCAGGGACCGCCCTGTCTTTTCTCCGCTTTCCCCTATGGGGAGATCGGATTAACACAGACCGTCTGTCCGTGTTCACCCAATCCGATGACGAATGAAAAAATATGGTTTTCCTCCGCCTGCAGAATCGGAGGATTGCGGAACCGGGTGAGATCAGATGAACATCCGCTGACACCCGCAATCTCATAGGGATCAATGTATGTCCCTTTTTCATCCGTACACGGATGGATGAAAAAGCGGACATACGGTCCGCCCGTGTGAAAGAGCCCTTAGACAACTCCTAATGTTGATCTAGTTTCCTAAATAGTTTTTATAAAAATTAAACTTCCTGCTAACCCTAACCAAAATGTATGTGAATTTAGAAGGGTGTAGTTATCTTGTTTAATTTTATACCTTGTCTGTTTTGTTTGTTTAATCCTGCACTTAAACTTTCGATGGGAGTGGGATGCTGAGAGTTGTTTTTTAGCCTAAAATGTTTGACATGGTTAGTATTGACTTTTATTTTTGTCCCTGCTGTACACTATAAAATGTAAGGTGTGTCCAATTTAAGTGTTTATCTTTTCAATTGTAATCTTTTTAGAGCAGGGCCCTTCTAAACATATTGTAAAGTGCTGTGACAAATGTTGCAACATTAAATGCCAGTACATTGTTTAAGCAATGTAAATGAATGTACAAAATTGTGTTCCTATTGTCCAAATAAACTGTAGAATCAGTTTTGAATTTTTGTTGTTGAGGATTAATAAAATATTTTACAAGTAGAATGTATTGTTAACACACCTTCCAATCTCTATTAAAACAACTTTGCTACAAAATAATTTTATTCTGCACACATGTAAGTCATTAAATAGAGAAAAAAGTGTAGATCCAAAACGAAAAGAGCAAGCTTTTAACAGCTCCTATGCTGATTTTCCTCCCCGTTCCTTCGCAAAGCTGATTTTTGCTATTTTTCCTTAGAACGCTTCATCTCTTGCTGGTATATAGATATCAGACAGAAGCCAGTAAGACATTCATCAGCTGATCTCATTAGCACACACCTGTGCCTGTGCTCCCTCCTTACAGCAAATCCCAACCACCCCCCAGCTAGGGCCACGGTTTTCTAATACAATTAATCAGTGATCACTGGTTTTACAAAATACAGACCTTTTTTTTGTCCTAAATTCATCTTGCATAGATCTGTTCATTTGGAGAGTGCAGGAAATGAGAGGTCAGATAACAGCATGTATGGATAGAGCTGTAGTAATGAAAACAGGAGAAGCGTGTCCTGGGTTCTGTAAGGCTCCTTTTACACTTGTGCGACCTGAAAGTCACGCAATTTAGCTGATATTTTGATGCGACTTTAAGCAATGCCTGTGTAATCTTGAGGTCTGTGGACCTCAAATCGCATCAAGGTCGGACCACAGCAGTGCAGGGACTAATTTGAATTCACTGGGGCTTGAAGTCACAGAGATATGAATGGTACTCTTTGGAAATCATGGGGTACCACTTGTCATGCGACTGTGCAGTCCTAAGTCACAGGACAAGTAGCACAAGTGTAAAAGGGGCCTTAAAGGGGTTGTATCTAGGGTTGTCCAGATACCGATACCAGTATCGGTATCGGGACCGATACCGAGTATTTGCGGGAGTACTCGTACTCGCGCAAATACCCCCGATACCTACATAGAATACTTCCCCCCCCCCGCCGCTTCTGCCGCATCGTGCCGCCACATCGAGGGACATGGCTAGAGGGACATTGCTGCATATGTGAGGTACATGGCTAGAGGGACATTGCTGCATATGTGAGGGACATTGCTGCATATGTGAGGGACATGGCTGCATATGTGAAGGACATGGCTAGAGGGACATTGCTGCATATGTGAGGGACATGGCTGCATATGTGAGGGACATGGCTAGAGGGACATTGCTGCATATGTGAGGGACATGGCTAGAGGGACATGGCTGCATATGTGAGGGACATGGCTAGAGGGACATTGCTGCATATGTGAGGGACATGGCTAGAGGGACATGGCTGCATATGTGAGGGACATGGCTAGAGGGACATGGCTGCATATGTGGAGGACATGGCTGCATATGGGGGGGACATGGCTGCATTTGGGGACACATTTAAAAAAAGTATCGGTATTCGGTATCGGCGACTACTTGAAAAAAAGTATCGGTACTTGTACTCGGTCCTAAAAAAGTGGTATCGGGACAACCCTAGTTGTATCCTATGCATTAAGGTGAATAAACACCAGGCAGTGACGGCCCCCCCCCCCCATTTTACTTACCTAAGCCCTGGAATTTCCCACTGCAGGGATGCGCTGTCCCTCTGCCCAGGGTTCTCGGCTCTTGATTGTATAGATTGAGAGCAGCACAGCCATTGGGGTCTCGCTGCTGTCAATCAAAACCAATGACTCGGACGGGGGGGCAGGGGCGAGTCCTACATTTGGCGTCTATGGATGCCGAATTATGGACTCGGAAGAGCGCTTCTCCTAGGGGGTTATACAATGTGGGGAGGAGCCGCGAGAGCCATCGAGGGACCCCAGAAGATGGTGTTTGGGACTTTTGTCATTTAAAAAAAAAATCGAAGCTTTACAATCACTTTAAGCTTAGTATACACTAAACAATCTGATTGTAAAATCTTCTTTAGATCTGCCATCAATTATGTAGTGCAAGGGCCTACCTTATTGGATACAGAGTAATCGGATAACTGGTGTGTCCTCTGTCCTCACATTATATCGTTTTGTTAAATCTGAAGGAGTTCGTACAGAGCTTGTACAATCAGATTGTATAGTGTATGGCCACCTTTAGCCACTTAAAATGAACTAGTTGCTAACTACTTCTAATCCTTATTTGCTTTGCAACAACAATTTCAAAATACAAATCCACTTCAGTAACAGTTAGAAAGTTAGGGGTAGCTCTTAATTGTGTCCAGGGAACTCTACGTAGGTTTGTGGAGTGGAGTTGTGTGCCTGCCACAAGTGGGTGTAACGACATAAATTTGATCGGAAAAAAAATCTGCGTGGGGGTCCCCCAATCCAAACTAAAATAATTGTTAATGTCTGAATATAATTTTATGAGAACAGTGACTTCTAGTTATATATGTTTATGCTTTCATCATGGTACTACTATATATTCTAGGTAGAAATCTGATCAACACAGTGGCTTAGTGGTTAGCAGCAGTCAGGTCATGGTTCAAATCGCACCTATGTAGCTACCTACCACCTCCCTAAAGGTTCAATGGTGAATGGATAGGGGCTTAGGCGAAAGCATATTTACCATTACCGTGATACAATTTATCTCTCGCTGATGCAGTGGCGGTGCGGTCTCTCCAGCCACCCCCCTCTGTGTATAATGGATAGATTCATGCATTGCAAAGTGAATATTTGCTTTCCTAACACTGAACATGGGGCACAGTGACAGCATTTGATGTGGCACTATTTGATGGGCACAGTGACAGCATTTGATGTGGCACTGTTTGGGCACAGTGGCTGCTTTTAATGGGCACAGTGGCTGCATTTGATGGGCACAGAGAGGCTGCAATTGATGTTTTTTTTCAGAATTTTTCAGTTTGCGCCCCCAAAAATTTTGAGCACCAGCCGCCACTGCGCTGATGGTACTTATGCATTGGCCAAAACGCATTTGCCATTGCAATTCTAGGGAGGTAGTAGCATGGGTGGGATTTGAGCTCATGACCTAAGTGCTGCTAGCTAAGAGTGCTAAAGTTTAAGACACTGTGCCAAGTACAATTATACTTATAAAGAAGTACCATCATTACAGAATGAACATATATAAATAGAATCCAACATTTTCATAAAATATGAATTAGACATAAAAAAGTTTGACATATATAGAATAGAGATATAACTCTTACATCAAATGCTCTCTGTGTCTCTGCCCCCACCCTGGATAATGCCGGAGACTGGTCCTGTTTCCCCCTATGGGGCGGGGTCCTTGAGGATCTCTCTGGGCAGACTGCTCATTGTGGGAGCTCCAGTGCCCGAATAGCCAACCCGCCCCCTTGGGTGGGCTGGGTAAATGACCTTGGCGGGCCGTATCTGGCCTGCAGGCCATAGCTTGAGGACCCCTGGTTTTGAGGAATTGCTCTTGTGAGTAATTCTGGACCAGGACGTTTACCCCCCTCTTTTATTTATTTTTTATTTCCTCCCCCTCCCCAACTATGCTTCCCTCCTCCTTCCCCACTACCCCATCACTGTGCTGAATGTCCCCAAACTGCAGACTGCACACTCTTTATCAACCCACCCTTCCCCTCTTTCCTATAATTTACTTGCCCTGCCTCCCTGTTTCTTTGCAAAAGAAAGATATAAAAACTTGGTACATGGACCATTAACTATACTTTGTGGTGCTTAAGATTGTTACTGTTATTGTGTCAATCAGTTTTCTTTCATGTTATGTACGCAAGATCTTCCTTGTGCTCTTCCTAGAGGTGTGTACTGTACTTTATAGTTGAATGTGATGCATACCTTTCCTAAATAAAGAATGTTTAAGTCTCTGAGTGCTGGGATGATGGCCTCCTGTGCATGCACAGGAGTGATGTAATCAATCCCCTGCCTGCCAATGAAGAGTCCTGAAGACAGGCACTCAGAAGGAGATGCCGGCGCAGGACCATTGTACATGTGACTATTAAAGTAGAACTATAGGCAAAACTTTTTTTTTTTTCATTTTGGAAAGAGTAAGGGAGGGTCGGATTTTTTTCACCATCTTTGTCCCATTGTGGAGATTTCCCTTCACTTCCTGTCCCATAGTCAAACAGGAAGAATTAAGAAAATGACTTGGGACCCCCAGGTCACCAGAACTAGTGCTGGGAACAGAAGGGCACCAGACTGAGTGCAGTATAAATCATATATTTAATAAAAACAAGTAGTAACTCACAGGTTATGGTGAAAATTGCCAGTCCTGGAGTCTCATAAACATCCTATTTAGTGTCCTGTTTTCCCTTTGCAGTCTGGGGTACTGGTATGATCTTACAGGGATCCAGAGGAGGCTGGGAACCAGGAAGCAAGAAATGAAAAGCAGCTGGCCATGACTTCACAGGAAAAGCAAATGTGATTATTCACAGTGGTAATGCCACTTACAGAACTAGGGCCAGATTCTCAAAGGAGATACAGCGGCGTATCTCCAGATACGCCGTCGTATCTCTGAGTCTGAGCAGTCGTATCTATGCGCCTGATTGAATTATGCGGGCTTACGCCGGCCTATTTACGCTACGCCGCCGCAACTTACGGAGCAAGTGCTTTGAGAATACTGCACTTGCCCATCTAAGTTGCGGAGGCGTAACGTAAATAGGATACGTTACGCCCGCTCAAAGATGCGCCGATCTACGTGAATCTGGGCCCTAGTGCCCCCATTGGAAGATTTCCCTCTATTACTTTTCTGGGGACAACACAAAATTTGGGGTTTTCTTTTACTTTTACTTTTAAAGAGAATAGTAAACAGGACAAATAGGGTGTATCTCCATAACACAGCAATAAAAACTTACAGGCGTTCTAATCTCTCTCCACTCTATCCACAACCAAAAAAAAAAGTTTTGCCTTTAGTTATACTTTGAGCCTATAGCTCCACTTTAATTTGTCAATCCAGTCCATTTAAATGTACCAGGGCATCAAATACTACCCTCTCCATGGATTGACAATACTGCTATACAAAGGTACAGTAGAACCTCGGATTGCAAATAAGGCGGTTAACGAGCACTGTATTTAAAAAAATCCTAACTCGGTTTGCGAGTGTTGTCCCGCAATACGAGCAAGATTCAGGCCAAAGCGGTGTTGTAACGCTATTAGCGTTAATTTGTGTACAAGGAGCGCAGCTTTACCTGCAATGACAGCTGCGCTCCATTCAAGAAGACATCCGCGTCACTTCCGGTACGCGGACGTCTGCGCTTCACGCTGGAACGCGGAAGTGCGTTCCAGTGTGTGGCGCTCGGCGTGGATGGGAGACCGGGCTATTTAAACCTCCAGCACTGGCGGCAGGTTGTTGGAATATTCCTGTTGGACCCTGCCGCCACCTGGAGACCCTCCACCAACCCACAGCAATCTTGAAGTTCCCCTTTGTGGGACACTTGGATCCAAATCTCATTGCTATACTGGATAGAAGGACCACCACCGCTGCATACTGCTAAGGAGATACCATCAGCACCTGTGCTAACTTTCCCAGTCTGGACTACCTCTTAAACTGCATGAGTATATAGACCATATTACTGCATATTTGGAAATACCATCTGCTCCTGTGCAAACAGACCTGGTCCACACTACCTCTTAAACTGCATGAGTATATAGACCATATTACTGCATATTTGGAAATACCATCTGCTCCTGTGCAAACAGACCTGGTCCACACTACCTCTTAAACTGCATGAGTATATAGACCATATTACTGCATATTTGGAAATACCATCTACTCCTGTGCAAAGAGACCTGGTCCACACTACCCCTTAAACTGCATGTGTATATAGACTATTTTGCCACATAGATAGTGTTGCTATCCATACTCAGGACTGTCTCCTTTTCTCTCTCTCAGAATGCATATTAACTATTGAGATACTTGCTCTAATTATATTGGGGTTCTTTCTATGTGTTATATCATGAGTGCTAATTTTCTACATGACTCAAGTTCACTACCTATATATGCAGAAAGCACCTACTAAAGACTTATCCTTGTTATTTTCTAGATAAAAGATACAACATAGTTTAACAAGTATTAAACTATTACTACATGTTTTGCTCCAATCAGAGGATATGATGATATAGACCCCATACTCTTATGCCCCATACAGACGGTCATTTTTTGTGATGAAAAAAAAATGACGTTTGAAGTGATGAAAAAAAAACGACATTTTTGAAACTTCATTTTCAAAAACGATGTAGCATACACACCATCATTTTGAAAAATGATGAACAAAGTGACGGCACTCTAAAGGGGAAGATCTATTCGCCTTGAGGCTGCTTTTAGCTGATTCCGTGTTAGTTAGGCTGCATTCACACCTAGGCGTAGGCAATAGCGGCGTTTTCCAGCGGTTTTTTTCGGCGTTTTTTTCGCGCGTATTCATGCTAATATGCGCGTTTGCATACAGCGTTGTCCGACGTTTTTGTACTTAGACGTTTTTTTTTTAGCCAATAGGAAAAACTATCATCTTTTCATCACTTGTTGCTATGTTGGTAGATTTTTTTAATCTTCTGCATGGGCGACAAGTTCTATTGACAAAACGCCTGTAGCAAACGCTTGTTGTCGCGCAATACGCGCGTATCTGGCGTTTTACATTGATTTCAATGGAAAACCAAAAACGCTCAAATACGCGCATATCGCGCGTATTGCGCGACAAAAAAGGGTCCGGAACTTCTTTTGACTACAGGCGATGCGCGTCAGGCGCATCAGCGTGCAGATGTGAACCATCCCCATTGACTTTCATTGCTTTTCGTCCCTCTGGCGTTTGTTCGCGTCGCGCTACATGCGACAAAACGCGAAGGTGTGAATGGGGTCTTAAGATGATTCGTGCTTTTTTGTCTGTTACAGCGTGATGAATGTGCTTACTCCTTTATGAATGGTAGTTTTACCTCCCGTCTCAAAACTTGCTTCTGGGCATGTGCGGGTTTAAAAACGTCGTTTTGCCCACACACTATCATTTTCATTGACACACAAAATGACATTTTGAAAAACGACACAAAAAATTCGAGCATGTTCGAATTTTTTTTTTGTCATTTTTCAGAAGACATAAAATTACATTTTGCCTACACACGATCATTTTAATTGACATTTTTAAAAATGTCATTTTATTTCATCACAAAAAATGACCGTCTGTACGCGGCATTATAGTTCAGTGAGAGTGAGCTGGTGGTTAATTCTGATAGGCCTCTACAGCTGGAGTCTAAACTTGAGACAGAGTGTTCTCAGAATCAGGGTCGTAACAGGTGTGCAGTACCGCGTTTGGTTTGAGGTGGAGGGGCGCCAGAGCCGAGCGGAGCCGAACGGCGCCTATCCCAGCCGATCTGCGCTGTTCGGAAATGCTCGGAAAGACACGAAAATACTCCGTTTACGAACCTTTCCAAGGTTTGCCGAGGTTAGCCGAACTGTCCTCAGACCTTTCTAGCAGTTTCCAAGTCTCTCCGGTGCCCCCCCCCCCCACACACACATCTAGCCGCATGTGGTATTGCATGGCATTGAAGTCAATGCGGAACAAATTATTATCATTTCAATTGACTTCAATGGGGAAACTCGCTTTGATATGCAAATACTTTGGATTACGAGCATTCTCCTGGAACGGATTATGGGACAGCAGGTTAGCGTGCTTTTCGCACACACTGGCAAAATGATACTATACTTATTCATTAATTTTGTGATTCTTTGTATAACGATATTTAATATGTATTTTTCTATTATTAATAGAACTGGCAGATTTCTGATCTCAACTATACCCCTGAAGAAGCCACAAACAGGCGAAATATATTGGGTCTTATCATCTGAGTTGTGATTTTCTCCTATATAGTCTGCTGTTCATACTATTAACGGGATTTTATAATCTTATAAATGCATGTTTAACCATATGTATTCTTTTGAAACCATTTGGTTTCACAATGTACTATGTACTGTGATACATTTTTAATAAATTATTAAACGTACTTCTTTTATACTGTTCCTTATATTGCACCGTTATAGTCCCACAATTGTCCATATTTTCTTCTACATATTTTATTTGAATTTTTTTTTTTTCAGCCATGAGTCTATTAGTTTTTCTTATTTGTAGCCTTTCATTTTTTATTATGATGGCCATTAATGATTGTTAAAGCATAGTGAAGTGAGTACTTTATTTTATTATGTGTTTTAATTTGTGATCTTGTATATTTTAAGAAAATGCCAGTTTGTATGAGCCCATAGAAAAAGAATATGTGGAACCCTGCTGGTTGCTCTGACATACGGCACCCCTCTTTTTTTCGGACTAAGATTCATAAATGAACCCCCAGGGTTACAATCAGGAAAGGAGATCGCATCTGTCGTCTGACCATCTCTGTATTTTCTCTTCACCTGTTGGGTAACGAGCTGCTGTTGCCATAGAAACCACCCTTGTACTATTACACTGACAAAGCTAAGCAGAAGGAATTTGAACAAAAGCCTTATTTACCTTAAGCTATAGAATTTTTACACGAGCAGTGACTGTTTAATGTTTTGTCGACAAATAAATTGCTTGTTCGGTGCATAGTATGGTATGTATTATGACTGTCACTGACTGTTCAGTCGGTGAAGTTTTTCTTTTATTCCTGCACCAGAATATATTTGAATAGCTTGTATGTCCTGTAATGTATTCCATTATATTGTCCAGCTGTTTTAAGCAGACTGCATGGGGCTTTTTTACGCAATTTTAAATGTCACAAAAAATCTAGATAGAGAAGTACAGTGGGTCTAGAAAAGAATCACTCACCTTTAAAATAATGACATTTTGTTGCTGTGCAGCCTAAACTGAAGACAGACACAGTTTTTGTTTTATCCAGCTGTATTTACTAAGGCAGCTTATAACATTCAAGTGAAAGATATAACACCAACATGTCAGAAAAAAATCAAAAACAGAATGAGTTGGAAAAACTTGTCAGGATAGAAGAGAAATGGATGGGGCAAAATACCTTCAAATTCTTGAAGAAAATCAGTTTCACTCTGCCAGAAAGTTGTCAATGGGAAGAAGGTTTATCTCCCAACATGACAATGACCCAAAGCACACAGCAAAAATGACCACACAGTGGTTGAAGGATAAGAAGGTGACTGTCCTTGCATGGTTTAGTGAGAGCCAGACTTAAACTTCATTGTAAATCTGTGGAATGACTTGAAAACTGCCGTCCACAAATGGTCACCATCAAATTTAACTGAACTTGAGCAGTTCTGCAAACTAGAGTGGGCAAATATGACAAAGTATAGATGTACAAAGTTAGTAGAGACAAATCCCAAAAGGCAAAAGGTGGTTCAACAAAATACTGACATAATGTGAATATTTTAAAGGGGATGATTCTTTTCTATACCCACTGTAGATAAATAGATTATGGAAAGGAGTCAATGTATTTTACAATTTGAGACAGAACAAATCTAAAGCAGAGAACTTCATATGTATGATGATGATAGGGCTCTTCTCTCTCTCTGCAACACAGTTGAGAGCCATTCTAAATCAATTCATCAAAATCAAAAAGACATAAACAAGAACACATAGATGATTCTGTTTATTCCGCAATCAGCCTAGAGCAATGCCTGAGGATGGTTTGATCATGCCCACATAACCAGACACTCTTATGAATTTATAGGCAATTTAAAACATAAAGGAGTTGTAAAGGCAGAAGGTTTTTTATCTTAATGCATTGTATGCATTAAGATTAAAAAACCCTTTGTGTGTAGCAGCCCCCCAAGCACCCACCTAATTACCTTTATTGTAAAATCAATTACATGAATAACACCAAAGGACAGGCAAACAAG
This sequence comes from Rana temporaria, assembly GCF_905171775.1. Classification (NCBI taxonomy): domain Eukaryota; kingdom Metazoa; phylum Chordata; class Amphibia; order Anura; family Ranidae; genus Rana; species Rana temporaria. The sequence continues at coordinate 44,420,186 of NC_053494.1, forward strand.
TACAGGTAGCCGTGTTTCACACAGCGACGCTGTGCTTATTCATTAATTAATGAATAGGCACAGCGTTGCTGTGTGAAATGTGTCTACCTATACCTGTTTTCCTGTCCTGTGGTGTTATTCATGTAATGGATTTTACAATAAAGAGATTCATCACTACCTCGGTGTGCAGCCATCCATTCCTTTTATCCTAATTGCACGGCCGCGAGCCGAGGCTAACACCCTTGGGAGGAGTCTATTCCCCATCCTATCTGGTTTTATCACTCACCTGGAGCAGCATTTTATTTTCCTATTGCTCCCCTAATTACCTACCTGAGCCCGTTCTCTCTCCAGCGATGTCCACGATCCCCACAGCCATCCAGGGCATTCCTCCTGATTGGCTGAGACCTAGCAGCGGCTGCCAATCAAAGTCAGTCAGCTAATTAGGGGAGAGAGGGGCGGGGCCAGGTCGGGGGCCTCCGTGTCTGAATGGATACACAGAGCTCTGACTTGGCTTGGGTGCCCCCTGTAGCAATAAGTGGGTGAAAACTATTGCGCTACTATTGCGCTACTGGGAGTAGGTCAATGTCAAAGTGAATGAAGTTGAAATTAATGAGTGACGTGAATGAGTGACGTGGAAGCAGCTATATCTGGTAGTGTTCACTGTACACAAAAAAGGAAATTAAGAAAAAATGTGATAAGCGCTACACACTATGGCAAGGCTAGTGAAGTGAAAACCACAACAACCTTCCAAACTAGCAACAACTAGTAAATAAGTAATATTAAGTGATACAATATAACATAACATGAAGAAAATATGAATGACTGAAGCAATATATATAAATTAAATATATGCAAAATTGGGAAAGCCAATAAATGTAATGGAGATGAGCAATATCTTCAATGAGGAGAAAATGTCCTAAAACTGAGGAAACCAATAATGGGCACCAATGGGTAATCTTCAAAAAATGGCTGTAAGTGAATCACAGTGCAGATAAAGAGGTATCCATAACCAGTATCCCAAAACTCTCACCTTAATGTAGTAGGATATGAGCATGTAGCATGATTGTAAGCGTATCCAGGGATGGGCATCCAACTACTTCCCAATAATATCCTCTGCAGTGGTCCCTTGCCTCTGTGGCTAATCCTGATCCCAAAATGAATAGCAGATCTAGGCAGGTGTTCAATGCTCAATAGGGGCAAGAGGGAGAGAGAGAGAGAAGAACGGATGCCTCCGATGGTGAAGTACAGTTAAAAAAGGGGATTCTTACATGAAATCAAGGTATCAAATGCAAAAAGTTAATATGGGACGCGGCGTGCACAGCGCTGTCTTACGTATCTCTGTTGCCCTCCGGCTTGCGGTGGTGTCACGTGATCCCAAATCCCTACGTCGTTACGTCATGTGTCTCGTGACTTCATCAAGGGACTAGACTACACTTTTAATATAAAGTATATCAGAACTTCTTTAGTACTAAGCTAATCAGTATTTTTTTTTTTTTAAATACATTTTATTTTATTTTTTCAAATAATAATTTTTGTTTATTTTCATAAAATGTCAGTACAGAATATAGCAGCAGTTCAAGTGCAAAAGATGAAAGGAGGTACAAAATTCCAGCTAGCTGGGCTTATACAGTGGCTCCATATCTATTTCTGCTATCAGTGACATGTAACACAATTGGAGATCTAAAAGAAGGAGTAAAGAAAGAGAAGAGAAAGGGAAAGAGGGGGGGTGGATATAAGGAGGGAATGGGGTGAGGAGGGGGGGACAGGGCGGGGGGGGAGGCGAGAAGGAAAAGGGAGAGGGGATGGGACAGGGGGGATAGGGGGGGGGGGCAGGCAAGATTGTCAGGGTGAGCAGTGTACCTTGGCGGCCTATTGTCGACTCACGGCGGGTCCTCCACCACGTGCCACCTCTCCCAGACCAGATCATGGGCATCCAACCTATCCTGGATCCTAGCCGTCATTTTTTCCATGAGTTCTACATCTTTGACCCTAGCATAGAGGGCTTCTTGTGATGGGGGGATTGGTTTCTTCCAATGAAGCGCTATCAAGCACCTCGCAGCTGTGGTTATGTGTCTCAGCAGTTTCTTGTAGGGCTTAGCTATGCGAGGTTGGGATAGGCCCAGCAAGAACAGCTTCGGGGAGAGGGGTATGGGCGCCTCCAGGAGGCGAGATAGGAGCTCTTGCGTTTGAGTCCAGAATGGGACAATCAGGGGGCACGTCCAGTAGATGTGGAACAGTGTGCCCTTGGCTTGGCTGCAGCGCCAGCATCGGTCAGAAGTGGAGGGGTAAATCCTGTGGAGGACGTCCGGGGTCAGGTACCAGAAGAACAGCACTTTATACATATTTTCCTTATAAAGGGTGCAGATCGAACTCTTGGCCGCCTGCCTCCAGACTGCCCTCCACTCGTCCTCCGAGAGCACCTCCCCCAGCTCCCTCTCCCATCGGAGCATATATGTATGTTTACCTTTGGTTTGTGCGGGGTATTCATTGAGGATTTGGTAAATGTCTGATATGAGACCCCTTCGGGCAGTGCCCTCGAGGATGATTCGCTCAAATGGGGTCGGTTTTGAGAAGAGGAGCCGAGGGGCGATTGTTTGAGCGTAGTGCCTGATCTGTAGGTAGCTGAAAAAAGCTTGCCGTGGAATGTCATGTTTGGCTTGGAGATCAGTGAAGGAGTGTAGGGTGCGGGATCTAGGGTCTACTAAATGACCAAAGTGAAATAGGCCTCGCGATGCCCAGGGCCAGGACATCTGATGGGTGAGACTGGTCGGTATTTTAGGGTTGTAGAGGAAAGAGGTCAGCAGGGAGCTATCGGACCTAAGTCGACCGTCTTGGGCTAACCTCCTCCAGGTACTTTGAAGCTGCCGCATGGAGCCCAGTAAACGTCCGGGCTCCACTGCCGCATTTGCGTTCCACAGGAGGTTGTTGGGGTGTATAGGCGCCAACCAGATCTTTTCCACCTCCGTCCATCTATTGTAAGACTTCTGGGGGAACCATGATGTCACTGCCCGGAGCTGCGAAGCCTGGTAGTATTTGACCAGGTCTGGGAAGGCCAGGCCTCCCTCGGTTCGTGACGCCGTCATAACCGAGCGTGGGATCCTGTGGCGTTTGTAGTTCCACACGTACCGGAGGAGGTCGGCTTGTAGGGCTCGCAGATGTGCGCAGGGGACCGGGATAGGGAGGGTCTGGAAGAGGTATAGTAGTTTTGGGAGGACTACCATCTTTATTGCCGCTATCCGGCCTAATAGGGATATCTGATGGGACTTCCATTTGTGGATCAGCGCCCTTATTGAACTGTATAGGGGGGGGAAGTTGGCTTGGTACAGGGATGTAAAGCTTGGGGTCAGTTGGACCCCCAGGTATTTCAGGGAGGTTCGCTCCCAGTGGTACGGGAAGACGGACTGCAAGTGTAGGGCCTCTGGTTCGGGCATATTGATTGGCATGGCCATGGACTTGGCCGTATTAGTCTTGTATCCCGAGAGGGCCCCGTAGCATTCTAATTCCCTGTGTAGGTTGGGAAGAGAAATGCGGGGGCGCGTTAGTGTCAGGATAATGTCATCGGCGAAGAGGGAGATCTTAAATTCCCTCCCCCTTACTGGGATTCCACGGATATCCGGGTTGCCTCGGATCGTCGCTGCTAAGGGCTCGACGCAGAGAGCAAAGAGGAGGGGGGAGAGGGGGCACCCCTGACGGGTCCCATTAGTAACGGGGAAGGTGGATGAAGTGGCAAAGGGCGTTTTCACCTGTGAGATCGGATTGGTGTAGAGGTGTCGGACCGCCCGGAGGAAAGGTCCCCTAAATCCCATATGCCTTAACGTGGCGAGCATGAAGGGCCAGCCAAGGCGGTCAAACGCCTTCTCTGCGAAGCTAATCAGTATTAATCAGCCAAGTTTGGAAATAGAAATGTTTACTTTTTTCAATTTCGCTGCTGTTCTGTATGGTTTTCCTTTGAGACTGTCTACCATTCTACCATTTTTACTGTATTGCCTGATTAAACTATCTACAGAAATCAACAAACATTAGAGTTGTCATTGTAAAGGGTAAGTATTTTTTAAAGTGTATTTCCACTTCTGGAGTCAAATTGGGATATCACCTACTTTACAGTGCCTTGAAAAAGTAATCATGCCCCTTGAAATTTTCCACATTGACTCATGTTACAAACAAAAACATGAATGTTTCTTATTGGGATTTTATGTGCTAGACCAACACAAGGTGGCACATAATTGTGAAGTGGAAGAAAAATGATAAATGGTTTTCCACATTTTTTACAAATACAGTAAATATCTGAAAAGTGTGGCGTGCATTTGTATTCAGCCCCCCTGAGTCAATACTTTGTAGAACCATCTTTCGCTGCAATTACAGCTGAAAATCTTTTTGGGGATGCCTCTAACAGCTTTGGACATCTAGAGAGAGAAATTGTTGCCCATTCTTTGCAAGATAGCTAGAGCTCTGTCAGATTGGATGGAGAGCGTCTGTGAACAGCAATTTTCAAGTCTTGCCACAGATTTTCAATTGGATTTAGGCCTGGTCTTTGGCTAGTCCATTATAACACATGAATATGCTTTGATCTAAACCATTCCATTGTAGCTCTGGCTGTATGTTTAGGGTTGTTGTCCTACTGGAAGGTGAACCTATGCCCCAGTCTCAAGTCTTTTTCAGATTTTAACAGGTTTTCTTCTAAGATTGCCCTGTATTTGGCTCCTTCCATCTTCCCATCAACTTTGACCAACTTCCCTGTGCTTGCTGAAAAAAGCATTCCACAACATGATGCTGCCACCACCATGTTTCACGGTGGGGCTGCTGTGTTCAGGGTGATGTGCAGTGTTAGTTTTCTGTCACACATAGCATTTTGCAACAATGGATTTCTTCTTGTCACTTTTCCATAAAGACCAGATTTGTGGAGTTCAGGACTAATAGTTGTCCTGTGGACAGATAACCTATCCCTGCTTTAAACATCTCCACAAGTTTATCCCCGAGCTGTCTGGTGTGTTCCTTGACCTTTTTAATGCAGTTTGTTCACTAATGTTTTCTAACACACCTATGAGGGCTTCACAGAACAGCTTTATTTATACTAAGATGAAATTACACACAGGTTGTTTTATTTACTAATTAGGTGACATCTGAAGGCAATTTGCTCAACTAAATTTTAGTTAGGGGTATCAGAGTAAAGTGGGCTGAATATAAATGCATGCCACACTTTTCACATATTTATTTGTAAAAAATGTTGGAAACCATTGATCATTTTCCTTCCACTTCACAATGATGTGCCACTTTGTGTTGGTCTATCACATAAAATCCCAATAAAATACATTTACGATTTTGTTTGTAACATGACAAAATGTGGAAAATTTCAAGGGGCATGAATGCTTTTTCAAGACATTGGCGCGGATTCATGTAGCACTTACGCGGATGTATTTCACGAACGTACTTGCGCCCGGTGCATTAATATACGCGGTTTACGTAAGTCATACGTCCGGCGTAAAGTTAAGCCTCATAAAGCAGGTGTAAGTCAGCAGTATCAATGCAAATGGCTGCATTAGGGAACACAGCTGTCGTTTTTTACGTTGTTTACGTAGTACGTGAATAGGGCTAGTCGTAGGTTACGTTCAAGTCCTAGGCAGTGATTCGACGTAAATTAGGCAGTTGTTTCAACGTGATTCTGAGCATGCGCACTGGGAAGCGTCCATGGGACGGCGCATGCGCCGTTCGTTATTCATATCCTATCTCTTCAGAGAATGAGTTACGCATAGATTTCCCTAAGATCCGACCGGCGTAAATGTCTTACACCGTCGTATCTTAGGCTGCATATTTACGCTGGCCGCTAGGTGGCGCTTCCGTATAGTTACGCGATGAATATGCTAATTAGGTAGATACGCCGATTCAGAAACGTACGTCCGGCCGGCGCATTTTTTTACGTCATTTACGTTAGGCTTTTTTCGGCGTAAAGTTACCCCTGCTATATGAGACGTAGCCAATGTTAAGTATGGACGTCGTTCCCGCGTCGAGTTTTGAAAATTTTACGTCGTTTGCGTAAGTCGTTCGCGAATAGGGCTGTACGTAAGTTACATTCACGTCTAAAGCAATGACGACTTGCGGCGTAATTTCGAGCATGCGCTGTTCGTAAAATATGTCAAATACGTGGGGTCACAGTGAATTTGAATAAAACACGCCCACATCATCCCCATTTGAATTAGGCGGGCTTACGCCGACACACATACGTTACGCCGCCGTAACTAAGGGCGCAAGTTCTTTCTGCATACGGAACTTGCGCTCTAAGTTACGGCGGCGTACCGTATCTGCGATACGTTACGCCCGCCGATAGATAGACAATTCTATCTGAATCCGGGCCATAGTGGGGTTTTCTCGAATTTGAGTGCAAAAAATTTAAATATGCTTTAAACATGCCCTCAGGGGGGCAATTTTGATATTGCTAATCGATGGATATTGCTGGCCTACTTCTAAAAATACTAGTTACCTGGCTTTCTCAGTCTCTAAGCACACATAAAACTCCTGATCTTCATAACTGTTCCAGGTCAGGACCTCAGAAAGTATTAAATCCATTGGATCAACATGATAGATATTATTTAAAATGATTTAATTAATTTTTATTTTTTTAGTTTTATTTATTTGTTCACATATGTTTTCTTGAGTGCTACACTTCTTTATGAATGTAAATATGACATGATGCAAGGGGGACTCTAATGGGAACACTGATGTAATGGGGGACTCTGAGGGGAAACCTAATGTAAGGGTGACTTTTATTAGGGACTTTGATGTAAAGGGGTCTCTGATGGGGACACTGATGTAATGGGAGACTTCGATGGACTGAAGTTTTTTTTGGAATTTGTTTGCATTATTTTGTGGACTTTCTTTGGCTGTTGTTCTGAATCTGTTTTACATAAAAGCTCAAAGTAAAACCAAATTTTTCAATCACATTTTAATTTTTCATTAATAAAACTGATGTTTTTGCCCCACAAATTTTTGAAGGAAGAGATTAACAATGGCGGTTTTCATATTTTCTCAGCTCAGTTTTCCTTTACTGTTTGCTTTAAATGTATTCATTTCTATGTGTGCTGGGACATATAGACCAGAGAAGAATCTATATTTGCACTATGAGGCATCCACATGTATGTGAATGCAAACATGACCTGCGATTGAGTTGACGCTTAATTTCATGAAAGTAGCGTAACCAGGCAAAGCCCAGGAGTCAGAGGTCCTCAAAGTACCATGACCATGCAAGGTTCTGGAGTTGGGGGTCGCTTCTGAAACCATGAATGTATAAAGCCCCACCCCCCTCCCTTGCGGCAGCAGCAATATTAAAGTTTATTACAGAAAAATACCCCTGACCCTGTCAGAAATCCAGTGTTTTGTAAATGACTGTGCAGTGAACTGATATCTCAAACAATATTATCAGCGTTTCAAGTTTTCTTCCTTGAACAACAGTAGTCTTTAGCTATAAATACCATGATTCTCCTGCAGAGATCCAGTATAGTAAGTGAGCATTTTCACCCTAGGACAGAAGTGTATTATTGGCAGAATCACCATGTGAAAATGTAGTTATCACATGTAAAGACCGCTAAACTGCAATATACTGTATAACATTTTTGATTTTGGGTCAGAAATGAGTGCTCATAATTTTGTATAAAGATTTTCACATTGGGCCTTTGCAAATGATTGCCTTTTAGGAAAGAAGAACGAACGTTTCTCTACATGGGTCATTGGTGGAATCAGCTTTGGAAGCTCTTATTTCTAGATCAGTGGGAGAAGCCTGACTACCATGTTTAGCCAGAAGCTGAATGTAATTAAATGGCTTGATGGAGCTTACGGGAGACTATGGAGCACTTTCTCTTACAGTAATTGTATCAAGAACAAATCTGCAGCGAAGAAAAAACAACCAGCTTCTTCTGTAACATGCTGGCATCCATCCAAAATTGACATATCTGTTTTGGGTCGATTCGGCCTTTGAAATATAAAAAGTTTGCAAGCATAAAACATGTTGCTGTCCTTAAAACATTATTAAATAGAATGTGCATTTCTATTTCTGTTGCCTATTTAGTAACAGTATTCAGTAATAAATATCACTGCCACTTAAGGGAAACATCCATTACTTGAGGGTAAGATATTCTTGGTGTTTTAATTGTGTCTTTTTTTAACCAGCTATTTAAAAATAAACAGACAAAACGAATGAAACTCTCATCTGCAATTTTACATAAAAATTTAAAAACCATCTGTGCTATCAATATTCTGCTTTTTGATTTGAGCCCAGCCATTTTTCAATGTTTAATCTCCATGGAAAATGTCCCAGAAAAAAAAAAGTTATACAGACTAGTTTCATCCTTTTTTTCACACGTACAGTGGCTGGGAAAAGTGTCATTCTCAGATTTATGAGCTGCTAAAATTGCATTTGTTAGATTTCAAATGTCACATTTCCCTCCACTATATGAAAACAATTAACATTTAGAACAGCACGGAAAATTGCTTTTGGACCGCTGCAATTTGCCGTAACACTGTGAAGCCAATGGCTCAGTATGTTTACCATTTAACGTTGCCCTTAAAGTTGACTTATTATGTTGTAAAAGGCAGGAAATTATATACAAATTATTTATTCTTATTTTAAAACCATATTTCCTCTTTTCTGACAAATTTGGCATTGTGAAGTATGGCAAAAAAATAATCAACTTTGTAAAACATAGCCAATACTTATGTTGTCCTGTATTGCTTGAACTTCACTGTCCAAACTGCATTCACAGACTGTTGACAATAACATGTTGGCATACATGCAATGCAGTAATTTATTGTGCCTAAATAACTGATGTGGGTATGAAGAACATTTTAACTTTGAATTCATCAGTATTTCATAACATGAGAAGTACACTTGTTGGATTAAATAATAATAAAAAAGAATCTTGAGAAACTGGCTGAAAATGATGTAGTGCTTTTGTACATATTGTATTTCTCTATTCAATATGGCAATGACAAAAAAAATGCATTTTACATTTGTTATGTAGTCTGGTAAATATGAGATATTGCATACTCATATGGTATAATCGTATTTCAGTTTCCTATTTCTGTTTCAAATCTGTACTCCATATTTATATTCATACTTCATATTCTCATTTTAACCAGCAGATGGAGCTTTAGACTAGGTGAGTAGGAGAAATTACTCACCACCTCTTTTCCCCTCAATTTCTTATGACTCCAACTAAGCTTCCTCAGAAATCTTTCGGATACCTTCCTCTATTATGCAAATATTATTATTATTACCAAAGCTAACACCAACTCTTAACTCCCAACAGCACCCATCTGTTACCATTATTTAGTCTAGGGGGTTGTCAAACTACAGACCCTGGGCAAAATCTGGCAACTGGGGTCATTGGCCTCTCACAAAGGTCTCACATGGATCTTCAGCTCAGCCTATGGTCTTCGTTTATCCCCAACATCCACCCCACTTCAGTCTCCAGAGAAGTTTGCTGCATCAGTCTCTGCCAGTGTTCTAAAATGGTAATTCCTCTGTCCAGACCTGCTCCGCCTCTGCCTTCTGATACAGCCACACTTTTGGGCCCAGTAGCCTTCCAGCCATGCTGTAAGTGTGGGAGGCAAGGGTGAACTTTGATGGGGACACTAATGTAAGGGAGAACTGATAAAAAGGATACTCTGACTGTACTGACTGTTCCTACTGTACAGTAAGAAGGGACTCTAATGTAAGGGGGACCCTGATGTAAAGGGGACTTTGATGTAAGTGGGACTGTAATGGGAACACTGATGTAATGGGGGACTCTGAGGGGAAACTTGATGTAAGGGTGACTTTTATTAGGGACTTTGATGTAAAGGGGTCTCTGATGAGGAACTCTGGTGTCAAGGGAGACTTTGATGCAAGGGGGACTCTAATTGGGAACACTGATGTAATGGGGGACTCTGAGGGGAAATGTGATGTAAGGGTGACTTTTATTAGGGACTTTGATGTAAAGGGGTCTTTGATGGGGACACTGATGTAAGGGGAGACTCTGATGGGCTGAAGTTTTTTGGGAATTTGTTTGCATTATTTTGGGGACATTCTTTTGCTGTTGTTCCAAATCCGTTTTACACAAAAGCTCAAGGTAAAACCAAATTTTTCAATTACATTTACATTTTTCATTAATAAAACTGATGTTTTTGCCCCATGAATTTTTGTAAAATATACAATGTAGCTCTTGAATTGAAAAGTTTGGAGACCCCTGCTTTAGAGAAATATAATGGTTTTGCTACTGCAAAGGAGAGTGTAGGGGAGGCACTAGCAGGGTCCAGTGGCAGATAAGAAGAAGGGCAGAATAGGCAGGGCCACAGGAAAGTTAAAAACAATCTGCAATTCAGTGTCATTAATCAATTTCAGCTTTGCAAGTCTTTAGTCTTTTTTTTCAAAAGGAGGCCAGCTTTGGCAGCATTTGTATACCTCTCAATAAAAGCTGACCAAAAACAATTATGTATCATTTCCACATTAGCTGCCACCATTAAATATGTAGTTAGCAAAGGACATAAAGGTACATAAGATTTAGGATTTAAACTTTGTGTTCCTAATATTTGCGAAATGCTTCAAAAATGAATGTCAGGAGTAAAACACAAATGCCTATGCATACTGGCCTTTACACATGAACATGGACACGGCCGACAATTAGTCCCACATCCCACACACAAACACACACATACACACACACACACATACTGGGTTGGACCCTGCGTGATTACACCAGTTGCATATGTTGAATTTAAGGTCAGTTCACTTTTATAAGTAAAATTAAATATAACACCAAATGTTCTCACTATTTTTCATTACCATAGTTACATAGTTAGTGAGGTTAAAAAAAAAAAAGACACCAGTCCATCTATTTTAATCAACCAAAAAAACGGAAAAAAACAACAACAAAAAAATGCACAAATAGAAAACTTCCATATACACTCCAATTCACTCCAGTTGGAGAAAAATATTCCCTCCTGACCCCTCAGTAGGCAATCAGATATTCCCTGAAACAACTACACCTGTCGTTATTACCTCTAAAAACACCAGTATGAGTCCTCAATATCCCCAATAGAAGTGCATTTTTTTGGAGCTTGTTTATAAATACCAAAGGCGGTTATACCTGCTGACTTTCCAAGAGGGGAAAGTAGAACACTGCTGCAGTGGCTTAACAATAGCCATAGGAGTCCACACGGCTGCTATGGGACCTGAGGATGGAAGGTGGCCTCATTAGGGGAACATTTTTAAAGCAAATAAACAAAGAAAATCTGTATGTGTAATGATGTGTACCTCTCAGTAGTCCCGGACTTCAACAATATCTTGATGTCCAGTGGGGCTGTTTCCTAATGCCAGAACAAGTTCTACCCCATGGCTCCATTAATTTACTTTAAAGCACTAAAAGGGGTCGGCTAGCGCTGGGAAACCAGGGCACATGCCTGGAATTTTAGCAGGTGCCATGGATTCCTGACGCTGCAATCCCCTGCTACTGAAGCAGCCAGCATTTCTGTCCACCAGCTGCCTGTAACAACAAAAAGCATAAGGCCAAGGAAAGCTCCCCCTAGGCTCCTCTTTGGATCTGATGTGTCACATGACACATAGGAGGAGGAGCCTGGGAGCAAGAACATCTCCTGGCCTTTAAAGTCTATACGTTTTTTGGACTGGGGCCAAATTGTACTGGGAGGACACAATGACATGGGGAAGGGGGTGTAATAAATAGTTGTGCTGTGGTGATAGGATTTATGTTGGGAGGGGGGATTTGGGGAAACATAAAAGGATTTGTGTTGGGGGGAGGATTTGTGCTAGAGGGCAATTTGGTGGAGGGTGGAGTGGGTTTGTCCTAGAAGAGGGGTATGGGGGAGAATTTGTGCTGGGAGGGAGAATTGGGGAAGAGGATTTTTCTGTTTCAATAATTTTTTATTGAAAGTGTTTTACAAAGGTAAAGTGGTAGACAGAAAAATATAAAAAAATAAGGCCTACAGTCGACCACGCTTGAATCATCCAAAAGTAAACAAAGTGCAAAACCACAACACAGGCATAAAGCATTAACTGAGAACCTTAACTGACTACAATAGTAAACCGTAAAGATACACTCTGACCATCATACGATCACACCATACACTGCTGAACAATACGGTGTAGAAGGAAGGAAAATCACACTCTTATAGAAATGCCCAGATGCATGTTGTCGGATGCAAACCTACTCTCACAAGTACTGGGGAGAAGCAGTTATGACTGCAACCTACCTACAAAACAGACTACCCTCAAGAGCCATTAAAATACTCCATTCAAAATATGGCATGAATCAAAGCCTAGCATAGGGCACATCAGAGTGTTTGGATGTAAAGCATATGCCTATATTCCAAGTGGAAAGCAATCCAAGCTAGAGAACAGAGCCATAGAGGCCATTCTAGTAGGCTACAGTGAGTAAACTAAGGGTTACAGAATCCTACGCCCAAAGACTGACAAAGTGGCAATAAGTCGCAGTGTTTATTTTGATGAAAGCCCATCATAGGAAACACTGATCCCTGAAAGCTGTGAAGTGAGTATGCCAAGGAAACCAAACGAAAAGGTCAACCAAAGCGAACCTGTACAGGAGTCCGAACGAGAGGTGGAACTCACAATGCCTAATTCAAGTTCCCCACCAGATCCTGCTGAACTGCCTGAAGTCAGAAGATCCACTTGGACTACAATGGGGACACCACATTGCAAGCAGTCATACACGGTCAAAACACACAGTATACCTGAAACAACATTTTGGAAAGACAAACTGCCAAAACATGAAGCCAATAAATGGAGAAAGGCCGCAGAAGAAGAATTAAAGTCACTTCAGATTGCAAAAGATAGTAGGACAAACCCCCAAAAAATCTTCAAATATATTCATTATAAAAAGTTGGGTTTGAGCATGTAGGCCCTTTACAAAATAATCAAGAGAGGGTGACTGGGGAGAAGGCAAATTTATTAAATACTTTCTTCAGCTCTGTGTATAAAAAGCAAGGGGGAGCTTGTGTCCATAATGGGGGTGGTAGTGACACAGCCCTAAATGATCCACAAAAGTTTAAAAGTGATATGGTCCAGAAATATTTAGACAAAATAAAGGTGGTTAAAGCACCTGGACCAGATGGCATTCACCTACGGATCCTAAAAGAATTGAGCTCTGTCACTTCAAAGCCATTGTTTCTAATATTTAGAGACTCATTAATGACTGGAATGGTACCACTGGATTGGCGTAGGGCCAATGTGGTGCCCATATTTAAAAAAGGATCAAAGTCTTTACCAAGCAACTATAGACCTGTTAGTTTAACTTCTATAGTCGGGAAGATACTGGAAATTTTAATAAAAGACCACATAGACGAGTTCTTGCAGGGAAAAAATATTTTACGCAACAGAAAGCATGGATTCATGAAAGATAGAAGTTATCAAACAAACCTGATTTATTTTTATTAGGAGGTAAGTAAAACCTTGCACAGAGGGGTGGCTGTGGATGTGGTATACCTGGATTTTTCTAAAGCGTTTGATACGGTTCCCCACACATGGCTCATGTGTAAGGTAAAGTCTACAGGCATGGAAAGATCAATTTGCAAATGGATAGAAAACTGGCTAAAAGACAGAATTCAGAGAGTAGTGGTTAAGGATTCTTACTCTGAATGGTCTAAGGTTATCAGTGGTGTACCCCAAGGTTCAGTGCTGGGACCCCTACTTTTAAATATCTTTATAAATTATATTGGGTCTGGGTTTAAAAGTAACATTTCTGTCTTTGCAGATGACACCAAGCTATGCAGTGGAATAACGTCCTTACAGGATATTTCCAATTTACAAGCCAACCAGTGGCGGAACTACCGCCATAGCGACCCACGCGGGCGCTATGGGGCCCGCAGCCGAGAGGGGCCCGGTGAGGATCTGTGTTGCTAACTGTCCGTTTTTTTGTTTTTTTTTCCTACGAACAGTCCGGTACAGGGGCGGACTGATCAGTCGGGCAGAAACCGAGGACCCCAGAGTCAGGGGGGCCCAATGAGCTGCTCAGTCTGCCCCTGGATGTGCCCACAGTTTATTATGCAAAATTAGGAACGTTTGTTTGAGGCTGTATGAGAGGACTAGGTGCTGGCCAGGATTACAGAGCGATCATGGAGCCATGAGGATTATTGCAATGACAGGCGCTCTGGCCACCTATCCTCCTAGGGAATTCAGCAGCGGGGCCACAGTATACATCCATGCCGCGGGGGAAAGCCAGTGAGAGAGCTGGAGGCTGGAGAGGGAAGACACAGTGGAGTCTTGTTGTGTGTGGCAGCAGGTCAGTGTGTAATCACAGCATGTCTGTGATCATCAGCCAGGCTAAGTGTTCCTTCTTCCCCAGTGCCCATCTACCAGGAGCTATTCCCTGACACACGGATATCTGTACACTGAGTGTCGAAGTGTACAGATATATCAGTGTTGTATACAAGGAATAGCTCTCAATATACAGATATCAGTGTCAGGGAAAACACTCAGTGTATAGATGTCAGTGTAACACATAAGGAATAGCACCAAGTGCTATTCCCTATGTATAACTGGGAACAGTAATTTTAGGTAGTTTTTTGCAGTGCCAGTAAAAAATTGGTGTCGTTCGTAAATTTTGGCATCCTTGCCAGTAAATTTCACTTCAGGGGGTTGGCAACACTGGTGAGGATGAAGAATGTAAGCCGGCTCCCAGCCCGGCAAAACCCGGCCATGTCCCGAGCAGAGGCGTCGTTAGGCCCGAATGTGCCCCCGAAAAGCCCCGAGTCTCAAAAAGGGCACCATACACTATTTAGCCCCGAACGCCGGCGACCAGGAAGCGATCTGATCTGCCGAGTCACAGGTCCCGCCTTCTGGAGCCTGCAGAACATATGATGTCCATCATACGCGTCGCCGGCTCCAGAAGGCGGGAGTTTACAATCCCGCAGCCGCCGCCACATCACAACACTGAGATCCCCGCTCGGCGCTGAAGCGGGACTCAGGAGAGTTCAGATCAGGGCAGCGGAGGAGCGATCAGGCAAGTCTGAAATCTGCCACTGACTGCACCAATGAAGAGGAGGGGGATGAGGATGACCGGAGGAGCCCGCTGCACTGGGGTGAGTGTTGATTACCTGACCTGAGCTGTTGTTCAATGGCATTAGTTCATTTTGTTTGGAGGGGGGGCCCCATACAACATTTTGCTATGGGGCCCTGTGATTTCTAGTTACGCCCCTGAAGCCAACCTTAATGCACCGTCTAATTGGGCAACTAAGTGGCAAATGAGGTTTAATGTTGATAAATGTAAAGTTATGCACTTGAGGGATAAGAATATGCATGCATCATACATACTAGGGGAAGTACAACTGGGAAAATCAATGGTGGGGAAGGATCTGGGGGGTTTGGTAGATCATAAGGTCAATAATGGCATGCAATGCCAAGTTGCTGTTTCCAACACGACCAACGTCCTTTCTTGTATTAAGAGAGGTATGGACTCCAGAGAGAGAGAGAGATATCATTTTTCCCCTGTTCAAATCAAGACTTCATCTGGAATATGCAGTTCAGTTTTGGGCACCAGGTCTCAAAAATAATATCAGGGAACTGGTCGAAAGTGCAGAGAAGGGCAACCAAACTGATAAGAGGCATGGAGCTCACCTATGAGGAAAGATTAGAGGAACTGAATCTATTCTCTCTTAAAAAAAGAAGGTTAAGGGGGATATGATCAACATGTACAAATACATAAGTGGTCTATATAGGGAACTTGGTGTTGAGTTATTCACTTTAAAGTTATCACAGATGACAAGGGGCACTCCTGAGGTAAGTGAAGGAGGACTGCACTAAGGTAAAGGAAGCTATTTAGGGGAAAAATTGTTTACCTTTACAACCCCTTTAAAGACATGTTTTGATATTCCTCCATAGAGTAAAGTATTCTCTGCATCTTAGAAGATTTTAGAGCTTAATTGCAATACTCGCACAATAGTATTACGGTGATAGAGAAATTCTGTGCAGGAGTACTAATAATTATTTCTTATTATAAAATACTGTGATAGTCATAATTATTACTATTACAATTTTTTTTTTTTTTTTTTTACCTTACTACTATACCATCTCCTTCAGCACTTGCCTGCTTTGGCAGTGAAAGGGGTGGGGAACTTACAATTTACACTGAGGTTGTAAGATCTGAGATTCAGAAATCGACTGGTGAGCACCTGGTTAGCTGGAAAATAAGGTTAGACGTTAATTGCATGTACTGCCATGACAATTCTGTCTACAGCTCTGGTCCCTACTAGCTTACTGACTGTGCAGACAGCTGTCCTGCTACCTGTCCCCAATATAGACATATTTTATGTTAAGATTAGTGATGGGCGAATGTGCTTGGCTTTGATTAGCAGATAAGTTTAACAAAAATGTCAAAAAGTCCTACAAACTTTATGGCAAATCCCATTGAAGTCAATTGGAGGCTAATTTTGAAAATCAGTAAATTTTCAAGGATAATAGGCAAGGTAATGTCAAAACAAGGGTGCTTGTCTGGGGAACATGTGCAAATACTAAAATAAAAAATTTTTTTGCGTTAAAAATAGCGCTCTTAAAACGCTCATAAAACGCTCTCCATGCATCTCAATGGACCCTTTCACACTGAGTCCTGCAAGCAGCATCTTTGGAGCAGCTTTTGAGCGCTGAAAAAAACGCTTCAAAAACGCCCCTCTCCATTGAAATGAATTGAAAAGTGCTGTAAAAACGCCTTACCCTTTCACACCAAGGCACTGCAAAAAAAAACTAAAACTGGGTAGCAGCTTTTTAATAAGGGCTCATGCACACTGCAGCTCAAAAAAAGCTGCTTTTATAGGCATTAGAATTTTTATTTTAGCGTGAAGAAGCTTGTGCTTTTTTGTGCTCTTGTGCACGCTTTTATTGAACCTCTACAAGCTTCTTCAAGCTCCTTTGAGCCACTTTGAGCTTCTTTGAGCTTTTTTGAGCATTTTGGGACACTAGCTTCTCTCAAAAGCGTGAATTTGGTGGGGGTTTTTTTTCTGCCTGTAGAAGCATATGCCTGAAAACACCTGAAAAATCCATAGTGTGCATAGACATATTTAGCTAGGTTCACATACCTTTAGGCGGGCGTAGCGTATCTCCTATACGCTACGCCGCCGTAACGTTGAGAGGTGAGTATGGTATTCTCAAAGATTTTGCGGCTGAAGTTACGGCGGCGTACCGTATTAGGGCCGGCGTAAGCCCACCTAATTCAAATGTTGAAGCTGTGGGCGTGTTTTATGTATATTAAGTGTGACCCCACGTAAATGAAGTTTCGATCGAACGGCGCATGCGCCGTCCGTGGACGTATCCCAGTGTGCATGCTCCAAATCACGTTGGCAAATGCTTTCGGCGTGAACGTAACTTACGGCCAGCCCCATTCACAGACAAGTTACGCAAACAACGTAAAACTTGAAAAATTAGACGCGGTTCCGACGTCCATACTTAACATTGGTTGCGCCATCTTTTTGGTGGTTTATCTTTACGCCTGAAAACCCCTTACGTAAACGGCGTATCTTTACTGCGACGGCTGGGCGTACATTCGTGAAGAGGCGTATCTAGCTGATTTACATATTCTAGGCGTAAATCAGCGTACATGCCCCTAGCGGCCAGCGTAAATATGCAGTTAAGATACGACAACGTAGGAGACTTACGCCGGCCGTATCTTAGCAACATTTAAGCGTATCTCAGTTTGAGCATACGCTTAAAGTTGCGACAGCGCGGAAAGAAAAATTTCTCTGCAGGCTTGATTTTTTGTTTATTCTTTTGAAAAAAAAAAAAGCAAAAAACAACAACATAGGGACGCATTCAAAATCAAACAAAGGGAATGTTTTTTAATTAGGCTTAAAGTAAATATTAAAGCTGAAGAAAACCTCTACAGGTTAGGTTTGGTGACCTAACTTACTTATAATGAAGGATGCTTCAGGTAGAAGGATCCTGAAGTAATCTTCTGTGCAGGAATGCTGGTCCTCTTCCTGTTACCGTCACTGTGGGGATTAATAGCATCAGGTCATTGGGCAGAACTGCAGCATAGAAGCTCTAAATAGAACAACCCCCCCCCCCCCCCCGTGTCCTCCATTGAGAAAAATTATTTCATTGATTATTTTGCATGTAACACAATCGGTGACTGGGGGAGTTTAATAAATGCCAAGAATCCCTCCTCAGAGACCATGTTACATGCTGTGTAAAAACCGAAGGAACTTTTCTCAATGGAGAAGGACAGATAGACATAAACAGTAGATAGGTATGTAGGGATCTACTGCCCCCTACTGTCTGTAAGTAGCTGTAATGCTTAATGTTCACAGAGTTGTTTGGGTACATCGCTTTCTTTCTTTGTGTGTCTTGGTTGAAAACCCCAGGGGGAGGAAGTAAATTGAGAGATTCTCAATCTGAGACAGAGACTGGTGCCAGAAGTATATCTGTCTCCTTGTTGTGTGCACTATACTGCCTCATACACATGACCGTTTTTTCAGACGGGAAAACTGCTATGAAAGCTTTTTGTCAGGAATTCCGTCCGTGTGTAAGCTCCATCGCAGTTTTTCTGACGGGAAAACTGCCAGACAAAAAAAGAGAGCAGGATCTAATTTTTCACGTCAGGAAAAAATCCTGGCGGGAAAACCGTTCGTCTGTATGCTTTTCCGAGCATGCAAAAACGTGCATGCTCGGAAACAATTCAATGCATGCTCAAAAGCATTGAACTTAATTTTCTTGGTTCGCTGTAGTCTTTTACATCACTGCATTCTTGGCAGTCAAAAGTTCACTGGACTTTTGTGTGACCGTGTTTATGCAAGGCAGGCTTGAGAGGAATTTCATTGGGAAAACCATCGTTTTTTTTATCTGACGGGAAAACTGGTCTTGTGTAAGGGGCATACCAAATAACAACGTCTGTGACAAGGTATGTGCATGTAGTGGTCACCTTGCTGTTTAATGGTAGCTGAACCTGTTTATTGTAATAGAGGTTGTATGCAGCTTTTTACTGTAGTTAACCCTGTCCCTTCTGGTCTGGTTCTATAGCTAGGTTTAGCTCAGGGCTTAATAGCCAGCATACGCTTAGGTTAGGTATCAGACTACCACTTCTTAGAGGTCCAGTTGCATGACAGATTAGAAACACCTAGGGACTCAAACGTAGAGTAGATTCTGAGTTCAAGTGCTACACCACGGTTTTGGCTGGTAAGAAACTGCGTTCTAGGCTGGTTGGACAATGGTTAGAGGTTCTCCCCATCACCGCTGATATTGTCTTCAGGACTCCAATACAAAAACTAATGCTACATCACATTCATTCTCAGGGGCCCCTGCGGCTGAAATTTGCTGCATTATTCATCTGGAGGTATCTTTATTAATAACCAAATTTCACTAGGACTGTTGGGTTCTTTGCTGATAAACCTGTTTGTACATTGGACGTATGCACTATTTTATTAATATTTTCATATTTCCATACTAGCGTGCATCTATATACTTATGATTTATGTTATATGCTGGTTGCAGTTGTCCATCTGCTCCCAAATACTTTGATTAGATTACTGGTTAATTTCTCAGAATGGGAGGCCCTCTCCTGGATGGAGGAACTGCCAACTTTATTATCAAACCCACTCTTCTGCCTTGTACACACGATAGGAATTTCTGATGGAATTTTTTCAGCAGAAATTCCTATCGTGTGTGGGCCCATAGGATTTTTAAAAAATATGGGAAATTTCGATTGTCTGTGTAGCACACCATTGGCGAAAATTCCTACGCATGCTCAGAATCAAGTCGACGCATGCTCAGAAGCATTGAACTTCATTTTTCTCATCTCGTCGAAGTGTTGGAAGACAGCTTGATCGGAATTCTGATGAAAAATTCCATCAGATTTTAGTCCACCAGAAATTCCTATCGTGTGTACAAGGCATTCCACTTAGCGAAGGATCTGGTTCTCTTTTTTATCTACAGGTTTAGCGTACTATCCTGTTTGGGGAGGGTCATTTTTTATAACCCCCGAAAAGAGGGGTACAGATGGAAATATAAGTATATAGATAGCAAGATGGATAGATAGATATATAGACAACAATTATATTATACATTGTATTATTTTATTTACTTTAGTAAGCATAGGCTGAAAGGGGACATGAAAGACAAGGATTAAAAAATAAGTGGACAAGCTACATTTCCTAACGGATTCTGAAGAATTACCTTTGAAAAACAAAGTAGAAAACTGACTGGTTGGTTTCTTTGTGCTGATAAATTTAAATAAGCAATCTTGTACACAGCACATCAGAGGTACTCACAAGTAAACTGTAAATTGGCACGGCTTTAAAGATTGCTCTATCTTATAATGGCAGCATAGGCAACTTGGAAACACAGCCACATTTCCCACGCTGGACATTTCTACACATTTGCGATTAACATTTTTTTTGCATTATGGCCTTGAAATAAAACACCTAAATATTCCAGTAGTAGAAAATAATTTAAATAGGATGTGGTTTTGAATTGAAGACCACCTGAATCGAATCAAACACAACCTAATAACATACTTGCTTTTCTTTCTTTAATTTTTTGAAATAGGAGCTAATATATATTCCTGTAACTCACATCTTCACATACCACATGAAGGACATTCCTTCCACTAAATCATTATACATTGAGAGCATGCTACTACTTTTTGACCTGGAACCTGACCTTTGGTTGGCCTGCCCTGGATTTGTGATATCAATTCAGTGGTAGCTGCATTGCCACCATGTGGAAGTCTCTACCTGCACCTCTGTCAGCTCTGCAGGGACCTGCACTTAACAGTAACCTCTGTGAACCCTACCTCTGCTCGTTTAGGACCTCGTAATGAGGGCGGCACCTAACATTATGAGGGAAGTCCATAAAAGGTTTTCCTCGACTATGCAGGCCAGGTAGAACATCCTCTCACTCTATTGCATGTCTGACTATGAGGTATTATTTAGGCAGGAAGGGTAAGGTTTACCAACTCTATATTTATTAATATTGTTATATTTAGGGGATTAACGGGATTGTAGGACAATGGCTTTACAAAAAAAAAAAACTTTATATCAGGGGGCTTTTCAGTAGACAAAAAAACTTCCACAGATTGTTATAATTGAGACTGACACTAATTGGTAAGTCTTTGTATTTCCGTGGATGCAGATAACACAAAGTGATTTGATCATAGGTCCAGCCTCAATAACCAGGATGTCCTGCACCAGGTTCCCCAAGCTTACTAAGTCCAGAAGAGGCATGACTGGGACCTGGTTGGTGATCACAGTGCTTTCAAAGGTACTCTTTCCTGAAATGGGATGCACAGCACAAGCTTCCTTTGCACAGAAAGAAAGCCTGCTCATATTGCATAGGCTCCTCTGGCCATAGTGAAAAAAGAAAAGGGGGGGGTTGGGACTAGGGATGAGCCGAACACCCCCCCCCTCTGTTTGGTTCGCACCAGAACCTTCGAACGGATCGAACGTTCGCGCAAACATTTAGAACCCCATTGACGTCTATGGGACTCGAACGTTCAAATTCAAAAGTGCCCATTTTGAAGCCTAATATGCAAGTTATTGTCGTAAAACGTCTTTGAGAACCCGGGTCTTGCCCCAGGGAACATGTATCAATGGAATAAAAGTTTTAAAAACTGTAGTTTTTTTCAGGACTCCTGAAAAAACAACAGTTTTTAAAACTTTTTTTCCATTGATACATGTTCCCTCGGGCAAGATTTGGGTTCTCAAAGACGTTTTCACAGGCATACTATAGACACCTAGCAGGTACAATATTTAAAGGAATTTTTTTTCTTTTTTTTAAATTTAAGCATCATTAAAATCACTGCTCCTGCAGTGGTCATAGTGCATGCTTGGCCAATCATCAGCCAGCGGTGCCGCAGTAAATTATGGTCTGTGAAACGTTACTCGAATTTGGCGCGAACGACCCGTTTTGTTCGTATTTCGATGAACGATCGAACATACGATGTTCGAGTCGAACATGAGTTTGACTCGAATACGAAGCTCATCCCTAGTTGGGACCAGAGAAAGTCTCAAACAATAGTCTGAGAGCAAATCAACCACATATAGCCATCAGTGGATTATAAAGACTTTATTTATGAATATACAAAATTTCAAAAAGATTCCCCTGAGATCATATGCAAAAATCTCCTAAAGGGGGATGTTCCTACAGAGTATCTGAATCAATATTAATAACACTGTAAAAAGTACAACGTTGTATCAAAAGAAGGGGGTGGGGATAAGAAGAAAAAACCACTGGACCAAAATTAAACAATGATGTACCCCTAATAGTCCGGATATATATTATTCATCAAAAGTGACGGTGGTAGATATAATCCTGAAAGTGAACATTGGCAATGCTGGAAGAATTGCAGGTCTAGGAATCAAGCTATACGTTTTCATCAAGGAACATAGATAGCTTACAGACAAAGTTCCAATGACACAACGTGGCACCAACAATGATGGGGAACATAAATATCACTGTAAGAGTTAATCGAAAAGATCAGTCCATCTGTTCCAGTGATAATAATGCAATTCCTTGTTCATAGAAGATTTGCAAAATTGCAAAAAATCAGCCCGAAATATAAATGCTCAAGAGCTGATTGTGTAGTGTTGTCTATGATATGGCAAATCACATCTCCATACTCCTTACCAGCAGGTATACAGGAGGGGCGGGTAACTGAACTCAGTTTCGGAAGTATTGCTTACCCATCCTGGGCTCCCTTGCCGGTATGTGTAACGGACTTGAGAACTCCAGCGCATGGAGCGCACCACGGAGAAACTAAAAAGAACCGGAAGGCTCAAAGATCCAGACCGGCAGGACTTGTTAGCTGCACGTACGTCCTAGGTCATGTGACCGCATCAGACAGGTTCAAAGTTCACAGGCGTGATATACTGTGGCTTAACTGGAGTTTGAAAGGAGATGTATCGCACTTGGAACGATTCTGCCAATTTCAAATGTTTCACAGGATACACAGTCACTTAAATCATGCAGATAGGGGTTCAGTCTCAGTGGTTATAGTCATCTACTGCCCACAGTATCGCAACATCGACGCGTTTCGTGACAAAACTCTGTCACTTCATCTGTCACTCTGGCCATAGGCATCATACCCTAGTTTGTCCCGTTATTACACTTCCAGTGTTGAATTGCACTCACCCTGAGGTTGATATTTCACATGATTTCTTTAGGCTGATCACAGGATTCTGTAATGTGTTTTTCCCAATTCCCAGGCACTTAGTGGCACGTTCATTATCTGTTTCAGGGACGTACTGTTTTTTGTTGCTGTGTATTTTTCAACCATTTGATTAGTAGTTTTCAGGTCTCTGCGACACACCCATTGTTGGAGGTCAGCTTGACCAAAAGTACCAATCCATCATGACCCTCTCTAACATTTGATGTCCTGTCAGGGACTCAGGCTGCTGCCACTTAGTGACCAACTGTATGAGAATGTGCATTTCTGATTGTGTCAGACTGCACTGTGCTCTGAAAGACAATATCACGCCCAGATCAGTTAGAATCTCTAGTTTCAGATGCTGATAGAATGTAGCATCCTCAGGAGTGAGATCACAGTACATCTTTTGAGGGTCTCCTGATATGAAAAGAGGAATTAAGCTGACTGGCCCATTTTTTTTGTGCCTCCACATCTTTTTTTAGGTCAGTTTTTGTAAATAACTACTTGCTGTGGTGGTTTTCAGGTTGCCAAGGGCAACAACCATTGACTTGTACATCTTTGAGAAGGTAATTCTACTGCCGCAGTCAAAGTTTTCAATTGTACGACTGTGGTCTCCTGCATTGTGGCTATCTGGACCCCCATGTTCCTTTGCTGAGCTTTCATACCTTTCCAGAGTGTTACATTTGCCAAGAATTGTTCCGCTTTTAGCCTGTTGCTGTGCAGAATTGGCCACTAGCAATTCTTTCAATATTTCCTCTATTTCTAGGTCAAAGCGGATATTGGCCCCCACACATCCTAGCACCAATTGTGATGTTTGGGGGACACTGGCTGGATCAATATATTTATTCAATGAATTCCAACTTTTGCAAAAATCAAACAAATAAATAAATGCATCTATTTTGCAAATAGAAAAATGTGTATTATTTTTATATTTTTTTCATTTGAGCCTGCAAAATATTGCAAGTGCAATACACTAATTCATTCTGGCACCTGCAAACTTTTCCTCCAGCTCAGGCCTGTAACAAGGCATGGACCTTCATCTATTGACCTGGAGAAAGTATCAATAAACTACAAATCTGATCATGTCACCACACTTGTGCTCCTTTGAGAAATGCAGTTCCTCTGCCTAAGTGGCAGATAGGACTTTTAGGGCCTGTTTATACCTGCAGCAGTCTCTGAAAAGCAATCGGCACAGGATCAGGCATTCAGGAGGTGATTACCCGATTGTTTGTTTTATTTTTTATAATTAAATTCTTTTATTGAGGTTTTAATAACAGTACAAAACAGAAGTCAGAGTCAAATTATACTGCTACAGAATGTGGGCATATGACCATCAAAAGTTTACAAAAGGTCAACATTCGACATTTATAATATTATTTAATCAAAAACGATGGAGCAAAATTATACAATTAATCTTAATAATCAAGTTGAAACAGAAAATGAATGTTAATCATCTTAAGAATGTTCATCATTAAGATATTGAAAATAAGTCTTTCAAAAGTGTTAAGTTCTATTCATGAGAGTGAGATAATATAAATGTAATGCATCCAAGACTATGAATTTGAAATAAACATATCCCATGGGTGCTATATACGGTAAAGTTACCTAAGGCTGACTGCTGAAGGGCTCTGAGGTGTTCCATTCATCTAATCTCTGCAATGGCATTCAAAAGATTGGCTCTAGAGGGGGGGGGGGTGTAGTTTTTTTTTTATAAAGCAGAATGGGATTATAAAATAGAATACTGCACCCCAACCACAAGCCATGTTTTTCATTCATGGTTGCGCCGGCCACAGCCCATTTATTTCAAAAGGACACATGCAGCGGTGGTACTGCCTACCAAACCTAAGAGGTGGTAATATTTTTAACAACAGATGCGAAGAAAGCCACGGTATGTGTACAACCCTATCTGACCAATGAGCTAGACTAAAAGGGACAGTCAGGGGTGATAAAACTGTGGTTCAACTGCCTATGTTGACCAGTGTACCTTAGAGGATACTGAGAGAGGAGAAAAAGAAAATACAAAGACAGAGGCCATGGGAGGGATCCTTATAGTGTAGTAGTTTACAAATAGTTCAATACAATGTATGAAGAGAGGATAAAATGCAACATCTGCAGAGACTGTTCGTTCTTCAGTGAATGGAAAGGAGTTTAAAATAGAATCATTTGTTAATTGTAATGTCCGTTGCGTAATCTATGTCATCACTTGTGGTCTTTGCCACATTCAGTTTGGGGCAGGACCAAAAGGCGCCTTTGATATCGTTTTAGTGAGCACATTTATAGTATAGAGAAAAAACGTTCAACTCAATAATCATCATGCAGGGGGGACATGTCAGTGGTGTGGACGGAGGAGGGGGGGTGATGTAATTGATCTGTTATGCAGAAGGGAGGTATTCTGGATAATACAACTTAAAACCTGTATACCTAATGGTCTTAATTTCAAATAGGATGTCAGACACTTTTATGAATGAGCCCTGGGATGCCCCCCTCCTGCATGAACGGGTGTTGAAATTACATCCTAAATGTTTATATTGGTGAAATAACCAAAAGTTTATTTATTTGGGAGATGGGTTGAGTAATTTTACCTAAGAATCATTTTTTATACATTTTTAGTGATAAGACTTTCTGTGATATTTATTTATGGCTTTTTTTTGATTGTCTGTTTTTGACATTTCTCAATTGATGTGTAGTATAATTGTCAAGGGGGAATTAGCGGTGTGCTCGCAGGCCAATCAACAGACAAGTATGTGGTGGCTATTTAGGGATCATACTTTTGATTCCCCGTTTGTTATGAATAAGCACTAGCATATAAAACGCATTAACAGCTACAGCATTACTCTGTGTCTCATGTGCTGCCTTCATTTGATACCTTTATGGAATAAATAATTAAAGCATCTTCACAGCGGTGTTCAGCCGACTTTTCTTACCCAGACATGGGACAGTGGCGAGCACCCACCACAAGGATTAAAGGATGTTGGCGGCGATCTCACCTAGAGCGGTGTAACCTCTTTCCCGGACACCTGTGAGGTTGCTGAGCTTCCTAATGGGGGATCCAACAGCCTAGGTTGAAAGCCTGCAAGGAATATAGCTGTCCTTGTGCAGAAAACGATCACACACAATGTTTATTGGGGTGATATGAACAATCCTATGCACTGTGGTCTTCGGATTCTGGTATATTCATTGCAAGAAATGTTTTAGCCCCAAAAAGATAGGAAAGTGGTGTCAGCAGTGGTGCCTGAATGTAAAAGGGAGGCTGAGAAGTATATTCTTCATAAATGTGAAATGTATAGGTCATGGAATATTATAAAAGCACTGTTAACACTTGTTTGTTGCTTCAAAAATGCTTTATGTCACCATACTGGCCACTTCCTGGGGATGGTGTATAAAACACATAATTAAATTCCAGCGTGGACCTTTATTCCTTTCCACACAGTAAGTCTCACATATCTTGTGCGCCAACATATATAGCACTTCCAAGGAAACAGCAACCTCCAGAGGCACTCTGAGACAACTGCTGGTTTTGGATTTGGAGGGTGTTTGTCTTTTTTTTAATTGCGTATAGTATATTTTTGCTAGTACTGTAAATACAATTATTCTTCAATCTATAAATTATGAAAATTACAGCACCAAAAACTGTGTCACGCTGTCTGCTGCTGATATTCTAATAAATAACCTTTTTTTTTTCTTTATGAAACAAATTACTGTTTTTTTGAATACACAAAAAGATTATATTTTGAGGCCAATTTAATATTTGTCATAGTTGAAATTTCATGCTGCAGGCACCACCCAGCTCAGGAATAGTTGATTTTAAAATGAACTATGATGGGAAATGAATCAGCCAAACAGTGACTGCATGCTATCACATGCTGAAAATGCTGAATACAACAGCTAGCAGTAGAGTTTTTGCATGTAGAATAAGGAAAGGCAAAATCAATTAGGGTAAAAATTCTCATGGAAATATTTCCAGCTACATGCATTTGTAAAACGCTGGATATGCCACAGGGATTTTACACAAAGCACTTTTACCTTTCCGTAAGAAAGGTAAATTATTTTGTAAGAGTGGATTCAGTTTAAGCCCTGGTTCACACCAGTAAAGCTTTGGACTTACGCTAATTCAGCAGGAATTTAAAGCTGCAGATCAGTGCGATTTTGTTGTGTGATTTATGAGACATTGCAGAAAAGTAATAATAATCAATACTTTTAAAAGTCTCAATTTGTTATTGTTCACAAATTGAAGCACTGAAATTTGTTCACCAGCTTCGGATCTTAGATATTTTTTCCATCGTCTCAGCTCAGAGTAAGGTTGGGTGATGCACTTTGTCATATGGGCACCAGAGGGCCTTGCCCTGCCAGTGCCAGCACTTTGAAGTTCAGGCTTGTCAAGTTTGTGAGGACTAAACCTTCAAGGGGCCACATTATGCCCACTGAGAGCCACATCTACCCAATATTAGGTTAATTTTGTAGGAACAATTGCAACTTTAAAAAAAAAATTGAAGTGTTAAGCTGCAAAACTGTGTGAGGCTGCAAGAAAAGAGTGAGAGGACCACACAAGTTTGACCTGCTTGCTCTTGCTTATTCTCCATAGGAATATGTAGAGCATGGGTCTTCAAACTACGGCCCTCCAGTTGTTCAGGAACTACAATTCCCATCATGCCTAGTCATGTCTGTGAATGTCAGAGTTTTACAATGCCTCATGGGATGTGTAGTTCCGCAACAGCTGGAGGGCCGTAGTTTGAGGATCCCTGATGTAGAGAATTTGTTTGGGAAGCTGACAACTGTAGTCAGGCTGGCAATCATTCTTGGAAGAAAAGGGCCCCAGGCAGCTTAAGATCTATTGAGGTCCCAAACCTTGACCCACTCCACCCAAAAGAGAGATTGACTTTTCTGAGTTACAGCCTACTGCTGTTTAGGCAATATATTAAAGGGAACCTGTAAGGGCTGATGTATTCTTCTTGCCTCTTGAAGACTGTTCTAGAAATTGTGTAAGAGGGTTACTCGCTGGATTATAAATATTTATCTAATCTTAGTCCATTCCTGGGAAGCTGTCCCAGAAGAAGTGGCTGGGAAGAAGATAAATGTTTGGGGGGGAATCTTATCAGGGCTCTCTCACTCCTTGAGCCTCTGCTCTTGGGAGGCAGCCTGTGTTACTGAAGAGCTGTTGGAATCAGCATATGCTTGGCTGGGGGCCCTGAAAGGATATTTCTGGAGGATGCTCCATTAGGAAGCTGGGCTGGAGAAGGACACCTTACACTAAGGAGTGCCACAGGGAAGCCGATTAGAGAGCTTTTCATGAAGTTCCAGGAGTGCCGTGCTATGAGTGTTAGACACCAGAGGTTGCTACAAGGACTGTGACTGTTCTTATCGTGTCTCAAACTAGCAGGCTGTGCCTTCTACCACCAGCAATAGTAAGGCTAATACTGAAGGACTTTGCTTGAGTATCTATCCTCTAATGCCTGTGTGTGCTTTGGAGCATCCTGCACCCTCCTTCATCTACCCACTATATGTACAATAAATCTTCAAAAAGACACCCCTAGACAGAGTCTGTGTTTGTCAGTGTGCTTTTCAGACTGGGACCAGGGCTGGCAACCTTTGAACAGGTAAATGAGACTTGGGTTATCATCAAGTGGCTCCTTCGGGGGTGAGCGCTACACAACTCAATCACCTGGTCAGTACATCTTTTGTAAATACTCCACTTAATACATCACCACAGGATGGGCTACAATTAAAATGCACAAACACCTGTCAACAAACCTGTCCTTAGGAAAACATGAACTTTTGATTTTTAACTGACTTTTCTGATCTCCATATTTGTTTTGGGTGAGTGTCTCAGAGTATCAAAGCCAGTGGGACATAAAAATAGACAGGCAACCAGCATTTTTAGGAGGCCAGAAATAGGTGGCCCCTGTACTTTTGTCATGATAGGTTTACTTAAAACCCCAGAAATTGCAAGCATCTAAGAGGAATGCAGTTCGATTAACACTGAGTATACCTGCAATGTGATGCATTAACGAAGAGCCTGACATTTTCATTATACTACACTAAGCATTTGGTTTGGCTGATATTTCTGCAAGCTGCATTGTTGAAATGCTCTCAAGCCACCAGACAATTAGGAAATCAATTCCGAAAATTGAAGGTTTTACCAAGCTGTATATTCATAAAGGTTGACACAAACAGGAAATGCTCATATTATCCAATCTAATTTAAAATAAGCATCTTAGACCCCGCATGTGGTTTGCATCTTTCATTTAGCCTTAACTAGGCACCTACGCCTACACGCAGCAGTCCTCTGGTGTTGTAATCACACTTCTCTTGTACCTTTATAGAAAGGACATTTACTTTGAGATTCAGGCTTTTCATTACACAGTTTGTTTCCCCCAGATCAGTGCACTGGTTCAAATGGGCCTTTAATACGTAGGAACTAATTCAGAATCATGTATTTCCCCCTGTGACATCTTTTTTTCTTAACAGGAAGTTTTAAAATGAATTTGTCAAATGCAAGACTTCATCGAGTGGTTTGAAACAAAGCAGGAATGACTTTTAGTTTTCTGTACAATAGTTTTTTATTGAATTTTTCAAGAGAATGACAAGCTTCAAGTTAGCCCATAGTGTAGCAAGACAAACTCAATTAGGTTTGACTGCTATGATGTTTGGACCAGTTTCGAGGTGTTCACAATCCAATAGAGGTCCACTGGGCCAGATATCCCGGTTTCATGTACAACCAGCGAAAGTGGAAAAGGCATGTTAAAGGAAAAATAACTGTAGCGCCTGGTTACTTTTCAGAACCGGTGCTATAGAAATTTACAGGGGGTTAAGTGACTCTGACCATGTTAGTTAGTTCAAATTTGGAGCTTCTGTCCCAGCTTGGATGTGCTGTGGGCTCATGCTGTTGTTCCTGGGGTGCAGGTCCACCCCAGGTCGGCAGGTGGCAGCAGTGGAGTCAAGGACTGGATACTTTTCCCCAGCAGCCTATCATGAGGAGGCTTCCTCGCTGTGCATGCTGGGGAGGGGTATTTATGGGGCAGACATCATCTTCCCGGGTCTTTTCCTCGTGTAGCGCCCACCTTCAGGGTAGCCATTCCACGGCGCCCCGGCAAATGGCCTTCCGGGCCGGGGTGCACGCGCTACGCAGAGATCCTGGCTTTGGGCCACGTTGGCCCGGAGCATCTGACCTGCAGCATGGGACTCAGTAATCAACTATGCCCCCCACCTAAAGAGGTCCTGGGCTGTCCGTCCTGTTGAAGGAAGCTGTTCGGTGAATAGTCTGCCTGAGGAGTGCCAAGAGAGGCTGGTGTTCCAATAGGGGCCTGACCATCCATCGGGGAACCGGACACTGAGAGGCTGGATGTTGGTCACCTATCAGTCGGTACCCAAATTTAAACTACCTGAAGGAGATCCAGGTGTTGAGTCCAGTCAAGAGGACATTGGACCACTATTTTCTGCAACCATTGGGAGGGTCTGTGGCAGAGACTTAACCCCAAGTTTGAGTGTCATTCTGGCTGCCAGGCTCCTTTGAGGGGCAACAGGAAGTGAGACTGTTTTGACAATAGTGACAAACCGCAAACTGAGTGGGTCCCACTCAAGCCTCACTTGCTGTATATGCTCTATCGTATTTGTGCAGTGGGTAGTCCGGAAGTGGTTAAAGTGATACAAAAAACAGGACCCTGCATTCACTATATCTGGTCTCCCACAGTACAAAGAAAATGGAAATACAATTATTTTAATAAATATAAACTGCTAAATACCTTTTCTCTTCAACAGTATACAGTATATTGTAGCAGTTTTGACTTCTGTCAGTGTCTGGTTAAAGCTTGTAGGAGGAGTTTTCATTCTCTTTTGATTGTCCATGAGGCTGCAGGACCTTCTGCCTGGAAAGTGCTGATTTGACCTGTGCTGATCACATGCACCATCCCAAGAAAAAAGAACTCTCTAGCAATACACACCAAACAACTGAGCATTTTCAGAGTGACTCCAAAGATTCTGTCTTATCAGGAGATGGCTTGGGGACAGTAAAAGAAGGAGAGAAAGGTGTACTCCCAACAATCTGGCATGTAAATTGCCACCATCCCTGGTAGATCAAAAAGAGAATACCTCCAAAAATTGGGATTTTGTCGGCAATGAATAAATTCCAAAATATATATAAAAAATATAAATTTAATATATAATTTTATAGATATACACTATTATCTTCCTCAGGGAAAACAGCGTCTATGCACATGCATCTGTCCCGACATGAACCAATCCCCTCATATAGAACCTGCACGAATCCCCCAAAGGAGACATCCACAGCAAAGGAAACCACCGAACAAAAATTCAGCTTTGACTGCCAGAAAAACAAAATGTCCCAAAATCTCCTCCGAGCAAAAAACCAAAGTAGCATGGGACAAATAACTATATTACTGAAGGAGTCCCACAAAAAGTAGCTTGGAAAAACCCAGAATAGAAAGTGCTTGAGTGGCAGAAACGTCCCTGATGAGAACCTTCCGCTGCAATGTCCACAGGGAACTGGACAGTAATATAGTTATTTGTCCCATGCTACTTCGGTTTTTTGCTTGGAGGAGATTTTGGGACATTTCGTTTTTTCTGGCAGTCAAAGCTAAATTTTTGTTCAATGGTTTCCTTTGCTGTGGACGTCTCCTTTGGGGGATTCGTGCAGGTTCTATATGAGGGAATTGGTTCATGTCGGGACAGATGCATGTGCATAGACGCTGTTTTCCCTGAGGAAGATAATAGTGTATATCCATAAAATTCTAAACACGTTGGATCAGCTGTCGGACACCTCCAGGAACCTCTACTCTAGGTCCTTGAGGTCCAAATGCAGATATTGTTCATCATCTCTACATATGCACTGTCATTCTATGTACTTGTTTTTAATCTTACCACTTTGTGGTGTATGTTTGTATGTATTTTTGTGATTGGAGTTCTTTTTGTATAATTTTTATATATTAAATTTATATTTTTTATATATATTTTGGAATTCATTCATTGCACTCAAAATCCCAATTTTTGGAGGTTTTCTCTTTTTGTAAAAGAAGGAGAGGATCCGAGAAGACATGATCAAGCAGCGTTTTACACAATGTAGAGGATTAACCCCTTAGGTTCCACAGTGAGTATGACAAGCACGCTTTACTGTATATACAGACTGATTTTACTGGGTCTAGTAACACTTTAAAACACTCTTGCTTGTTTTACTGCGCTGCATCAACTGTATATGCTATGTGTAATGTTGTGGCTCTTTGTTTAGAACTGTATATAATAGTTGCATCAATAAAAGCTTTTCACAGTCTGTTTGACTTTCATTTTTCTGCAAAGCTTACGTGAGTTGTCGCGGTTCAATCTATAAAACCAAACAAAGAATACATAACTATACAAGTGCATCTAGCTGGAGTCATATTATTGAACATGTTGCAATGAAAGGCCTACTGAAAAACAAAAAAAAACAACAGAATTATCATCAGAATAACATTTATCTTAAAACACACAGGCATTGCTAAAAGATCTTTTAAAAGTCAACACAGGCCTGATGGAAAAGGATAGTCTGAAAATATGGGGTTGCTGAAATCAGTGGATAATAGCAAGTATAGACCAATTAAATGTTTATTCATTTTCTATTTAACAGATGTCAGAAAGAGCAAAAAAAGAGGAGGAACCCCCCCCCCCATAGTGGGGACACAGGCAGCAATATAAACACATTTATTTATAACTAGCTGAATACCCGGCGTTGCCCGGTCTTCCTATCTTAACCTTTTGGGGAGGAAAATCATAGTAATATAAATATACCCATCTTTTATATAAGGGTGTAGGTAAGGGTTAATTTAACTGTCATATATTTTTATTTGGCATATAAGTAATATTTGTACCAGGTATTATTGAAATATCTCCAGGCTTACAGAAGTTATGTGGGAACATACATTTCCCATTGATTTGCATGGGACTTTAAACAAAAACCCCGACCCTCACAAATGGGGGTAGTTAAGGGATAAATTAACTATCCTATAGTTTAAGTGAACATATAAGTAACATGTGACCAAGTGTTATCGAAATATCTACAGCCGTTTGGAAGTTATGAAGTAACATGTATTTCCCATAGAGTTGAATGGGACTTTAAAGAAAAACCCGACCATGGCAAATGGGGGTGGGTAAGGGTTAAACCACCTATCCTATGTGTGTTGCTGACATATAAGTAACATGTGTGCCAAGTTTCATGTTAATATCTTTAGCCGTTTGGACGTGATGCTGGAACATACATACATACATACATACATACATACACACACACACACGTTGAGTTTTATATATATATAGATTTCTCAAGGGACACAGGAATAGTAGTTATTCAAATATGATGTGGTACACTGCCACCTTCAGAAGAAATTGGACACTGTCATGCCATGTATCACCCCTCCTACTCCAAGAATGATTCGTTTTTTTCAAGGAAGATTTTCTTCAGTCTAGACTTTATCTGAGAGCTGCTAAGCAAAGCACACTTTGCAGTTTTCTGGACAGGCTAATCCATGGTTGTTCCACATAAATGTACCACTTTTTCTAAGTTTCTGTTTAGTTAAAAAAAAATATCTGGAGTTGGGCTTTAACCCTTTTGTGTAACAAATGAATAGGTTGTGATCTGGTGCCTAAATGCTATGCCTCCAACCCTTATGTGTGCGTACATAAACCAAATCAAATGCCCATGGGACTTTAATGAGGCATAACTTTGAGGAGATTATATATAAAAAAATAATAATTTATTGAGTGTTACATGAATATCACACAAATTAAAACAACAAGATGGTTAGTTTTTGTCAGGGCTGGGCTCAGCACTCCCTTCTCAGTGCTCAGCTGTCGATCAATTGCCAGCACTCATCGTTCCACAGTGCCTCACCTGGTGATCATTTTCTGCTCATCAGTCAGAACTTCTGGCTATTTAATCTGCCTGGTTCATTTCTCCCATGCCTTTGGTCAACATACCTGAATATTCTCTGCTTTGTTTCTGTTAAAAACCTGTTCTGGTTCCTGATCCTGTTTGCTTGCTTGGACTACGTCGGATAATGCCTCCGACGATCTGCGCATGCACTGTGTTACTGCACATGGGTATTTTTCGACGGGAGGTATTTTTCAATAGAACACCGTTACAACAGATGGGGCAGGCCATCCCTGCTGCTGCTCTAGTCTCTGTACAGGCACCTGCCTTGAATGTTATCTCTGTAAGAGGAATGTCTGGTTCCGCTCCGCTTCCCCAGTAATTTGAAGGTGATCCAGTTCAATGAAGAGGGTTTCTCAACCAGGTTGAGATATCCTTTGAGATGTTGCCCCTGGCGTTCCCTATGGACAGAAACAAAGTAGTCTTCATAATTTCTTTGCTTTCTGATAGAGCCTTGGCTTTGGCAAACCCTCTACAGGAAAATCAAAAACCCACTGTCCTGAGTTACCCAGAGTTTGTGGCTTCCTTAAAAAGAGTATATGATATTCCCGCTCACTCCATTTCTGCTGCCAAGAGCCTCATGTCCATCAAACAGAGTACGAGAACTGTTACTGATTATGCCATTGAATTCCATACTCTGGCAGTAGAAGCCTCTTGTATACTTGGCTCCGAGCTTTGCTGTCCCACCCTTGCCTCCCTCTCATCCCATGCCTCTTGGTATTGAGTCTGCCACTGAAGTAGAACCCATGCAATTGGAGCTTGACATGTCTCTCTGCACAGGAGAGGGCCTTTAGGAGAAGGGAGAGATTGTGCCTTTATTATGGCCAGGCAGGTCACTTGTTGCAGTCCTGTCCTAACCGTTCGGGAACATTTTGCACCTGCGGTCCTGTAGGGGACAGAGCTTAGGTTGAGTTGTTATGTCCCCAGTTATCCTGAAGCATCAGCCTTTTGTTTCAGTTACCCTTTCTTGGTCTGAGTTGTCCATCGAGACACAGGCTCTAATCGACTCTGGGGCTGAAGACCTGTTCATATATAGTGCCTTTGTGTCAAAGCACTCGATTCCCCTGCCGCTTCATGTCACTCCACTTGCCATTGAGGCTATTGATGGGAGACCTCTATAGCCTGCCCATGTGACTCATGAGACTGCTCCATTGACTATGGCCGTAGCGGCTCCTCACCATGAGATAATCCTATTTTCAGCTATTTCCTCAGCCCCATTATCCGTTGGTTATTGGTTATCCTTGGTTACAGAGGCACAACCCCTCTTTTGATTGGCTTGGGCTGAGGTTCTTTCCTGGTCGCCACAATGCAGTAAGACATGTTTTCGGAAAGTGGCCATGGGTCTTGTGCACCTCTTTATTCACCTCCCTGCCAGGAGTACAGCAAATTTGGCAATGTCTTTGACAGAGGTCAAGACGGTAGTTTGCCTCCACAGTGGTCATATGATTGTGCAATCGACCTTCAGTCTGGTGCCATGCCTCCTCGTGACCAGGTTAATCTTTTGTCGGTCTCGGAGGATAAAGTCATGGAGGACTATGTTGCTGATGTACTTTCTCAAAGGGTTCATCTGCAAATCCTCATCTCCTTTTGGCTTCTTCTTTGTGAAAAAGAAGAGTGGAGAAGTGAGACCTTGTATCGATTATAGGGGTCTCAATCGCATCACAATTAAGAACGTGTATCCTATTCTGTTGATTACAAAATTATTTGACCACCTCAAGGGAGCAACGGTTTTCACAAAGCTCGATCTGAGAGGGGCATACAATCTTGTGAGGATCAAGGAGAGCGACAAATGGAAAACTTTATTTAAAGCGGTGGTTCACCCTCTTTTACAACTTACTATCAATTCAACTGCTCTGCAAAAACAATGCCCATACGTTTTTTTTTGGTTTTTTTCTGCGTGCTCCTTACCCGTTTGCAGGTCGATGTTTCCATCTGTCAATCAATATCTCCCGCGGGGAATGGGCGTGTACGTCCATTCTCCCCCATCCTGTCAATCGAATTCAGGAACTCCTCCGTCCACGCGCTGTGCTGTAATCGCGCGTCATCTCGTCTGCACAATGGGGCGTGAACTTCTTACGCCGGCCGTTGTTATGGCAACCATGTAGTGTTGACGGCGACGCTCGCCGTCAACACTGCACATGCGCGGGATCGAGCGGTGAATGCTGGGAGGCCAGCATTCGCCCGATCCCGGAAGAAGACCTGTCGGCTTCAATATGCCCACAGCTAAGATGGAAACATCCATCGGAGCAAAATCTAATATATAATTTAATGAAATACAGCGCATCGGATGGCTGAACGTGTGGGACACCCTGTCAGTGCGCGAGTACAGGTAAGAGCCGCAGATTAGAGCAAAAAAAATAACGATATCCCGCGGAACCCCCGCTTTACTATTAGGACATTACGAATACCTTGTAATGCCGTGTCGTCTTTGCAACGCTCCTGTCGTTTTTCAGAAATTCATCAACGATGTCCTCAAAGATATGTTGCAGAAATGTGTGGTGGGGTATCTAGACGACATTCTCATATATTCAAATTCCCTAGAGAGCCATCACACAGATGTCTCTCGTGTGCTACAGAGGCTGAGAGATAATCACCTGTATTGCAAGTTGGAAAAGTACAGGTTACATTTCTACTGCTGTTTTTTCAAAGGTCCCAGAGAAACTATCTGCAGTTCTACAGTGGCCTCGGTCTACATCCGCTACAACGTTTTATTGGCTTTGCCAAACATTATCAGAAGTTTATTCGTAACTTCTCTTCTCTGGTCAAACCTCTGACTAATATGACCAGAAAGGATGGTAACTCATAGAATTGGTCTCCGAATTCCATTAAAGCCTTTGAGTTTCTCAAGGCTGCCATTGTTTCTGCTCCTGGATTGGCACATCCTGACTCCTTCATTGAGGTTAATGTATCTGAAACTGGAGTTGGTGCCCTTCTGTCTCAACGTCCAACCGCTAAGAGCCTCATACATCATTGTCTCCTGCGGAATGCAATTACAAGATTGGGGACAGAGAGCTGTTAGCGATCATTTTAGCTCTTAAAGAATAGAAGCATTTCTTTGAAGGTACCACTGTGCCAGTTCTCATTTTGACTGACCACAAGAATCTGACATTCTTGTCTGAGGCAAAGTGTTTATCTCCCAGAAGGGCGCGATGGGCTCTTTTTCTGTCAAGCTTCAATTACACAGTCTCGTTCTTACCTGGTACCAAGAATGTAAGGGCTGATGCAATGTCGCAACAGTTTTAACTCTGTACATTTCCATTGTGTCCTATTGATGCTGTATTCAATAAAATTTCCTTTTGTTTTATATCTGCATTTTTACACTTGATGTTATTTACTCACCAGTACTGCAATAGTCCAATCGCGCCCCTCCCCCTTCCTTTGGCTCTTTGGTTTGGGAACCTTAGACCCAATTCTTCTATACTGAAGAGTGTCATGAAAGGTGCACATTTTGCAGATGTGGCGGCAATGTGTGACAGTGGTTCAGCAATCTATTCCTAAAATGGCCTTTGCTGACAGTTTCCAGAAGCTTTATGAACATTGCCAAAAGTGTGTTGTGAAGGATGGCGATTATTTTGAAGGCCAATAAAGGTACAAGCGGCAGTGAGAGGAAATCTACCCCGAGGAAGGGAAATTCACTCACGTAAGAGTTATTATGGGGAAAAATGTACCTCCTCTGATGCTTTATCACCAATCCTTAATTCCACAACAACCCAAAATATTCTGAATCCAATTGTCATTGGGAAAAAAAGTGCTGTCTGTGCCCCTTCTGAACAGGGGCACAGACAGCAAAACAAATGTTACAGGGTGATAACCCTTCCCTATGCTATCCAAAAAGCTTAAAAAACGTTTTTTTGAGGCTGGAGCTACACTTAAAAAATGTACCTGTCTTACAAACAGATTCAACTTGAGAACAAACCTACAGACCCTATCTTCTTTGTAACCCAGGGATGGCCTGTAATTTGT